>NC_059171.1:1207263-1509078 GCF_019923935.1 Bubalus bubalis | reverse complement strand
AGTGGATGCTAGGATTTTGTCTCTTAGTTAGTAGGAGAGTGGATGCTAGGACTTTGTCTCTTAGTTAGTAGGAGAGTGGATGCTAGGACTTTGTCTCTTAGTTAGTAGGAGAGTGGATGCTAGGACTTTGTCTCTTAGTTAGTTAGGAGAGTGGATGCTAGGACTTTGTCTCTTAGTTAGTTAGGAGAGTGGATGCTAGGACTTTGTCTCTTAGTTAGTTAGGAGAGTGGATGCTAGGATTTTGTCTCTTAGTTAGTAGGAGAGTGGATGCTAGGACTTTGTCTCTTAGTTAGGAGAGTGGATGCTAGGACTTTGTCTCTTAGTTAGTTAGGAGAGTGGATGCTAGGACTTTGTCTCTTAGTTAGTTAGGAGAGTGGATGCTAGGACTTTGTCTCTTAGTTAGGAGAGTGGATGCTAGGACTTTGTCTCTTAGTTAGTTAGGAGAGTGGATGCTAGGACTTTGTCTCTTAGTTAGTTAGGAGAGTGGATGCTAGGACTTTGTCTCTTAGTTAGTAGGAGAGTGGATGCTAGGACTTTGTCTCTTAGTTAGTAGGAGAGTGGATGCTAGGACTTTGTCTCTTAGTTAGGAGAGTGGATGCTAGGACTTTGTCTCTTAGTTAGGAGAGTGGATGCTAGGACTTTGTCTCTTAGTTAGTTAGGAGAGTGGATGCTAGGACTTTGTCTCTTAGTTAGTTAGGAGAGTGGATCCTAGGACTTTGTCTCTTAGTTAGGAGAGTGGATGCTAGGACTTTGTCTCTTAGTTAGTTAGGAGAGTGGATGCTAGGACTTTGTCTCTTAGTTAGTTAGGAGAGTGGATGCTAGGACTTTGTCTCTTAGTTAGTTAGGAGAGTGGATGCTAGGACTTTGTCTCTTAGTTAGGAGAGTGGATGCTAGGACTTTATCTCTTAGTTAGTTAGGAGAGTGGATGCTAGGACTTTGTCTATTAGTTTGTGTCTCATGTACTTATTAGAGTGGATGCTAGGACTTTGTCTCTTAGTTAGTTAGGAGAGTGGATGCTAGGACTTTGTCTCTTAGTTAGTTAGTAGAGTGGATGCTAGGACTTTGTCTCTTAGTTAGGAGAGTGGATGCTAGGGTTTTGTCTCTTAGTTAGTAGGAGAGTGGATGCTAGGACTTTGTCTCTTAGTTAGTTAGGAGAGTGGATCCTAGGACTTTGTCTCTTAGTTAGTTAGGAGAGTGGATGCTAGGACTTTGTCTCTTAGTTAGTTAGGAGAGTGGATGCTAGGACTTTGTCTCTTAGTTAGTAGGAGAGTGGATGCTAGGACTTTGTCTCTTAGTTAGTTAGGAGAGTGGATGCTAGGACTTTGTCTCTTAGTTAGGAGATTGGATGCTAGGATTTTGTCTCTTAGTTAGTTAGGAGAGTGGATCCTAGGACTTTGTCTCTTAGTTAGTTAGGAGAGTGGATGCTAGGACTTTGTCTCTTAGTTAGTTAGGAGAGTGGATGCTAGGACTTTGTCTCTTAGTTAGTAGGAGAGTGGATGCTAGGACTTTGTCTCTTAGTTAGGAAAGTGGATGCTAGGGTTTTGTCTCTTAGTTAGTTAGGAGAGTGGATGCTAGGACTTTGTCTCTTAGTTAGTTAGGAGAGTGGATGCTAGGACTTTGTCTCTTAGTTAGTTAGGAGAGTGGATGCTAGGACTTTGTCTATCAACATTCATACGACCTTTTTAGGTGGCTGAAGCACTGCCTTCACTATATATTTGCTGTTACCAGTGAGATTTTTTTTCTTTCATATAGTTTCTTTTTCCAAGTTATGGTTTTTTCTTTCCTGCTTAAAGAACACTCTCTTAAATTTTCTTGTAAGGTCAGTTTAGTGGTTGTGAACCCCTCTAGTCTTTGCCTGTCTAAGAAACTCTCTCTCTCCTTCGATTCTGAATGATACTCTTGGCAGGTAGAATAATCTTGGCTGCAATTTTTTTTCCCTTTTATCCCTCCCTTCTAGCCCGCCAGTTTTCTACTGAGAAATCAACTGTTAGCCTTATGGGGGCTCCCTTGTATGGGACTAGCTGTTTTCCTTTGCTGCTTTTAAAACGTTCTCTTTAGCTTGTGCCATCTTAATTATGATATGTATTCATGTGAATCTCTTTGCCTTTATCTGACTTGGGACTTTGTGTAATTCCTCGACCTGGATATTTGTTTCCCTGCCCAGGTTAGGGAAGTTGTCAGTCACTATTTCATCAAACATGCTTTTTGTCCCTTTTTCTTTCCTCTCTTTTTGAGACTCCTATAATGCGAATGTTAGTATGCTTGATGTTGTCTCTGCAGTCCCTTAAACTACTCTCGTTTCAAGTTCTCTCTTCTTTTTGCTGTTCTCATTGGGTGCTTTGCAGTACTTTATCTTCTAGATCACTGATCGATTCTTATCATTTTATATGCTGTTTATTCCCCATAGTGTATTTTTTATTTCAATTTTTGTATTTTTCAGCTCTGACTGGTTTTTTCTTTTGTTTTCTAAGTCCCTGTTGACATCTCCTTCTGTTTCTCCATTCTCCTCCAAATTTCAGGGAGCGTGTGTATGGCTATTACTTTGAACACTTTATCAGGTAAATTATTTATCTCCATTTCCATAGGATTTCTTCCTGGGGTTTTACCTTGTTCTTCCATAGGGAACATATTTTCTGTCTCTTCATTTTGTCTTTCTCTGTTTCTATGAATTAAGCAAAACAATTACCTCTCCCAGTCTTGACATGTGTGTGTAGGCGAGCCTCCTATGTAGACCGCATGTGTTGGCTGGCGCTGAAGTGGGCCCCAGCTGAGGGTGGCGTCCAAGGGTTGCCTTCACAAGACGGCTGGAGCTGGGGCAGGTGCAGACAGGGCGGGGAAGGGTCCAGGGTATGCCACGTGAGGCCCACCTTGGCAGGATGACTGCGGTGGGCACACTAGGGGGAGACCGCAGAGCATGGCACACCAGGGCCCCCTCTGGGGGACAGTGGGAGCTGGTTTGAGCCAGGGCCTGGAGGCACACTGACAGGGCTCTGGTATGCCAGCCCAAACACGTTCCTGCTTACGCGAACAAAGCGGCAGGGGAACACAGGAAAACAGCGTTCTGCTCACCAGCACGTCTCGTCTGCCCAGGAGAGCTCCAGAAAACCCCCACCGACAGGCTGATGCTCCAGTTAGCACCGATGAGTGGACTTCCTGCATGTACAGTCCTCTCGCCCCGTACCCCAGCGCAGGCAACACCGACAGGCCGATGCTCCAGGGTTAGCACCCATGAGTGGACTTCCTGCATGTACAGTCCTCTCGCCGCATACCCCAGCCCAGGCAAGTCTGCACATCGGCCCTCCCAGCTATCCCTTCCCCCTGGAGGTACCACGAGGAGGGGTTCCCACTGAGGCTGCGCCTCCATCCCTCCTACCCTCTGGAGGCAGTCGCTCTCTCCTTTATTGTGCAGAAGCTGTTCAGCTAGTCCTTAGCGCTTCTTCAGGAGAAGCAGCTCTATTAAGTGAGTATAAATTCAATGGGTCCATGGAAGCACGTGAATTCAGGGTCTTCCTACACTGCTCTTCTTGAAGTGGAACCTACTCCCTTCCCCCCTGAATTTGTTCTCTACATAGTAACAAAAGTAATTTATAAAAAGTAAATTTGAAAACAAAAAAAGTAATTTGAAACTTCTGCTTTAAAAAGAAAAAGGAGATCTTCTTCCCCTTATTTCTAACATGAAGTACAACTGAAAACCCTGGAAACTGTACATAAAACAAACCTAAGAAGACTCTGAAAAGTGGAGAGAAGGCAAACTAGCTAAGTACATATGACAGAGGAACCAGAGAAGAGTTAACCTGTGTTCTCTTTTAAACTCATATGCCCCAGATTTGGAGGTGAAGAACTGGCAACTCAGAAATGCCAACAGACATACACAAACAAAAAGCCCAAACAAAAGCCACACATCTTTGGGGATCTGAGAGGGATAAATACACTTGGAAATGAGAGGGGAAGCAGGAGTCGGGGGAGAGGGTTTTGTTAGTGAGGAACAGCTGCCTGTGCCGCTGCCTCCCTTTTCTCCTCCTTTCAGTCCCGCTCACCTACTTCTTCCCCCAGACTAGGGTAGTTTACCCTTCAGATCCCCCTGCTACACTTCCAGGCCATCAACCTCCCACTCAACTCCACCACTGCCAGACAGGGATCAGACTGTCAGATGAAATCTGGGAACAGGAATGAAGGAAACGAGAAACGGACAGACAGTGCGATGCCAAATTAACCTCTTAACTTCCATAAATTCTCAAAGTGTCAGTGAAGAAGGAAAAAGAGAGGAAGCTCTACCAAAATGGAGTGCCAATTCATACGTCAGTACACATCATGAACACTCATTAAGAGCTGCAGACTCTTTACTACCATGTTCAATTAAATGGGGAAGATTTTTACGGAAGACATGAACATGTGAGAATCAGCTAAAGGAAGGAGAATTCAGTGAGTTGCTGGGATGTAAGAAAGAAACAGGAAAAACTGCGAAGGTGTCAACATAATAATTGAACCAAAAAGGAAATTTAGTATACAACTACTATTATATAAATATATTAAAATATAAGTAAAGTGTCATTTTTAAGGTCCAAATCAGTGTTGAAACTGAGCATACTAGGAAGCAGCTGAAACCTTGAAACAAGCATTTTACATATAAATCCATTAGTGTTGTATGCAATATACTAATGAATCACTCTAGTCTTTTTGAATTCCTGATAAATACTTTTGGATAAAATTTTCCAATGTTAAAAGCAAACTGTACATATCAGAAACCATATCAAGTGACTTGCACATAACATATATTAATATATATTCAAATACCTTTTGTTTTGCTATCCAGTGATTCCTTTTAAAGCTGCTTATAATTTTTTGCTCAGCATATATATTTATAACTGTGAAATGCTAAATATTACCACAAGGTGGCTCTTCTTATATTCTAAATTAACTGTATCATGTAAGTAGCACTGAAAAAACAATTTCCATAGAGATTATATTATTTCTTATATGTTCTTTTAAAATGAATACTACTGAAATAAAGCCAGTCTGGGAAAGGAGAAAAATATAATATATTCAACTACATACTCTTTCAATGATTTTGGTGTGTTCATGGCGGAGGAGAGAGGGCAACTTGACTTGAAAATCCATGATTTAACCTTTCTCACTTGTATATTTCCAAGAGTGTATTTCCAATTCAGTGTTGGATATAGGATACAAAATGTCAGATATGAAATAATTTACTTAAGGAATGTCTTAACTAACATTTGAGAGAAGCCCAAATTATCAATACAAAACATTCATCCATGCAACAGTTATATATTGGTTCTGACCACACTCCAGACTCTGCAATAGTCAACATAACAGAAGGGTTCAGAACACAGACCCTGGAGCCAAATTATCAAGTTCCACTAGTAGTCTCCCCCACCTCACTATCTGTGTCTCAGAAATACTTAACTGCTTGTACCTATATTTACTCACATATGAAATGGGCCCAGTAATACAAGCTATATAAGCCTCCCTTGGAGCTCAGTCAGTAAAGAATCTGCAAGCAGCGCAGGAGACCCAGATTTGATCCCTGAGTCGGAAAGATCCTCTGGAGAAGGAAATGGCTCCTACTGGAAGGAAACCCCTCCAGTATTCCTGCCTGGAGAATTCTATGGACAGAGGAGCCTGGCGGGCTACAACCCATGGGGTTGCAAGAGTCAGACACGACTTAGCTACTAAACCACCACTCACCAATACAAGGTTATCATGAGAATCAAATACTCAACATAAGTAAAAAGTATAAAAGAGCACTTTCTAAGTTTAAGTACTTAAGTATTAGCTATAAAATTAGGCACTGTAGTTAATTTAAATCACATCAGCAAATTCCTTGACACTCCTCCCATCAAAATATTTATTTTCATTTCTTTAGGTATGCTGCTGCTGCTGCTAAGTCGCTTCAGTCATGTCCGACTCTGTGCGACCCCAGAGACGGTAGCCCACCAGGCTCCCCTGTCCCTGGGATTCTCCAGGCAAGAACACTGGAGTAGGTTGCCATTTCCTTCTCCAATGTATGAAAGTGAAAAGTGAAAGTGAAGTGGCTCAGTTGTGTCCAACTCTTCGTGACCCCATGGACTGCAGCCTACCAGGCTCCTCTGTCCATGGGATTCTCCAGGCAAGAGTACTGGAGTGGGGTGCCATTGCCTTCTCCACTTTAGGTATGAGCAAGCCTTAATAAGGTATTCCCAACAAGCAGAAATGCAAGGTTAGTTTAAGAAAGCAATACAACCTCAGCATGGTCCACTCTTTCTTAGGATGCTCACCCTTGGAAGCCAGATGCCATATTGTAAGGAAACAAGGAATAAGACACAAGGAAAGTCCAGGTGGAGGTGTCCTGGGCAAGAGCCCCAACTAAGGTTCCAGGCAACAATGAGCATCAGCTGGCAGATGTGTGTGAAGGAGCCCACAGGTGACCCCAGTCCCACCTTCAAGCTGCCCTGGGCGTTGCTCAGTAGAACAGAGCCAACCTGTCTTTCCCAAGCCATGCCTGCTCCCTTTGCAGAGGCATGAGCAAAATAAATGCTGTCGCTTTAAGCCACTACATTTGCATGTTTAGTCACTCACTAATGGATAACCAGAACAGGCACTGAACCCATAAACAAGAAGACACAGCTTCTTCCTTTAAGGAGGAGTACAGTGAGTACACAGGGACAGTGTGACCTACTAAGAAAAGGTGTGGACTTTGGAGTCATAGTCCAAAGTCTTAATCCTGTTTACTGCCAAACACCTCCCTGAGCTCTGCTTTTCCACCTGGAAAATCAAGGTAAATAACAACCCTTGCCTTCAAAGGATTGCTCTATACCCTAGCAAATCACCCCCCTGCCTTGAGTCTTACCTCTCCATTTCTTCCAGATGCCAGAGACAGAGGAATCCATCTGAAATGCAGGTGTGATCCTGGGACTTTCTCTCTGTCTGCCCACTGCCCACTCCCAAGAGGAAACTTCTGTTTCTCAGCCTTGCTTTCAGGGCCCTCTGAGACCTGGTCTTCCACCTTCTTGGCCCGGAAAGCCCAAAACCAAACCATAAAATGAGTCTTGTGAGCAAGCCACTACCTCTGAGCATTAGACCCTGCACTTCAAACAACACAGCAGACGTGGGAAGAGTCCTCTGATTGGTAATGCTGAGGCATGTTCTGTACCCTAGCTGGAATGAGGCTGAGAAAGCAAGGATACGGCAATCTAGAATTTGAGAGTGGGAAATGGGCTCTGACCTCTCACCAAGATTCACAGAGCAGGAATTCCCTAGACGCAGAAAGACACTCAGAGAGTTGGCGTCCGATGAAGTCCACTGCAGAAATGTTACAGGAGCTTCAACCAACTCAGCCACCCACGTGGATGACACTCCCTGGGGAAAAGAGGACTACATGAACAAAGCTCAAAGGGGGTGCCCGACTAACTCTGCAACATGTGGGGATTTAGGCAAAAGTGAAAGTTCTCCATTTCAGCTGGCAGCAGACTGCTGCTCGGTGGGCCTCCTGCTCAGTGGGGCAGGGAGCCCTGCTGGACGTCCTCCAGCTGGCGTCCGCGTGAGAGCTTGGCCCCAGCGGCCCTGAGTGTCTCAGCCCTGTTCATGGAAAGGCTGCTGTGGAGCTGTCCCTACAAGCAAGATCCTGCTGGTGGCAAAGCAGGGGCAGCAGCTCAGCCAGCCACGCCGGGAGTGACAACCGAAGCAGAGCCCCTGGCGCACAGAAGACGTCTCCTGGGGAGTTCAAGGAGCAGAAAAGGGAAAAGTGACACGAGACTAGACTTCCTTAAAATGAAGTGGGAGCTTGAAACTAGCAAGACTGGGATATTAGTGTTAAAATTCAACGTGTCAGAAACACATGGATCACATATGCAACTGCAGAAACATCTGGCGTCTTACTTCTGGGACCAGCGCTCTTAGGAAAAGGAAGAAAGAGCGCTCTGGCTAAGTGGTTTCCTTTTTCCTCCTACAGAGCACGTGAGGCAGCCTTCCTAGAATGCTCTGCCTACATCCTCAGGTTTGTAAAGTTGTTTTCTTCTACACGTCCAAATCTCAGCAATCAAGACACATGTTGAGAGGGGTCTGCTTCGATGCCCCAGTGGATAACTGCTGCGCCTTCCCTGGCCCCAGCGACTCTGATCATACAGCTCATTCTATTGTCTTCAAAGAATATAAACCTAGATAAATTCTTAACACTTATTTCTTGTTACGTTTATTGTCCTTCCCCATGTAAACATTTACCAAATGTGGACTCCATGAGAAGAGTGGTTCTTGATAAATTATATTGTTCCTGATAAATTCCTAGAGGCTTAGAACAATAACTGGAGCGTACAGAAGGCGGGCAACAAAGCCCTGTCAAATGAAGAGGAGGGCGGGCTCCTCAGAGTTAAGGCTATTCAGTATCACACAAACATTAAAACTGCAGGTCTGTCTTTATTTCAATTCAAACAACTGTGTCTCTCATTATTAAAAAATCTCTGTATAAAATCCTCTACACCTTTTCTGCCTAGGATATTCCTCTTCCCAACTGCACCCCCCCCCCATTCCTATCCAGACACATACTCTACCTGCTTAATTCCTTCCCAATCCTTCTGGTCCATCCAGTCTTTCACAAAGGATGAGAGAAGCCAGGGCTCAGAACCAACATAAACAGCAAATGCCAACAGGAGGGCATCTGAGGACAGGAGAGGCACAGGAGAACATCAGTCTACCAAGACAGATCACCCAGGAGCCAAACCCAGGATGCGTGAATTATACTACAGCTAGGTAAGAGTCAAAGAGAAAGATAAAAGAAACGAAATCACTCGGGTCAGCTCCCATAGCGTTAAATGAAGTGGGACCCCATGCGTTTCTGGAACTAAGTCTAAAGACTTCACTTTCAATCTCTTGTCTTGCCAAGGATGGCCTTCTGAGGGGCGAGGCTTCATCCCATGAGATGACAGAGAGAGGATGGTGGAGGAGAAATCTGAGCATGGGCTTCCGAGACAGACAGAACCGGGCTTGAGTCCTTTAACCTTTCCAAACAAGGCTGTTCTTGTGGCTTAACTGCTGGGTCGTGTCTGACTCTTTGCAACCCATGGACTGTAGCCCACCAAGCTCCTCTGTCCATGGGACTTCCCAGGCAAGAATGCTGGAATGGGTTGCCATTTCCTTCTCCTCCAAACAAGATAAATTCTCAGAGAAGAACTTTTCATATATAAAGAGCTGCCATTTGGCCTCTTAGAGACTCAGTCTGGAAAGAATCAATCATAACAACACTATCTGACTCATGGGATTATTTTGAGGGTTAAATAAGTTAATGTACATAAAATATATAGTGCAGATCTCTGTTCATAGTTAACTACTATTCAGTCATTCATTCAACAAATATCCATATTCATTACTATCAATATTGTCTATCTTCTTAAAGTAGTTGAGCTACCCAGTTGACCCCAGATAATAATATCTATTGTTCATTTTGCCAGGTACTGTGCTAAGCACTTACCAAACAAGATCGATTTTTTTTTTTTTTTTTCAAAACAACCCTATGAGGAAGGACTATTATCATCACATATTACAGATGAAAAAAAGCTGGAAGTAATCCAAACAAAAGACCATGGATAACCCAGATAATTTAAGCCCTCACTGAAGAGGTTAATACCTCACCTGAAAGATGAGCAGGAATCTTGGTGTCGATGGACCAAAGACTTGCTACTTCTTCCAACACTATAGTTTTTCCTTGAATACATTTTTTTACTTTTTTTGGAAGGATCTCTTGCATGGCGGGATGTTGAAACCTGGAACTAGGACCTCAGAATTCCTTCTCTATGTTTATCCCAGGAATTGCAGCACATCCCAAACTTAATTAAGCCAGAGACTTAAAAGAACAATAACACCTGACTCATTGGTCTGTTTAATTTCATAGTTCAGCTTTTTTGCATTTCATTTGATTTTTGCTCTGCCTAATGCACTTGATAGATCTGAACCAGGCTGTGGTGTTTGTTTCAGTATCTCCTTAAGGTTTCAAATGGTACTCATAAACTCATAAAACATTAGATCTGAAGTGGACCTTGCTGCTGCTGCTGCTAAGTCGCTTTAGTCGTGTCCAACTCTGTGCGACCCCATAGACAGCAGCCCACCAGGCCCTCCTGTCCCTGGGATTCTCCAGGCAAGAACACTGGAGTGGGTTGCCATTGGAGATATCTATCTAATGCAGTGATTGACAGATTACTCTGGGCAAATGAAGGGATCCTTTCTCTCTAAGCAGAGTTGTTTCACTTTGGTTCACAGACTAAATTTCCCTTTTACATTTCTTTGAAACCAAATTCCACTGAGAATGTGTGCATGTGTGTTTGCTTGTTTCTATTAAACTACCGAGCTGATCCAGTAAGAAGACTGTAGTCAGCCGCTTTCATTCATGTATTCGATATAGCCACAGCAGATGCTGGAGGTTCTATGAGCCAGTGAAGAAGAAAAAGATATGGTCTCTGCCTCAAAGAGCACACGTTCTAGTCAGAAAGGCAGTCATATAGCGATAACCACGTTCAACGGGGGCAAAGCCATAACAGAAGCTTGAAAAGGGGACTGTGAGAACATGGTGGAGAGGGAGTCAGACCACCTTTGGAGAGCATGGCACCTAAAACTGAGTCTCAGAAATGGGACAAGAGAAGTAGAATTCCAGGCAAAAGTTGTAGGAAAAGCTAGCAAACAGAAAAATGAAAAGCTTAGAATGGAAGATAATTATTGATAAAGCTGGACTTTGAGATGCATTGCATATGATAGGTACTCAATAAATGGCTGGTAAATTAATTAACTAATTAATTCATCTAGAAGAAATAGACCATAAAAGAGATAAAAGTCATTACATGAAGGGACTCATGGACCTACTCAAAAATTTAGATTTTATTCTCTAAACCAGGAGTGGAAAATGTGTAAATCTAGAAGAATATTATAGGAAATGTGCACCAGTAAGATGAGCCAGGTATTTTAAAAAGTACTTATTATGGAGACTATACCCAAAGTACCTGCCTTATTCAGGTACTATATAAGGTCAGTATCAGATCAGATCAGATCAGTTGCCCAGTCGTGTCCGACTCTTTGCGACCCCATGAATCGCAGCACGCCAGGCCTCCCTGTCCATCACCAACTCCCGGAGTTCACCCAGACTCACGTCCATCAAGTCAGTGATGCCATCCAGCCATCTCATCCTCTGTCGTCCCCTTCTCCTCTTGCCCCCAATCCCTCCCAGCATCAGTCTTTTCCAGTGAGTCAACTCTTCGCATGAGGTGGCCAAAGTACTGGAGTTTCAGCTTTAGCATCATTCCTTCCAAAGAAATCCCAGGGCTGATCTCCTTTAGAATGGACTGGTTGGATCTCCTTGCAGTCCAAGGGACTCTCAAGAGTCTTCTCCAACACCACAGTTCAAAAGCATCAATTCTTCAGGGCTCAGCCTTCTTCACAGTCCAACTCTCACATCCATACAGGACCACAGGAAAAACCATAGCCTTGACTAGACGGACCTTTGTTGGCAAAGTAATGTCTCTGCTTTTGAATATGCTATCTAGGTTAGTCATAACTTTCCTTCCAAGGAGTAAGCGTCTTTTAATTTCATGGCTGCAGTCACCATCTGCAGTGATTTTGGAGCCCAGAAAAATAAAGTCTGACACTGTTTCCACTGTTTTCCCATCTATTTCCCATGAAGTGATGGGACTGGATGCCATGATCTTCGTTTTGAAGTCCAATACACAATCCTGGCCCTTATGCTGTACATTTAATGAAAGTCAAAGTGTTAGTTGCTCAGTCATTTCCAACTCTTTGCAGCCCCATGGACTGAAGCCCGCCAGACTTCTCTGTCCATGGGATTCTCCAGGCAAGAATACTGGAGTGGGTTGCTGTTCCCTTCTCCAGGGGATCTTCTCAACCCAGGGATCAAACCCGAGTCTCCTGCATTGCAGGAGGAGTCTTTACTGTCTGAGCCACCAAGGAAGTCCTCACAAATAATGCAATGACTGCCTCCACTCATGTACCAAATACAAGGCACTCACAGAGGCTTGTATAAGTGCTTACTTAATTCCATCTGAAGAAAGCAGGAAGGTATTACTAATGAAGTTATATTTGAGATGGACTTGAGGGATGAGTAGGAGCTCGTATCTCTATTTCCAGCTACATTCAAAGGCCCTTCACTTCAATCAGGCTGGTCTCCTCAGTGTTTCACAACACTCCACACAGTTACACCCTTTCTCGAGTTTTTTACTTTGCCCAGTGTGTTCTGCCTGGTGGCTCAGGCCATAAAGAGTCTGCCCATAATGCAGGAGATCCAGGTTCAACCCCTGGATCAGGACGATCCCCTGGAGAAGCAAATGGCAACCCACCCCAGTATTCTTGCCTGGAGAATCCCATGGATGGAGGAGCCTGGCAGGTTACAGTCCATGGGGTCACAGAGTCAGACACAACTGAGTGACTTCACTTTCATTTTCGTTTTTTGCCCTGCCTGCATCCTTTACTTATTCAATTCCTAGCAACCCTTTAAGCCCAATGTAGGTCCTCCTCATGCACAAAATCCATGAAGACTTCCCAGGCATCAAATGTTAACTGAGAACGTACCAGGGGCAAGGCACTGTGGGAAGGATGACAGACATTTAGGACCCAAGTGCAAAAGTGCTCAGAAAAGGGTGTCTTACTATCCTGGATAAGAAGCTTATCAGTTTGAGAACCAAGAGTTCATGGGCAATGGAAATGATTACAAGCAGACCTTTTAGCTTCTGTTTTCCTTTCAGTTTTTGAGGAAATGAAAGAGTAATTTTAGAGTCATTTTAGAGTCTCAGCTCTAAAATGGAGACTTATCTTCAAGATCATTATGGTCCCTTTCAGTTCGAAGACTAACTGTGATTTTGTGAAGCAATTTGGTCTCTTTGTTATATTTCCAGTAGGATTTCCACACATGCTTTCAAAGTCTTTCTTATGTAATAGGAGTAGAAAGATCACAAATCCATGCTAGTAGTATGAAAGGCTCTTCTCTGTGCCATTATAAATGCCATGTAATTCCTACCCTGGATTTAGGATATTCCACAGGTCACAAATTCACTGTAATAAAGTTGGCTATCATGTTGCTCCATTGCTACTTTGGTCACCTCCTGTCACTCTAAGAACAGACTACCTATAGTTCCTTTTCTGAACTTTTAAAATTTCATGACAGGGAGAAAACAGAGGGCAGGTGGAGTTCAGATCCTGACTATTAAGATTATAGAAACACTGCCTATGGAAAACAAGGAATCCATGAAATTATACCAAAGTAATGACTGCAGCCATGAAACCACAAGACAATTGCTTCTTGGCAGGAAAGTGATGACAAACCTAGACAGTGCGTAGAAAAGCAGAGACGTTACTCTGCCAACAAAGGTCCATATAGTCAAGGATATGGTCGCCCCAGTGGTCATGTACGGTTAAGAGCTGGACCGTAAAGAAGGCAGAAAACCAAAGAATTGACGCCTTCGAACTGTGATGCTGGAGAAGACTGCTGAAAGTCCCTTGAACAGCAAGGAGATCAAGCCAGTCAATCTTAAGGGAGATCAACCCTGAATATTCACTGGAAGGACTGATGCTGAAGCTGAAGCTCCAGGATTTTGGTCATCTGATGTGAACAGACGACTCACTGGAAAAGTCCCTGATTCTGGGAAAGATTGAGGACAGAAGAACAGGGCATCAGGGGATGAGATAGCTGGATGGCATCACTGATACAATGAACATGAACTTGGGCAAACTCCAGGAGATGGTGAGGGACAGGGAAGCCTGGTGTGTTGCAGTCCAAGAAGTCCCAAGGAGTTGGACACAACTGGGCGACTGAACAACAACAACAATAATTGGAAAAGAGTCATTTTATGTTATTTCAGTTATTTCAAATCATTGATAAGGGATTGTTTGTATTTTATCAACTTTTACTTTGAGCATTCAGCTTGTCTCATTTCAATGTGCCATATTAGTTGTACTCTCAGTTATAAGCAAAATAAGCAACTCAGGCTAGATTTAAGTAAAAAGCAAATCTACTGGAAGAACATTAAGGTACTCATGAACTCCAAAAAAAGTGGATAATGGGGAAGAACCAGACCAACTCCAGGGACCTCAGCCATGGGACTTTATGGGCCTTCACACAAAACTCCCTTTGTCTGACTGCAGCTCCTGTGACTTCCAGTCTGTATGCTCGCCTTCCCACAAGACAGTACAAGAGAGTGTCGTTTGGCCACAACTGGCTCAAAATCCTCTTCAGACACAATCAACTATGACCAAACAACTTCTGTTATAAGAGTGACATATTATGAGCATGACCACGAGGACCCATCCTTGTAGAAGAGGGACAAACATCACAGAAGGGGGAAATGTTGGGATCTGAGAAGCTACGCCTGTTGCACATACCTTATTCTGCTGTGTTTTTTCTTACATTCATTCTCCCTCTCCCTTAAACCCTCTACCCCTATGTACCAATATCTACGTACCACTGTATAAAATCATACCTTGAGCGGGCTCCATATGTCCTGCTACGTGTATACGTTTTATACAAAATTAAAATGATGAAAGGGCAGAAAAAATGGTCTTCTGTTACTTTAAAAATTAAAATGAATGCAATTCAATTTGATTGTGTGCACTGTATAAAGTCATCATAGCTCAAATAAAATATTCCATACACAGAGACTAGCCATTAGATGCTATCTGTGTTAATATAACTTTTATTTTGACAATCGCAGATATTCTTTCTTGATTGTTAAGGATGTCCTGGAGTTCAGAAGTAAACCCATATGCATATGGCCAATTAATTTATAACAAAGGAGCCAAGAATATTGTTATTGTTGTTTTTCAGTCACTAAGTCATGTCCAACTCTTTGTGACCCCATGGACTGCAGTACATCAGGCTCCTCTGTCTCCACTATCTCCCAGAGTTCACTCAAATCCATTGAATCAGTGATGCTATCTAACCATGGACTCCTCTGTCACCGCTTTTCCATTTGCCTTTAGTCTTTCCCAGCATCAGGGTCTTTTCCAGTGCATCAGCTCTTCACATCAGGTGGCCAGAGAATTGACTTAAAGCTTCAGCTTCAGCATCAGTCCTTCCACTGAATATTCAGGGTTGATTTCCTTTAGAGTCGACTGGTTTGATTTCCTTGCAGTCCAAGGGACTCTCAAGAGTTTTCCCCAGAACAATTCAAAAACATCAATTCTTCAGTGCTCAGCCTCCTTTATGGTCCAACTCTTACACCTGTACATGTCTACTGGAAAAATCATAGCTTTGACGATATGGACCTTTATCAGCAAAGTGATGTTTCTGCTTTTTAATATACTGTCTAGGTTTGCCATAGCTTTCCTTTCAAGCATCTTTTAATTTCATGGCTGCAGTCACTGTCCACACTGATTTTGGAGCCTAAGAAAAAAATCTGTCACTGCTTCCACTTTTTCTCCTTCTATTTGCCATGAATTGATGGCATTGAATGCCATGATCTAAATTTTTTTCATGTTGAGTTTTAAGCTAGCTTTTTCACTCTCCTCTTTCACTTTCATCAAGAAGCTCTTTAGCTCCTCTTCACTTTCTGCCATTAGAGTAGTATCATCTGCGTATCTGAGGTTGTTGATATTTCTTCTGGCAACACTGATTCCAGCTTGTGATTCATCCAGCCCAGAATTTCACATGATGTACTCTGCACAGAAGTTAAATCAGTAGGGTGACAATATAAAACCCTGACATACTCCTTTCCCAATCTGGAACCAGTCAGTTATTCCATGTCCAGTCCTAACGGTTGCTTCTTGACCCACATACAGGTTTCTCAGAAGACAAGCAAGGTGGTCCTGGTACTCTGGTCTGGTATTTCCACAGTTTGTTGTGATCCACACAGTCAAGGGTTTAACATAGTCGATGAAACAAAAGTAGATATTTTTCTGGAATTCTCTAGACTTACTATGGTGATCGCTTCACAATGAGTACAAATATTAAGTCATTATGCTGCATACTTGAAACTAGTATAATTTATACTGTTAATTGGAATCTCATTAAAATATTTTTAAGAAATGTTCAGTTCATTTTCTACAAGTAAAATCTAGACATTCATCTATGCCAGATATTCTGGAAGACAAAGGATACATATAGTATGCATGTCCTGTATGCGCCTTTAAATAATTTGTGAAGGAGTTTCTTCTTGGACAATTCCAATGATCTTTTCTAAATCTTTTCTCTATCCCTAACTGAGGTATGTGTATACTTTGCTTCTTGAAAGTTTAATATTCCTTTGCTTCCTGGATATTAGATTATAAGATTTTCCATTTTCAAACTTATCTTTTGCTGCAGTCCTGACAACAAGTGAGGGAAATATTCCAAAGCTCTTTTTTCTTTTCTACACATTTATTAACTTACAGAACTCAAGGATATATCTGCCACCTCTCAGCCAAGGCTGCCAAGTCTATCCTGAAAACTACCTCATGTTTTAGTTTACCATCTCTACAGAATTCTTTTTTATTTTTCAATTTTATTTATTTTTTCCACTGTAGGAGGCAGCATGTGGGATCTTAGTTTCTCCACCAGGGATGGAAACTTTGCCTTCTGCACTGGAAGCACAGAGTCTTAACTACTCCACTGCCAGGGAAGTCCCTAGAATTCTCTTTTTATGTCTCATTCACACTGAAAGAGCAATATTATCAATCGAAAACCATCAATATGCCACAAGCCAGATTATCTTCCTATGTTCACTTTGAAATTACAAGTTATCATGTTTTCCCAGTCTTGGGACTATTCCAACGGCTTAGAACTCATGGAATGATTTTTGTATCAAATTGCTCAATTCTAATGATAAATAGGCCTGCAGAGAACATCCGCTGGATCATAGAAAAAGCAAGAGAGTTCCAGAAAAACATCTATTTCTGCTTTATTGACTATGCCAAAGCCTTTGACTGTGTGGATCACAATAAACTGTGGAAAATTCTGAAAGAGATGGGAATACCAGACCACCTGATCTGCCTCTTGAGAAATTTGTATGCAGGTCAGGAAGCAACGGTTAGAACTGGACATGGAACAACAGACTGGTTCCAAATAGGAAAAGGAGTTCATCAAGGCTGTATATTGTCACCCTGTTTATTTAACTTATATGCAGAGTACATCATGAGAAACACTGGACTGGAAGAAACACAAACTGGAATCAAGATTGCCGGGAGAAATATCAATAACCTCAGATATGCAGATGACACCACCCTTATGGCAGAAAGTGAAGAGGAACTAAAAAGCCTCTTGATGAAAGTGAAAGAAGAGAGTGAAAAAGTTGGCTTAAAGCTCAACATTCAGAAAACGAAGATCATGGCATCTGGTCCTACCACTTCATGGGAAATAGATGGGGAAACAGTGGAAACAGTGTCAGACTTTATTTTGGGGGAGCTCCAAAAATCACTGCAGATGGTGACTGCAGCCATAAAATTAAAAGACGCTTACTTCTTGGAAGGAAAGTTATGTCCAACCTAGATAGCATATTCAAAAGCAGAGACATTACTTTGCCAACAAAGGTCCGTCTAGTCAAGGCTATGGTTTTTCCTGTGGTCATGTATGGATGTGAGAGTTGGACTGTGAAGAAGGCTGAGCGCCAAAGAATTGATGCTTTTGAACTGTGGTGTTGGAGAAGACTCTTGAGAGTCCCTTGGACTGCAAGGAGATCCAACCAGTCCATTCGGAAGGAGATCAGCCCTGGGATTTCTTTGGAAGGAATGATGCTAAAGCTGAAACTCCAGTATTTTAGCCACCTCATGCGAAGAGTTGACTCATTGGAAAAGACTCTGATGCTGGGAGGGATTGGGGGCAGGAGGAGAAGGGGACGACAGAGGATGAGATGGCTGGATGGCATCGCTGACTCGATGGACGTGAGTCTGGGTGAACTCCGGGAGTTGGTGATGGACAGGGAGGCCTGGCGTGCTGCGATTCATGGGGTCGCAAAGAGTCGGACACGACTGAGCGACTGATCTGATCTGATCTGATCAAAGAACCATTTTTCTGATAATCTTCAGGTCTTTAGACATGCACGTCCAACAAGCCTGTGTGCTAAGTTGTTTCAGTCCTGACAACTCTTTGCGACTCCATGGACTGTAGCCCACCAAGCTCCTGTGTCCACGGGAAGAACACTGGAGTGGGTTGTCATGGCCTTCTCCACGGGACCCAGGAATGGAACCAGGGTGTCCCCACAGGCATATTCTTTACCATCTAAGACACCAAGGAAGCCCCTAACAAGCCTAATACTATATTATTTGAATCAAAATTTCTCTCGAGATAATAAAAAATAAATAAAAAAACACCGCCACACTGAACAACTTCAGGAGTTCTCTGAAATTACTCCTCCTCATTGGAGGAATAGTGAGGAACAGTAGGAGGAGGAACAGGCTGTAGTGAAGCATCCTGCGCCCCCCTTTTAGAATCAGCTGTCCTCCCCTGAAACGCTGCTCCTTTTGGAAAACAGCCTGTAAGCCGGTAGAACCAGCCCCGCAGGGGATGACTACGAGTCCCATGACGCAAAGCGAGCCCCGGCCCACATTGGCCGCAGTTGCTCCCGGGAATTGTAGTCTTCTCATCACCTGTCGCTCAAACCAGGGACCGTAGCCTCCATTTCTCAAAGTTAACTGATAAAAAATAAAGCTATGGGAAAGAAGGTAAAATCCTTACCACAAAACTAGGCTCGACCCAGGCGCCGAGGACCCCTGAGACCACAACTCATGCCCCTGAGGCGGGCGCCCTCCGCGTGACGTCACTTCCGGGAGCGGCGGCAACCCAGCCCCTCCCTCCTCCTGGCGAGGACCCTGGGCCCGCGGCCCGCGCCGAGGCGGGCGAGGAGCCACTGTTTTCTGGAAGGGGTCACGTGAGTTCTCCGGGCGCTGTGGGTGGAGACGGAAAGCTGCGGTGAGGCAGGGTCGGAGTTAACCCTCCCGGGGCAGCGCGCCCGAGCGGGCTGAGGAGGGGAGCGCGCTGACGTACGGAGCGCGCATAGGTGGGGAGCGGGCTGAGGTAGGTGGGGAGCGCGCTGAGGGAGGTGGGGAGCGCGGTGAGGTAGGTGGGGAGCGCGCTGAGGTGGGGAGCGGGCTGAGGTGGGGAGCGCGCTGAGGGAGGTGGGGAGCGCGCTGAGGTGGGGAGCGGGTTGAGGTAGGTGGGGAGCGCGCTGAGGTGGGGAGCGCGCTGAGGTGGGGAGCGCGCTGAGGTGGGGAGCGCGCTGAGGTGGGGAGCGGGCTGAGGTAGGTGGGGAGCGCGCTGAGGTGGGGAGCGCGCTGAGGTGGGGAGCGCGGTGAGGTAGGTGGGGAGCGCGCTGAGGTGGGGAGCGCGCTGAGGTGGGTGGGGAGCGCGCTGAGGCAGTTAGGGGGCGCGCTGAGGTGGGGAGCGCGCGGCGGCTGACACCTGCGCCCCGGTGGCGGGCGGGGGGAACTCCCACGGAGGGCCGGGAGTGCGACAGAGCCCGGGCGGCCGCCGGCTCTGCCGCGCGCCGGGGCGGAGGCGGGGGCGTCTTGGGGCCCCGGGGAGCCCGGGAGCGGGGGCTCGCCGTCCCGAGCCGAGGGGCCCTGGCCTGCGCAGACCGGACCAGACCGTCCTGGGTAGTCCCGGCTCTGCGCTGCCAGCACGCGCGACCTGTCTCGCTCGCCGAGCTGCTCTGGCCACCTCACCTGCCCGTGGTCCTCCAGAGGACCGAGAGGTTCTTCTCAGAGCAGGTCGAGGCCGCGGCGCGAGCCCCGCTTGCTGTCTTCCCGCCGGGCAGCGCTGAGGGCCTCGCGAGGTCAGAGGCTGTGCGGGTCCGGTGCTCCCCGGCCCTGAGGCTTCAGGTGGCCGAGTGGCCGAGGGCGGGGCGACCCCGCCGGCCGTCAGGAGGCTGAGAGTTCAGGCTGTCATTTACTTCTTTGGGGGGAAGCCGTCGGGCGGAAGCGAGGAGCGGTGAATCAGCAGCTCGGGCTTCCCGAGTGCCTGATGATGGGGAAGGGTGCCCAGAGCCACGTGCTGGGTTAGAAATGTCTCCGCGTCTCTCGGACTCTGAGCGGCTTGTCTCTTTACCTTTCTCACCAGTAGAGTTGCGTAGACGTAGTTGGATAGGTAGACCCGTTGTTATGTGCCATTTCCCGGATCTGTAATTTACTGCCATTTCGCAGCCTCGGGGAAACCTTTTTTCCTGTATCACTGTGAAATTATGAGACAAGATAAACTCCTCCTTTTGACAGCAGAGCTTATGAAGTATAGGTTTTGAACATTTGTTCAGTACCTGCAGTTTATGGTGTAGCGGAATTAGGGATGGTCTGGAAACTAGGAAGAACGTTTAAACTTTTTAATTGTTTAATCTTGTTCGATATGTTTAACGTTCATTGCGGTTTATTTTGGAGAAGGCAATGGCACCCCACTCCAGTACTCTTGCCTGGAAAATCCCATGGACGGAGGAGCCTGGTAGGCTGCAGTCCATGGGGTCGCTGAGGGTCGGACACGACTGAGCGACTTCACTTTCACTTTTCACTTTCATGCATTGGAGAAGGAAATGGCAACCCACTCCAGTGTTCTTGCCTGGAGAATCCCAGGGACTGGGGAGCCTGGTGGGCTTCCGTCTATGGGGTCGCACAGAGTCGAACACGACTGAAGCGACTTAGCAGCAGCAGCAGCAGCAGTTTATTTGATTAATTTAATTTGACCAAGTTTCCCCTCCCCCCAAATCCGTTTGATCCTGGTTTTAATGAACTGTTACTTGAAGAACTATTTATTATTTACCTTACAAGCTATCTAAGCTTCTGGTTGACTGTCATTACTCTGGGTAATTTTTTAGTTTCCCTAGTTAAATCGGAAGGAAATATAAATAATTTTTGTCCCTTTCTTTCCTTCCCTTTACCCTCCACTGCCTGTACGATATTTAGTAGTGTCAGGATCATAATAAAGAGAATAAAGTTTCAGGACCATCTTTATCACTTTTCCTCTTTTCAACTCCTTTATGTCCTTGACGTCAGGTTACAATGACCCTTAACAGCAATCCATCACGAAGAAAGAGAGGGAAAAAGGATAACATGTAATATTAGGATTAAGAAAAAGAGTGTAGAATACTTCTGCTCTCCTCATCTTGCAAACAGGAGTTCTTAGAGGTGATGTTTGTGGATTAAAGACAGAAGTTTAGGGTGTGTTTTCTTTCTAAACAAAATAATACAGTGTCACAAAATTAAAAGAAATGGATATGAGCATTTTGTTTTCTTTTGGATAATGCTCCTGATCAAACACTAATCTTTCATGTGTTCCTCTCATTTTTAGAGAGTGAATTCCTAAGAAGAAAATAATGCATTGCTTATTACTTGTTCTCTAATTGTTCGGACTCAGAAGTGTGCAAGTTTGTTACAAAAGCCAAAAGAAGATGGCAACTCCTTATGTTCCAGTTCCTATGCCCCTAGGGAACTCTGCTTCCAGTTTTGCAACCACCAGAAACCAAAGAAGTTCTTCTTTTGGGAGTATCTCAACAAGCTCAAATTCTTCCAAAGGCCAGCTAGAAGACTCAAATATGGGTAATTTTAAACAGACCAGTGTATCTGACCAAATGGAAAGCACTTCATCTGTCTGTAGCAGTCCCCTCATTAGGACTAAATTTACAGGTGCAGATTCTTCCATTGAGTATTCTGCTAGACCAAGAGAAAGTGAAGAACAAAGTCCTGAAACAGTGAATTTTGAAGATAGACCTTCAACACCTATTATCCTGGGTTATGAGGTGATGGAAGAAAGAGCTAAATTTACTGTGAGTATTGACTTCTACTATCCATCATTAGATGAAAGATTTATTAACCAGTGCTCTAAACTTGTGTTGAATAATGTTAGCCTATACTTGTAATTTCTTGAACATAAAAGTCAGTTGGTTTATACCCCTTAAGTTGTCATGCTGTTGATATACTTTTGCTTTACTTGAATGAATTTTTGCAAACCAGACACAGTTGTGAAACCAGCACACAAATCAAGAATAGACCATTACAACATCATGAAGGCCTCCCCTCATGCTCTGTCAGTCAATACCCACTCTCCTGATGGCCTAGGTTAATTTTGCCTGTTTCTGTACTTGATGTTAGTGGAATTATGGAGTATTTACTCTTGGATATGGTCTCTTCAGCATACGTTTATAAGATTCATCCTTGATCTGACATGTAATTGTAGGCAGCTCACTTTTATTACTGATGTTACTCCTTTATGTGAATATACTACAGCTTATCCGTCCTACTGCTGAAGGGCATTTTAATCATTTCCAGTTTGGGACTTTTACAGATACTGCTGCAAACCTGTTAGTACTTGTCCCTCAGTAAACACATGTACTCACTTCTGTTAAAGTCCTAAGAATAAAGTTTCTGGATCATCTGCCCAGATTTAGAAGATACTGATGAACAATGTACCAGAGCGGCCATACTAAGTTATACTCCTTTAAGTAGTGTATGAGAATTCTAGTTATTCCACACCTTCCCAGTTCAGTTCAGTCACTCAGTCATGTCCTCTGTGACCCCATGGACCGCAGCAAGCTTCCCTCCATCACCAACTCCTGGAGCTTACTCAGACTGATGTCCATTGAGTCTGTGATGCTATCCAACCATCTCATCCTCTGACGTCCCCTTCTCCTCCCACCTTCAGAATTCTAGTTATTCCACACCTTCCCAACATGTAGTATTTTTTTTTTTTCATTTTAGCTTTTCTACTGAGTAGAATGATACATTGTGGTTTTAATGTGCCTTTAAGACTTTTTTTTTTTTTTTTTTTTTTTTTGCCCATTTGAGTATTCTCTTTTCTGAAATGTCTGTTCAAGACTTTTGTTCATTTTTCTTTTGGGAGGTCTTTTCTACTTTGATTTATAGTTTCTTGTGCATTTTGTACATAAGTCCTTTTTCAGAACATGTGTTGTGACTAGCATCTCTCACTCTGTGATTTGCCTTCCTTAATGGTTCATTCAATAATCAAGAGTTCTTAGTTTTAATATAGTCCAGCATATTAAATTTTTTTTTACAGTTAGCCCTTTTTAAAATCTGCCTCCTTCCAGGTTACAAGTATGTTGTCCTATGTTTTCTTCTAAGAGCTTTATTGTTGGACCTTTCAAAGTTGGAGCTATAAACTGTCTGGAATTGATTTTTGTCCATGGTATGAAGTAAGAGTCAAGACACATTTTTTCCTCCCTAAAATCAGGTTTTTATTGAAAAGACAACTCTATCTCCTTTGCATTTGTTTTGTTGCCTATGTCACAATCAGGTGACCATAAATGTATGGGTCTGATTCTGTGTTCCATTTCTCCCTTCTTTACTGGTTTCACCCTGTCTTAATTACTAAGGCCCGATGGTAGTATTGACATCTGGTAGCTAAGTACTGTAGCTTTGCTGTTCCTCTTCAGGGTTGTCTTGGCCCTTTGCATTGAGATTGTATTAAATCTATCTAGGGAGATCTGACATATTTATAGTACCGAGTCTTTGAATCTATGAACCTAAACCATGTCATTAAGTCTTTAACTTATTTAAATAATATTTAATTAATTTTAAATAATTTTAAATAATATTTTAATAAGTTATTAAATAATATTTTAAATAATAGTTTTCAGGGCAGAAATCTTAACCTCTTTTGCTAAGATTGATTACTGGGTATGCATATTGTTTGATATTCTCTACATCTTTTAATGTTTCTGTTTGTTCATTGCTAGTTTAATCTATTTTGTCCTCATTATATATTACGTATTTATATATCCAATGACCTTGTTAAATCCACGTATAAGCTTGTTCTTTGAAACTGTTTTTTCTTTCTCTTGGATTTTCTGGAAGTAATGATTTCATATTTACTTCAACATTTCATGTTGTATAGTTAATGACAGTATGGAAGGATCTTCTAGGAAAAAGAATATTGAAATTATAAAGAGGCAGTTTTTAGAGTTAAAATATTGTAAGACATGATATGGATGGCAAATCTGCATGGATCTGACTTTTTTGTGAGTGATTTTTGGAAATTATAATAAATTGGTAGCTCATTTCTGTACGGTGACCTACCTTCTCTATGCAAGAATAAGCATTCACTGAGGTAATATGTGTGAAAAGTTTGTATATAGTCTTTTAAGACAATACAGAGGAAGAAATAAATGACACATATAAAATCAATCATATTCACCTATTTATTAATTTAGCGTTTTTGGAGTACAAGTTATGTGCCAAGCCCTCTTCCAGGTAATAGTGGTACAGGAGCTCAACTGAACGTATGAAAGATAGATAAGCAATTTTATTCTTAATATTAGTTTGTCACATGGTGATAAGTGCTATAGAGGAGAATCAAAAGAGGGAAAGAAATAGTTTCTTGAAACCAGAGTTGCAATTTAAGTGGCACTGCCAGCCATGGCCTCACAGGAAAGATGTAGCACTGGGAGAAAATGACAGGAACAGACAGGGAGGCCTGGCATGCTGCAGTCCATGGGGTCGCAAAGAGTCGGACACAACTGAGCCACTGAACTGAAGAGAAAATGAGCCATGACAATACCCAGGACATTGAGAGGGGAGGGGAGGGGCTTCCCATACAGGTGGTGTAACTGCCAAGACCCTCATGGCTAACAGCAGGATAATCAGTGGGGAGAGATGTAGGAACTGAGGTAACAGCAAGGGAGTGTGACCCCCAGTTCAAATAGAGCACAGAAGCCTTTATAAGGCCTTTAGAGTTTCCCCCATTTTGAGCTGGGAATCTCAAAAAGATTGTAAAAGGGAAAATCAGATGATCTGACTTAAGCTTTTTAAAGGCTCATTCTGGCTGCTGAATTGAGACTAGATTTTGTGGGAGAAAAAGGAAGGCAGGAGGTGATTAGGTTCTTGCAGTAATCCATGGGACATATGGTGATGTGCACCAGGTGAGGGAAGGGGGCCTGAGAAATTGTCAGATTCTGGAGATGTCTTGAAGAGAGAGCCTTTGGATGGGGGAGATGGAGAAAGCAAAAATGATCCCAATGCTTCTCACCTAAACAATGTGAAAAGTAGAGTTGCCATTTAATGAAATGGCAGATTTTGAGGGAAAGACCAGAATTTGTTTTTGCACATGCTAGGTTTGAAATGTTTGTTAGACGTCAAGTGGAGATGTCAGTTACGTGTATGTATGAGGGTGTACGCATATATATATATTTTATCTCACTATATATATATATATTCAGTTCAGTTCAGTTGCTCAGTCATGTCCGACTCTTTGCGACCCCATGAATCGCAGCACGCCAGGCCTCCCTGTCCATCACCAACTCCTGGAGTTCACTCAAACTCACGTCCATCGAGTTGGTGATGGCATCCAGCCATCTCATCCTCTGTCGTCCCCTTCTCCTCCTGCCCCCAATCCCTCCCAGCATCAGAGTTTTTTCCAATGAGTCAACTCTTCGCACAAGGTGGCCAAAGTACTGGAGTTTCAGCGTTAGCATCATTCCTTCCAAAGAACATCCAGGACCGATCTCCTTTAGAATGGACTGATTGAATCTCCTTGCAGTCCAAGGGACTCTCAAGAGTCTTCTCCAACACCACAGTTCAAAAGCATCAATTCCTCAGCGCTCAGCTATCTTCACAGTCCAACTCTCACATCCATACATGACCACAGGAAAAACCATAGCCTTGACTAGACAGACGTTTGTTGGCAAAGTAATGTCTCTGCTTTTGAATATGCTATCTAGGTTGGTCATAACTTTCCTTCCAAGGAGTAAGCGTCTTTTAATTTCATGGCTGCAGTCACCATCTGCAGTGATTTTGGAGCCCCCACAAAAATAAAGTCTGACACTGTTTCCACTGTTTCCCCATCTATTTCCCATGAAGTGATGGGATCAGATGCCATGATCTTCGTTTTCTGAATGTTGAGCTTTAAGCCAACTTTTTCACTCTCCTCTTTCACTTTCATCAACAGACTTTTTAGTCATATATTCAGTGTTCACTTTAGGGGAGAGGTCTAAGCTAGAGTTACAAGCTTGAGAGTGTTAGGTTTGTCAAATAATTTCACCTTGGTATATTTCTTTGAATTGATCTCTTAACTGAAGAAAGTTTAGGAAAAACTGGCAAGGTCTTATATATAGAGAGAGTGTCACATCTTTGAAAAGTGATTAAAAACAAAAAGTAGAGAGGGGTGGTGAGCAGGTTCCAGAAAGAGTCACGGGGTGGACTTCTTTGGTAATGTTTTCTTTCTTCCTCTTTTACTCGGTACATGGTGTGTTTACTCTGTGAAAATCCATTAAGGGGTATACTGAAGTTTTTGTGCTTTTCTGTATATATTTTATGATCAGTGTATGTGTCTACATTTGTTTACTTAAAGCACAGGCTACCTAAAACAAGAGTACAAAGTGTAGTATACACTAAGTTTCAAATAAAGGGTAGAGACAATAACTGCTGTTAGAATTTAGAGGAAGCAATGATCAGTATTGTACATAGTTTTCATTGAAGTACTACTTAAACAAGTAGATAGGAGAGCTTTCTAGAAAAAATAAAGCAAAAATCTATCCTGTGTTTTTCCTAGAGAAAAAAGGAGTGTTTAGAGACCACTGTGAAGGGTAGCAGTTAGAAAAGGGCTCATTTTTTTTAAAACAGAAAAAATAAAGTCAATGTGTATTGTGTACAGTTGAAGTAATTATCATATGAAGTTGACTTTTATCATGCATCAGTTATTCACAGTCAAAAGTATTAAAGTCAGTTTATCCCTTTTTGAATTAGTAACTTCTAAAAAGAATATTGACTAGTTTTCTGTGAGTATGGTTTCAGTGTGTCTGCCCTCTGATGCCCTCTTGCAACACCTACGATCTGACTTGGGTTTCTCTTACCTTGGGCGTGGGGTATCTTTTCACGGCTGCTCCAGCAAAGCGCAGCCGTTGCTCCTTACCTTGGACGAGGGGTATCTCCTCACCGCCACCCTTCCTGACCTTCAACGTGGGATAGCTCCTCTAGGCCCTCCTGCGCCCTCGCAGCCACCGCTCCTTGGACGTGGGGTTGGTCCTCCCGGCCGCCACCCCTGGTCTCAGGCGTAGGGTCATGGTGGAGAGATCTGACAGAATGTGGTCCACTGGACAAGGGAATGGCAAACCACTTCAGTATTCTTGCCTTGAGAACCCCGTGAACAGTATGAAAAGGCAAAATGATAGGATACTGAAAGAGGAACTCCCCAGGTCAGTAGGTGCCCAATGTGCTACTGGAGATCAGTGGAGAAATAACTCCAGAAAGAATGAAGAGACAGAGCCAAAGCAAAAACAATACCCAGTTGTGGATGTGACTGGTGATAAAAGCAAGGTCCGATGCTATAAGAGCAATATTGCATACGAACCTGGAATATCAGGTCCATGAATCAAGGCAAATTGGAAGTGGTCAAACAAGAGATGGCAAGGGTGAATGACGACATTCTAGGAATCAGCGAACTAAAATGGACTGGAATGGGTGAATTTAACTCAGATGACCATTATATCTACTACTGCGGGCAGGAATCCCTCAGAAGAAATGGAGTAGCCATCATGGTCAACAAAAGAGTCCAAAATGCAGTACTTGGATGCAGTCTCAAAAACAACAGAATGATCTCTGTTCGTTTCCAAGGTAAACCATTCAGTATCACAGTAATCCAAGTCTATGCCCCAACCAGTAACGCTGAAGAAGCTGAAGTTGAACGGTTCTAGGAAAACCTACAAGACCTTTTCAAACTAACACCCAAAAAAGATGTCCTTTTCATTATAGGGGACTGGAATGCAAAAGTAGGAAGTCAAGAAACACCTGGAGTAACAGGCAAATTTGGCCTTGGAATACGAAATGAAGCAGGACAAAGACTAATAGAGTTTTGCCAAGAAAATGCACTGGTCATAACAAACACCCTCTCCCAACAACACAAGAGAGGACTCTATACATGGACATCACCAGATGGTCAACACTGAAATCAGATTGATTATGTTCTTTGCAGCCAAAGATGGAGAAGCTCTATACAGTCAGCAAAAACAAGACCAGGAGCTGACTGTGGCTCAGACCATGAACTCCTTATTGCCAAATTCAGACTGAAATTGAAGAAAGTAGGGAAAACCACTACACCATTCAGGTATGACCTAAACCAAATCCCTTATGATTATACAGTGGAAGTGAGAAATAGATTTAAGGGCCTAGATCTGATAGATAGAGTGCCTGATGAACTATGGACTGAGGTTCGTGACATTGTACAGGAGACAGGAATCAAGACCATCCCCATGGAAAAGAAATGCAAAAAAGCAAAATGGCTGTCTGGGGAGGCCTTACAAATAGCTGTGAAAAGAAGAGAAGCGAAAACCAAAGGAGAAAAGGAAAGATATAAGCATTTGAATGCAGAGTTCCAAAGAATAGCAAGAAGAGATAAGAAAGCCTTCTTCAGCGATCAATGCAAAGAAATAGAGGAAAACAACAGAATGTGAAAGACTAGAGATCTCTTCAATAAAATTAGAGATACCAAAGGAACATTTCATGCAAAGATGGGCTCGATAAAGGACAGAAATGGTATGGGCCTAACAGAAGCAGAAGATATCAAGAGAGGTGGCAAGAATACACAGAACTGTACAAAAAAGATCTTCACGACCAAGATAATCATGATGGTGTGATCACTGACCTAGAGCCAGACAACTTGGAATGTGAAGTCAAGTGGGCCTTAGAAAGCATCACTACGAACAAAGCTAGTGGAGGTGGTGGAATTCCAGTTGAGCTATTTCAAATCCTGAAAGATGATGCTGTGAAAGTGCTGCACTCGATATGCCAGCAAATTTGGAAAAGTCAGCAGTGGCCACAGAACTGGAAAAGGTCAGTTTTCATTCCAATCCCAAAGAAAGGCAATGCCAAAGAATGCTCAAACTACCGCACAATTGCACTCATCTCACATGCTAGTAAAGTAATGCTCAAAATTCTCCAAGCCAGGCTTCAGCAATACGTGAACCGTGAACTTCCTGATGTTCAAGCTGGTTTTAGAAAAGGCAGAGGAACCAGAGATCAAATTACCAACATCCGCTGGATCATGGAAAAAGCAAGAGAGTTCCAGAAAAACATCTATTTCTGCTTTATTGACTATGCCAAAGCCTTTGACTGTGTGGATCACAATAAACTGTGGGAAATTCTGAAAGAGATGGGATACCAGACCACCTGACCTGCCTCTTGAGAAATTTGTATGCATGTCAGGAAGCAACAGTTAGAACTGGACATGGAACAACAGACTGTTTCCAAATAGGAAAAGGAGTACGTCCAGGCTGTATATTGTCACCCTGCTTGCTTAATTTATATGCAGAGTACATCATGAGAAACGCTGGACTGGAAGAAACACAAGCTGAAATCAAGATTTCTGGGAGAAATATCAATAACCTCAGATATGCAGATGACACCACCCTTATGGCAGAAAGTGAAGAGGAACTAAAAAGCCTCTTGATGAAGGTGAAAGTGGAGAGTGAAAAAGTTGGCTTAAAGCTCAACATTCAGAAAACGAAGATCATGGCATCTGATCCCATCACTTCATGGGAAGTAGATGGGGAAACAGTGGAAACAGTGTCAGACTTTATTTTGGGGGGCTCCAAAAATCACTGCAGATGGTGACTGCAGCCATGAAATTAAAAGACGCTTACTTCTTGGAAGGAAAGTTATGTCCAACTTAGATAGCATATTCAAAAGCAGAGACATTACTTTGCCAACAAAGGTCCGTCTAGTCAAGGCTATGGTTTTTCCAGTGGTCATGTATGGATGTGAGAGTTGGACTGTGAAGAAGGCTGAGCACCGAAGAATTGATGCTTTTGAACTGTGGTGTTGGAGAAGACTCCTGAGAGTCCCTTGGACTGCAAGGAGATCCAACCAGTCCATTGTGAAGGAGATCAGCCCTGGGATTTCTTTGGAAGGAATGATGCTAACGCTGAAACTCCAGTACTTTGGCCACCTGGTCGAAGAGTTGACTCATTGGAAAAGACTCTGATGCTGGTAGGGATTGGGGGCAGGAGGAGAAGGGGACAACAGAGGATGAGATGGCTGGATGCCATCACCAACTCGATGGACGTGAGTCTGAGTGAACTCCAGGATTTGGTGATGGACAGGGAGGCCTGGCGTGCTGCGATTCATGGGATCGCAAAGAGTTGGACACGACTGTGCGACTGAACTGAACTAAAAAAGAAAATTTACTTTTTATTCCCTGCATGACTATTTTACATCAGGACTTTCTGGATACTTTACAGGGCATCCAAATAATCTCCATCCTCACCTTTATATGTTGCAAAGATAAATTATTTACTTTTTACTTGAAAACTAAAGAATCCAATCTAACCCTTGCTGATTCTCTCCCTTCAAAGCTGAAAAATAAGTCTGTAAGGGAGAAGAATCAAATGGTAAGGATGATCAACAATCCCTAACTAATAAATTGTCTCTTGATCATCCACTAGAATTTGGATCATACTTGTAATTTAAAATTTCCTAATTTTTAGTGTTAAAAAAGGTAAAAAGAAACGATGAAATTATATTTAGTAATGTATTTTGTTTAATATATTTAAAGTATGATCATTTCAACATTAATCAATATATAATGTTTTTAATGAAGTATTTTTACATCTTTTTTCATACTAAGTCTTTGAAATCTGGTCTATATTATACTCACAGCATGTGTCAAAGTCACATTTCAAGTATTCTATAGCCATTTGCAGCTAGAGTGCAGCTCTAGAACTACAATTGAAAGTTATTCCACACCTTAACTTGAAGGGAAAAAGTTACTGTTTTTAAGAGAGTTTTACTCATTCAGTAGATAGTTATTGAGTACATTTTGTGTGTCACGTATTTAGCTTAGCTCAAACCACTGTACCAAAAACTACTAGGAATTGTTTCTCTGAGATTCCGTTGTAAATAGTATTTCCTCTCAATAAATTCTAAAATTATCCTTAGGAAATATAGAATCTAGCTTTTTCTTAAGTACCTTTTAAAATATTGACTTGCTGCAACCAAATTTTTCTATGCAGTAGCCTAGAAAATTGTACATAATTATAGAAATGTAAACTTTCATCTAATATGGATATTTTCTACCTTGTATTTCATCCTTGAAGATTAAAACATCTAATTTATTAGAAAACTTTGCTTGGCAGTTATTGAGTTTAAAAATTAAATTGACTGTGTAAGACAATAGTGGCTACTTTTCATATTAATTTTAGAATATATTAGCATAAAATATCAGAGAAGGCAATGGCACCCCACTCCAGTACTCTTGCCTGGAGAATCCCAGGGACAGGGGAGCCTGGTGGGCTGCCGTCTATGGGGCCACACAGAGTTGGACATGACTGAAGTGACTTCAGCAGCAGCAGCAGCATAAAATATATTTTAGAGGCTGATGAGTTTATTTATTATTAGCGTGCTTCAGAAAAGCATTTTGCCTCAAATTTGTCAGTCCTGAGAAAAAAATCTTTGCTTTTGGTTCCTACATTTGATTGAACATTTGATGGCCTAAATAGTTTCTGAATTTTTTAACATAATGTTACCATCTGCTTTTTCAAATAAAAGTTTTAAAATTATTTGGCTTAAATTTTAAAATATTTATAGAAATATATTTTAAAGCTCTCTGTCTCTCACTCTCTCCATAGGTATATAAAATATTAGTAAAGAAGACCCCAGAAGAAAGCTGGGTAGTTTTTAGAAGATACACTGATTTCTCTAGGCTTAATGATAAAGTAAGTACTTTAATAAATCTAAACCTGACTTTTCAGTCTGGAATTATAATCTGTTCCTGGAGTTCTCCTGTTGTTACTTGCTTTTTCTCCTTTGTTAATTATTTAAGTGAAGTCGAATCTTTGCTATTTCCTAACAACTGTTTCATTTAATTTTAAGAGTCTGAATTCCCATCTCTACATATAACTTCCTTTTGTTGGAAACAAAAAATTATTTTTAATATTAAAAATATGAAAACCTTAAAATTGGCAACAGAAATACGATTATTTACATAATCTTATAACTTTGAAAAAATGTATGTGTATAAGACCCCAAAATCATACGACTGTAGAAGAATGAAAAAAAAATTTAACACATTATGGTTAGTTTTCTTTACTGTGTTACAAATTATCACAAACTTTGTGGCTTAAAACACACCTCTTCGTTATTTAGAGATTTGGAGTGCTCAGCTGGGTTTGCTGCTAAGGGTCAAACAAGGTCAAAATCAAAATATTGACTGGCCTCTTATCTGGAGGCTCTGGGAAAGAATCAGCTTTCAGTATCGTTGTTGGCAGAGTTTGGTTTCTTGTGATTGTGAGACAAGGTCCCTGTTTCCTTGCTGGTTGTCAGCCAAAGGTTGTTCTTGGCCCATAGATACTATTCTTCAGCTCTTGCACATGACCCTTCCATCTTTAAAGTCAGCAAGAGTTGGTCAAGTTTTTCTTGTGCTAGAATATCTCTGGCTTTCTCTTTTGTCACCAGCCAGGAAGAAGCTTTACCTTTATAGAGCTTGAGTGATAAGATTAAGCTCATGTAAATAGTTTTCCTGTCTTAAGGTCAACTCAATAGTAACCCTAATTGCATGTACAAAATCTTTTTCACTGCACATGTGAAACAGACAAAATAATAATAAACTGCAGTACATTAAGTACCCTTAAAAATAAGTAACAAGAAGCACCCCAAAATAGAAAATTCAGCAATTGATATGAACAGTGTAATCCACAGAAGAAATACAAATGACCACTAAATTTGGAAACCATTTACTATCACAAGTACCCCAAGAAAAGAAAATTAAGACACTATTTTTCACCTGTTGGGCTTCCCTGGTGGTAAAGAATCCGCCTGCCATTGCAGCAGACATGGGTTCAGGCCCTGGTCTGGGAGGATCCCATACACCATGGAGCGGCTGAACCCGTGCACCACAGCTGCTGAGCCTGTGCTCCATAGCCCGGGAGCCACCGCTGCTGAGGCCATGTGCTGCCGCTGCTGAAGGCAGTGTGCCCTGGAGCCCGTGCTCCCCAACAGCAGAGGCCGCCCCAGCAAGAGGTTCACATACTGCCACTGGAGAGCGGCCCCCTCTCTCTGCAACTAGAGGAAAATCGGCACAGCCATGAAGACCCAGCACCACCAATAAGTAAATAAAATTACAGTTAAAGAAAAGAAAGAAAAACTATTTTAATTTTCACCTGTCAGGTTGACAGCCTTGAAGTGGTATATCTATTGTTAGAAATATAAGTCTTCCTAGAGGACATCCTAAAGCTATACATAATTTGACATGATAATTACATTTCTGGGATTTATCCTATATAATAAATTATTCATATGGGCAGGATATAGCCCTAAGGATACTTCTCATGATGTTTTATGTATTGTTCTTCTCTTTTTTCATTTTTTATTTTGTTTTAAATAGTTAAAAATTTTAGAACCAACCTAAATTTCTAACACTAGGGAACTGATTGAGTAAATTGCAGTAAGATTTCAGTAGAGAAACAGCAGCTGAAGTGTTCACAGGGCTGGAGGAAAATCAGGTAGGACAGATAGGGGTAACTGGTATTTAAGAAACCAAGAGAAAAAGCATTTTTCCAAAAGAAGCAAGCAGTTTATGATGCTTCGGAGAGGCCAAATAAGATGACCTTGGACCACGGATTACTCCCTAATTTTGATAGATGTTGAGTAGAGGGAACTTCATGGGTCCTACTTTCCCACCTGCCATATTTCCTATTGCTTTCTTGGACTCTCAGAACTTCTCAGGTTGGTATGTTCTTAAAACTTTTGGTTATGGGAAATTCCATTTATGTGACTTGGCAACCGCTAGGATGCCAAAAAGCTTCCACCATTCTTAAACCTCAGTTTCAATGAAAAGGTAAAATATAAAATGCTAAAGTGTTTTATTCTTAATTAAGGTATTGTTAAGATGACTTATGGCAACATGCCAAAGTACTTAATATTATTTCTAAGATATTTACATAATATATAAATTTTATTTTCTGTACCTGAATTTTTATTTTACATGGTTGATTTAAAAACCTGTAATTCTTTACTTCTGTTCATCTTTTTAAATAGTTAAAACACACAAGAATACCAAAGTGATTCATTAAGTTACCACATACTTAATTGAAATTCTTAGCTTTCTTATGAAATTGTTATAATTTTTGTTTATACAGACTCATTTCTAACAGTCTCAGTTCAGAGCTATTTCATCCTTTATGACTTTTGTTCTCCTCAGGACTCAACTATTATTTAGTGTTTGCTTCCTTTTATCTCTCTGGATTCATCTTTATTGCCAAAATATTTCTTGCCTTAGGCAAGCTGGGATTTAGATTGCTCTTAAGTTTTTGAAAAAAGATGTTAATAGAAGTTTAATTTAAGTCTTGTAAATATCTCCTTGATACTCTTAAGTTGGGCACTTAAAATTAATAAGTGTATATGTCAGTCTTCTAGGTACCAGAAAGAGCTCCATTCATCACCTGATTTTACTGGCAAGAGTCAAAAATGTGTGTCAGACAGCAGCAGCCACACAGTTTAAATGGTAGTTATTATTTTTATAATTGTTAAAGTAAAATCTTAGCATCTTTAAATCATGAAATTTTTGAGTTCATCACTGTGCTAGGAATTTGGTATCATATAGAAACTATACAGATCTGATTCTAACTTTGAGGAGTTTACATTTTTCATTGTTCTATAGCAGTGAGAAAAAAATAGCCAGTTGACAATGTGAAAATCATTTTAGTTAAAATAACACTGTTTAGAAAGAGAAATTTTTTCTTCCTCTTATTTTAACTTACTGGGTTATAATCTGGCTTCAGCTTCTCTAGGAGTTTTTAAGAGCCTCTTCTGAGAAAGTTAGAGGGCAAAGTCATGAGCAAGGTCTGAAACACAGTTCTCAGAGTTGCAGCATCTGGCAGAGTTGTAGAGCAGACTGGTGATGAATAGTTTGCAGAAATGTGGCTGTGAGAGTGGGGTTTTCTTTATTTTCTACTAGAAAACTCACTATTTTCTACTTCCAGTTTGCAGAAGTAGTTTAAAGCTGAGTAATTCTCTGAGGTAAAATGATTATTCTCAATTGGTCCCACCCAGCAGAACATAGAGAGGAAGCAGAACCATTATCAGCCCACTGTCAAGACAAGCAGAGCTCATATGAAAATCTGGGCTAAGCTCAACCAAGCATTCAGTCCTTCTATTAAAAAGAAATTCATGGTAATCTTCAACATGTCTGTCTCTTGGGTCACACTGTCCTGAACTGCCCCAAACTGACTGACATCAGGCGGTTACAAAGCTGCCTTTCACTATCTTTCTAGGGTTTGTTCACTTTTTCCGTTGTTGGGTTTTGTTTCCTTTGTGTTGTGTCTTCTTTCTTGGATCACGGTCTCCTCGTGGCAGAACTAACCCTTCAGTGGCTTTTTGACGAAGACCACATGGGAAGTGGTGTCCTTCAGACCCCACACGTCTAAAATGCTCACTCCATTTTCACACTTGGTTGAAACGTGGGCTGGGTATAGAATTCTAAGTTGGAAAATGTTCTTTCAGAATTTTGAAGACATTAAGCTGTTTTATCTTGTTCTTGGTGTTGCGTATTGCCCTTGAGAAGTCCAAAGCTGTTCTTGCTCCTTATCACTTGCATGTCACCTGTTTTTTTCTTCTTTAGAAGTCTTTTGAATCTTCTCTGTGTAATTAATCTGAAATTTCACAGTAACTTTTTTTTTGCCACCTTCTAAATTTATTTTTTAATTGAAGAAAAATTTCTTTACAGAATTGTGTTGGTTTCTGCTAACCATCAACATGAGCAGCCAATGGGAACTTGCTGTATGACTCAGGGTACTCAAACCAGGGCTCTCTAACAACCTGTAGGGTGGGTTGGGGAGGGAGGGAGGAGGGAGGTTCAAGAGGAAGGGGACACATGATGACTTTTTGTAGGTTCTTTTCTAGTATTAACTTAGACACTCTGTGGGCAGTCCATGTCTTTCAGTTCAAAGAAGTGTTTTTGAATTGCTTTATTAATGAATTCCTCCCTTCTATGTTCTGTCTGTCACCTTGTAAAACAGACCTTTGGGCTGATTCTATATGATTCTGGATCTTTTCCTCCCCATTTACTATTTTTTGTTGTTGTTGCTATTTTGAAGGCAATTTTCCTTTCTCTTTCTAAGACCATCTTTTCTCTGAATGTCCTCTCTTTTGGTCATCTTATTCTTATTTCTTAATGTAGTATCTTAATCCATTGACTGCATCAGTGATTGTATTTTTATTCATACTTTTTCCTCTTTGTGTTGTCTTTGTTTTTCTCCTTGTGATATTTGTCTTTGTCTTCCATGTTAGTACTAGTGTGTAGTAATTCTTGGTTGTTTGCTCATGATTAAAAGTTGGGTACTAATAACTGATTGGAATCTCTTACTTCATGGTAGAGTCTTGTGTTGACTTCAAGATTCACTGTATAGTGGGAAAGGTGGGCTTTTGCTGGAGAACTTGTGATTTCAGGATCTTAGAGTCATTCCTGTTGAGTTGATCAGCCTCCAGAGGTGCTTTCCAGTCTCCTGCCTTGTGCTGCCAGTTTGTGAGCAGTTTGAGGTCTCGGTAACTACAAACTTGGAGTAAGTGTTTCTACACCTCAGGTTTCTTGGCTCTCTTGAGTCATTGCTGCTCTCCTCGGTGCTTTTTAGTTTCCAATATGTTGTTTTAAGTGTTTTTCCTCTTTACTATAATATTAGCAGAACTCAGAAAGAAAGAATTAGATGAATGTGCTCAGTTCTGCATCTTAATCCCACAGCATGTGTGTCCTTTTTTTAAAGGCTTTTTTATAGAAATATCAAATGCCTATTTTGATGTCATTTCACAGGAAATCTATTAAAGTTTAATGAAATATAAAAGCTACCATTTATTGGTTATTTCAAGCTAATGTATAGTTCCCAAATTGTACTTTGTTCAAAATAAAGTTATTGAATAAGCACTTATAAACACTTTGTGAAGGCCTAATTATGGAACAACTCACTCTTTTCTGAGGATTTATTTTTTAAGGGGAAAAAAAATCTAACCATGCATGTGGACATATGTTATGTTTAAATTTTAAAGCTTAAAATTAATTTTTTTAAAAAAGACTTTTTATTTCATCCTTATAGCTTTTATTACTTTCAAACAGTAAAAAATCAGACTCCAAGGCCAAAAATATTTACATCTTGAAATCAAATCAGAATTTTTAGTATAGAAATGTTGACAGAATGTTTTATATTTTTATTTAGCTTTTTACCCTGTGAATTTTTCTCCTTTGCTAAGTCTTTTTTCTTACATTGTAATGTTTTGTCTTGTATTTAAGTAGAGAAATGTGAATGTACGTGGTTCCATTTCATTCATCCATTTATTGAACATAGATTGTTGACTACTTGTAATGTAGCAGGCATTATGTTAGGCATTGGGGGGTGCAACTGTGTGTAAAATGGTTCTCAGTCTTAGCTGTACTTTGCACTTCCCTGGAAAGCTTTTTAAAATTACAATGCCCAGGCCGTATCCCAACCACTTAAAATCCAAATATGTCAGAGGTAGGACACAGTCATTAATATAAATCCTGATTAATCATCTTCAGACAAAAGGGAGCTGTTCTACAGTGGAGCCCTCTCAGAATCTCTGTGAGTTCCTACTCAAAAGTTCCTTGGGTGATTCCAGTATGCAGCCAACATTTAGAATGAGAGTCCAAAATTAAGTAAACATTACTTAATTTGCCTCATGATAAATATCATTCGAGAAATAAGTGAAGGATTTGACAATGTGTGGCGGCTTGTGTTTTCCAAAAATGTCTGCAGCAGCACTCTCAGCCCCACATGCTCTCCCAGAACCTTCCCACTTACCATCAAGGGGTAGGATCTTGTTTCCTCTCCATCTCGAACATGGCTGAGCTTATGCCTGATCTAACTAAAGAGGACAGTGGAACTGATGCTGTGTGAATGAGGCTAGATCGTAAGAAGTATACGGCTTCATCCTGGCTTTCTCTCTTGCGATGCTCCCTCTTTGAAACCCAGTCTCTGTGTGGTGAGAAAGTCCACAATACATGGAGAGTCCATGTCAGGCTTGTGATTGACAGCCCCAGCTAAGGTCTCAGCAGCAAACAGCCTATTCCCGTATAAATACGTGGGAGTGAACTTCAGATGCTTCTCAACCTCAGGTGTCCAGCTAAAGTTCTAACTCATTGTGAAAGAAATAATCCATCCTCACCCTCCCCTTTAGGAATTGCCAGCCCACAGAGTCCATAGCCTAATAAATGATTATTTTCCACCACTGAATTTTGAGGTACCTTGTTATCCAGTTATATTAATATAGTCAGTTAATCAGAGTGTATAAAGGGACATCTCACCCAGCTTAGAAGGTGGAAAAGCCTCCCTAAGAAAGTAAAATGTAAGCCAAATATGCAAAATGGATTATAAGCCAAAATGTAAACGTTGAAACTATGAACATCTAGGAAAAAACATGGAAGAAAGTTTTTACAGCCCTGGAGTGAGCAAAGGTTTCTTAGATAGTGTGTAAAACAGCATAAACCAGAAAATTTGAAAAAAAAAAAAAGGATGAGTTAGGAAACAGTAAAGATTTTTTAATGTACTCTGTTAAGAATAACATGAAAAGTCAAAACATAGTTTGGGAGAATATGTTCATCGTACATATACCTGACAAAGGCCTTGTAGCTAGACTATATAAAGAACTCTGACAACTTAATTCAAAGACAAGTACCCAGTTTTTTGAAAAGCAGAGGGTTCAGAAGATCTGAATAGATCCAAGTACATGAGAAGATACTTAACACCATTTGTCAACAGAGGTATGCAAATTAAAGCCGCAATGAAATACTGCTACACACCTAGTAAGATGGCTAACATTAAAAAGATGGACAATACCAAGTGTTAGCAGGGACAAGGAGCACCTGTAACTCCTGTGCATACACAACTGGTAGAAATCAAAGTAAAACAGGCAAGGCGTAAAAAGCATCTGAATTTAAATCTTTTTTTGTAAGCTTGTTTTATGAATAGTTTCATAGAGTCGACAGGTTAGATTTTGTAGAATTCAAGTGATTTAGTTGAACATTGTATTTTCTTTTTTCTTCTTTTTCAGTTAAAAGAGATGTTTCCAGGCTTTCGATTAGCCCTTCCACCAAAACGCTGGTTTAGAGATAATTACAATGCGGACTTTTTAGAAGATAGGCAATTAGGATTACAAGCGTTTCTTCAGAATTTAGTAGCTCACAAGGACATTGCTAACTGGTATGTAACAAATTGAATAAGAGTTTGTGCATTCCAATAACTGGTTTAAACTAGAGAATAAATCTAGGACCATATTTATTCAAGCACAAAAAATATAAGGTAGGAGTATAATTACTTATCCTGTCTAAAAGCAGTAACTGTGATTTTCTTGGCTTTTTTTCAGTAAGGACTTATTTGGTGTTTGATTTATATTAACACTTCCAAAAAGTCTAGCAAAGTGAGACTTTGTGTGCCATATAGTCAAACCATCCACTGAGCTGTAAACTTGATTTTGGTATTTTAGTAATAACTTAAAACAGTAGCTAACATATTGGTAGATTTTTGGTAACTATGACACTATATAATTTTGACAATATTTTTAATTCTCCAAAGTAATACAAAAATCTTGAAATCAGGTTAATTTATACAGAGAGTGAAGTAAAAATACCAGAAACTTTTAGAGAAAGAAAGGATCAATATCCTTTCTTTATTTTTTGTATCTGAATATATTTACAAGAAAATTGCTATATGATCTGATTGCATCTGGGTATCTAATCTTGGCACTTACATTATCAGATAAATTAGAACCATTTTGAAAAAAATTAGCATTTACAGCTTCCCAGGTGCCTCGGTGGTAAAGAATCCACCTGCCAGTATATGAGACAGGGGTTGGATCCCTGGGTCAGGAAGATCCCCTGGAGGAGGAAATGGCAACCCACTCCAGTGTTGTTGCCTGGAGAATCTATGGACAGAGGAGCCTGGCGGGCTGCAGTCCATGGGGTTGCAAAAGACTCAGACACGACTTCGTGACCAAACAACAGCAGAGAGCAGTTACAGTGCAGCAATAGCATGTTGTGTAGAGACCTGCTTTTGGAACGATCTTCAGCATTCTTCACCCTTTTTCCTTAGTGTTTCTTTTATTTATATCACCTCACATTGCAAGACACTCGTACTATACAAACACACCTTGCTTCCCAATGTGCACTAAGCTCAGTGACTACGTGAGACCTCTGCCACCCTCCTCACTTTCCTCTAATAAGGTAACTGCAGGCCGGACCCCTCCTCCGTTCCCAGACTCACTGCTGCGGTTGCCTCCCTGCCGTCTCCTTCAGACGTCTCAGTGTGACCTCAAACCTAGAACAGACGTCACAGCTCATTGTCTCACTTTCCTCCAATATTCAGCTCATTGTCTACCCAAAACCCAGTCATCTGGACACATCCCTGTCTTTATACAATACAACTCAAATCTGTCAGCTTTTCTCCATCCTGCCATTGCCACTCTAGTCTAAAGGGTTGCCTCTCACTTAAATCACTCCTTTCCACCACTGTCTTCCTCATCCACTCCTATTTCTGTAGCCCACTGGAGCCACAGTGACCTTTTGTAAGGCAATTTAAGTCATCCTTTCTGGGCCCTGACTATACATGTCTGTCTTTCCAACCTTATGTTTCATTATTCCTCCCTGCCCCTGTTCTCTACATCAGACCGAATTGGTCTTGTACTTTTTCACAGTCGCCTGTTCCTTTTTTAATAAGCTGTTCCTAGAAAGGCATTTCACACTACTGCCCTTGCTCCCCCAGCCCCAGCCTAGATGACTCTTTCAGGCTTCAAACAGACTTCACTTCCTTAGGTTGGTCTCCTGACCAACCCCTCATCCATCACCACCACTAAAAATTAGGTCAAGTCTTTCTCGTAGTATCTTCTCTGCTGGTTCTGAAACTCAGTTCCTAATGCCTTAAGACTCCCGTTGCATATAACTAACTTCTCTTTAGGATGATACTAGCCATATACCACCAGTCTTAAGAGAACTGAGAAAATAGTCACTCATATCATTGGCAATAGGATTTAATCCTCATGTGGAGTCCCAGTTGAAAAAGGCTGGTTGGAACTTTACTTTAGTAGCCTTTCAGTTTGTAACTATTTCTGTGATTATTTGATTGTGTTCTCCCACCAGTCTGAAAGGTACATACACAGGAGTAGGTCATGAGGCTCTTTGACCCACCATTCAGTGTGCAGGGCCTGTTAGCATAATGCAACAGTCCATGTCGAAAAGTCCTTGTTGAATGAGTGGCAGAACTGTTGATAGTTGTTATTATACTGTTTATAAGAAAAAGAGGGTGAAACAAATATGATCAAACTTAGCAATTGTGTGTTCTTGTCTAGGTGGTGGGCAGATGGATGCTCCCTACTTTTCTGTATTTTTTTTAATATCTCTCCAAAGGGAAACAAACTCTAAAATCATAGAGAAAACCTTGAAGAAAATATATTTTATACCATACCATAAAAGACTTTTATCTCTAAGAAATCAACAAATCCTATCCCTTTTCTCTTACTCCTTATTCAGTAAATCTTTATATATTTGTATTGAAAATATGGCAAATTAAAATTGAATTTATTCTATGACTACATCATCTTTATTTAATGAAATATAGTATGAACCACTTGAAAAACTCATGATTTATTGATTTTTTTAAACATTAAAAGTGTATCTTAGTTGAGCTGTATCTTTTTTTAATTATTGGTACTAGATCTCTGTAGAGTAAACATTCAAGATCCTGTTTCTAAAACTGTCCTTAGAACAGTGATAGTGGTCTTGCTCAGTTCACAGATAGATGTTTTCAGGAAAAGAAAGATTGCTTGGTCAAGTAAGTTGGGGAAAGGTTTCCTTTGACATTCCTAGAATATTAAAGGTTCTAAAGTCTTGCACAAAAACCTATAGTGTGCCTCACGCTTACTTGCCTATGTATTTTGGTCATATATCTGAGATACTGAAGGAATTTGGTAAGATAATTTAAGTAGAACTCTAAATAATGTATGTGTTGTTATTGTTGTTCAGTCGCTAATTCATGTCCAACTCTTTGCAACTCCATGGAAGTAAGATAAGTTTAGAAACCTTATGTTTGTTCTAGGGTACTGTCTTTTTCGTGAGTGATGAGTAGCATTTTTTATTTCACATTTTAAGCAGTTTCTTAATTAGTATTTAAAACATGACTTGGCAGAGGGAAGAGTTATTAATCTATATCTTAAGAATTTGTCCCTTTTCATACTAAGAAGGGTATAACAGAAATTGAGGATCTATTTACTAATCTTAATTCCTTTGAAGACATTAGGCTTCTCTTCTAACAAAATAAGGGAGATTATAAACTTCTACTTGACATGATACAGATGGTAAAAGTAAAAGGAATTCAGAGAAGGGGAAGATCAGTCCTGTTTGCAGTGAACCAAATAGCACTGCAAGTAGCGAGTGGGGTTTGAAACTGTGAATGATAGATTAAGATTACAGGTCCGTCTAGGAATTTCTTCTAAGGGAGGAAGAGGGAAAAGACAGAATCCCAACTCTTCTTTATACAAACATGAAATTGCATATTTAAGAATCACTATTTAAAGTGTCAGTTAGTTTACATTACCTATTGGTACGCCTGTTAGCATCCTGTTACAGTTGGAATGGCAGCACAGAAAGTTACTGTCTTTATATGGCCAAATAATTGTTTGAGATTAATTCTTTATGCAGTTCTTTCACTTTTCTTTTTGATTCCTTAGCACCTCACAACGCAGTTGAGATCCAAGGGGTATTAAGAATTGTTGGTTTAAGTGTTTTAAGAGAATAATATTTTCAGGTACATTTAGAGAATACAGAATAAAACAAAAATGTTAATATTTTCATGATAAAATCTTTGGTTTTGTTTGTTCAATAAATGTTTATTTAGGTCTTTTATGGTATATAAGGTATTGCAGCTACACAAAGGTTCATTAGATGCTAATCCTTTATTTAAGAAAACTAAATAGGAAGAAAAAAGACACACCATAAAACTAAAAGTTGGATATCTGCCTTTTTCAGCAGGGGAAGAAAAGAGAAAAATTTTAACTGGAGGAGTTAGAGGAGGCTTCCTAGATGGTAGTATTTAAGCTGGGTTTTGAAAAATTACTGATATTTGAACTGACAGAAAGTAAAGAAGGACTTTCCAAATGAAAAGGAATATTACATCAAAATGCAGAAGCAAGCAGGCACAGTCCTGTACCCGAAACAGCATCTAACTTAGCTTGTCAAATGTGTAAAGATGGATGGAGGGGGAAGGTCTCTCATAGCTGTATAGTTAAAATATAGCTATTGTTTTATCCTAGCTTCTGCTATTTTGAAATAATTACATCATTTAATCAGCACAGCAAATATCTTACTACTCCATGTTTTCAGAATTACTACACATATATCCTGATTTACCATATTTTTCTTCTTAATGCTTTAAAATGCAAGGGTTAAAATTATATATATTTTCCTTATATTACCATTCATCTATAAGAGGTTCAGTGCCAGAATTCAGTGTTTTAAACTCTACATCTATTTTAAAAGAAAAAAGTCCAGGTATATCTGAATTAACGGAAGCTCATTATTTAAAACAAATAACTATCCAAACATTTTACATGAGGAATCAATTGAAAGAAATGAGAATCTTTACCTTTTGAAAAGAAAACTTACTTGGAGAGACATGGTAACTATATTCAGGTGTTTGAAAGTCTTGTGATGGGGAAAAGAATTAATCAAATGAGGACTTCCCTGGTGGCTCAGTGGTAAAGAATCCTCCTGCCAGTGCAGGAGACACAGGTTCAATTCCTGATCCGGGAAGATCCCACACGCCTCGGGCGACTGAGTCCAGGCACCGCAGCTAGTGAGCCTGTGCCCTGGAGCCTGGGAGCTGCGACCGCTGAAGCCCACCTGCCCCAGAGCCAGTGCTCCACAAGAGAGACCCCCGCACCCAGAGTAGCCCCTACTCTCCACAGCTAAATACCACGCAGCAGGGAAGACCAATCACGGACAAAAATGAGTAAATAAATAAACATTCAGAAAAGAATTAATCAAATGATAGTTAGCTCTAAAGCCAGGCTTCTCCACTGTCAGGCACATCATGTTCAAACACAGATTCTGAATTAGCAAGGTCTGAAGTGGAGATGCAGCGTTTCTAACCGGTTTCCCAGTGATGCCGATGCCGCTGGCCTAGGACCTCATTTTGAATAGCAAGACTAACATGTAAAACTCAGAATAAATGAGAAGTTAGAGGAAGCCCCCAGTAAACTCAGATAAAAAAGTTACATGTCCTTTCAAGCTGTCTGGTATAGAAATGTGTTCTGCCTTTTGAGTAAGTGAGTTTACCTGAAGTATTAGAAGAGACTAGGCTAGGTAACTACCAGTGGTATTAAAGAGGGAATTATTACATGGGATATATTGAATTAATGACTTCTTAGGTGTCTCTTCTAGTTGTAAAAGTCAATAAATTATAATTTTTGAGGAAGAATATCTAAAGTAACTTTTTTATACATTTTCATATCTTCTCATGTGTCTTAAGTTTTTATATATAAAGAGACTGTCACGAGAGGTTGAGTTAACCTTAGTATTTTTATAAAATGAAGGAATTCAGTTATATAAGCAATAACTTATATATAAGCAATAGCTTATATAATGCCAGCTCATGAGAATGAACACATTGCTAAGGTTGGTTGGGTGATTTTTACACAAAATATTAGTTTGGTAGACATTTAATTATGGACAATTTTCCTTTTAATGCATTAAAGCTAAATATGTTGTATTCAGATACATGTAAACTCTTACCTAATTGGGTCTCAAAGATCTTACACAAAATTCCGTTTCCTGAGCTTGGTAGTGAAATAATTTTAAGCAATTACTTAACTGATTTTAATCAATGTCTCCAATTAGAAAATGAAGTAATTAGACTAAATGTTCTCTGAAAATATCCCCTTTTAGCTCTAAGTTTCTTACTCTTTTTGTTGTGCTTCTTTATAAATCTTGAAGTCATACCATCAGAAGCAACCAAATTCTAACCTTCTTTTAAGACTTTTGGTCTTACATTTTGCTGTCTAAGCTTAATTTCACATGAAAGTAGGAATATCTGTTGAAAACTAAAATCCATCTCAAATTTGAGAGTTCTGCTGTATTATTTATCTACAACAGTGGATAGAAGTTTGTTCTGATGCTCTTAAGAGTTTCATTCCTTTTTTTTTTTCCTAATTGCATGGCTCTTACAAATAAATTCATTATTTTTGAACACTAACTCTGTGCTGTGCTAATTAATTGGTTCAGATTCTGTACAGTCCTGAAACTTGTCATTTACTTTTTGGTGAAGCAGAAGACTGCTTGGTTAAACAGATAATGCTAATAAGACCGTGTGGAAGTCCTGTGAAAGGGATGTCTTCAAGGTGGTGTCGTAATGCATGTAAGAGCACTGGGCCTGGTAGCGTGTGGAGGAGAGGGTGGGCCAGGATAATAGCGGCAGGCGTGAGACGACACCATTTCTGAAGTGTCAAATAAGGAAGGCAGTTAAAGTTTGAATGTGCGCAGGTACTTTATGCCAACACCAAGACCTCAGCTTTGTTCCCTCTTGTTAGAGGACGCACAGATGGGTTTCAAGGTGGGTTTGACATAAAACATTTGTTCTGGAAGCATTTCATGTTAGAAGGAATAAAACTGTAGGTCGGGACACAAATGAGCTGAAAGTAACCAGGTGAGACATAATCAAGGTGTAAACCAGGCCCACACATCCGCCACAGGAACGGAAGCGTGAGCCCTTCAGCCCCACCACCCACCAGCCCAGCTCCTGCACGGCAGCCCTCACCACCACCAGCCTTGAGAGTCCCTGTCCTCAGGGCTACAGTCAATGTCAAATTTTGTTATTTTCTTTTTACTAGTTGAGAATACTGAAGAGAAGTAGTAACTGATAAAACATTTCTATCTGAAATCCCTCATTAATTTTTTCATGCAGTGACTTTTTGTGCTTAATTTGGTTTTGACAATTAGTATCTAGTATTTTAGTACATTTTTTACTTAGCTCTTTATTGACCTTTTAATGAATTGTAGGCATTAGTTTTAGCTTTTTTTAATATAAATTTTGAGATAAAGAGTTAGAAAACTGGGATGTAAACAAATACATACCCGTGAAAGAAAAAAGATACATTATGAAATACAAGGTGAAGATTCACTGAGTGAAATAGTTTTTTAAGAAATTTGAAAATTACAGTGAAACTCTTCTAAAGGAAACTTTTTCAGGAGACTCAAAGGAAGAGTCTAAGTTACAGGACAAATTTGCTCTGATAAAAATAATGCTGAGGGATACCATCTCTGGTTTCCTTATCGTAGGGCACATTAAGTCAACAATTGATCACAATTTTAAAATAGGGATTTCCCAACCACTCTAAAAAGTTAACTCTGGGTACTAAAGAGAGCAGAAAGGTGGTCTTTCCTTACCTTTGAATTCCAGATTATTGGATTTTGTCTTAGATAGATTTCTCTCCTATCCTGATATTACCTTTATTATCATGGTCAAATGAAAAGTATTAAGCATTGAATACAGAGGAGAGATTAGGGGTTATATTGAACTTATCAGTGAACAAGTAAATAAAACCTGTTTAAAAGAATTAACTTTTATTTAATCCATAGGTCATTTAATAATATAGACTCTTTGGTACTTATACTTTATTTGAATTTACTTGATTTGTTTATAAATTATACATTGATAATGTATAAGAAATCACTGAGCAGGCCATGGCACATATAGGCAATCAAATGTTTATCAAATCTAAGTAAAATTCTCTAGTCAGTGATTCTCAAGAAGGGCTAAGAGCTTGATTTTCTAGACAGGAAAAACATATCAGAGTTTTTGATAAAGCAATTGTTTTCTCAAACACTACTCTCTGTCAGACATTCTTAACTGCCCCTTTTCTTGGATAAGCAAAAAAGCTTGAGAGTATTAACTTTCTTCCTCCATCAAGTGAGTCCTATTGAAACAGAAGAAATGTATTGAACCCCTGAAGTGTTTTGTAAATTACAGTTGTGATGCCAGTTTTAAATTTCATTCTTACGCCACAGATTAAACAAAGTGGGACATAGAATATAACCTTAGAATTATAGTGGGAAAAAAAAATTAGAGAATCCATTGGACTTCATTTGAGTAGAACTCCTGTTGTTTAGTCGCTAAGTCGTGTCCAGCTGTTTGCAACCCCATGGACTGTAGCCCACCAGGCTCCTCTGTCCAGGGGATTTCCCAGGCAAGAATACTGGAGTGGATTGTCATTTCCTTCTCCAGGGGATCTTCCTGACCATCTCCTGTATTGCAGCTGAGTTCTTTATTGCTGAGCCAGTGAGGAAGCCCAGTCATACTTTTTGAGTATCCGAATTTTTAACACACACATAGAGCTGTCTCTAAATCCTAAATTACTTTTTAGAAAGAGGAATGTCATATAACAAGTTCAGTTTTTACCTTCTTAACCTGTTTCTGATCATTGAAAAGTATAAATATAACTATCATTTCATTATTTTGAAATTTTTGGTAATTCATAAATGGTATGGTCAGAATTCTTTCTCTTGAACTCTCTAGAGAAAATACTTAAGTAAATTAATATAATAAACATAATTGCAAGAAAAACCTTTAATTTGTAATTACTTTAGAATCATCTCCTAAAGAGGAAACAATGATGTATAAATTAGAAATTGTATTTCTTCATAACAAGATAATGGCTTTTTTAGACTAGTTCAAATAAACATTTCTCTGAATGCTATGCCTGTTCACCATTTAAGTTGCTCTCTTGTACTGTTATTCAGATTTATGTTTTATGTCATATAAACTATGTAACAAATTCAGAATGTCTGTTTATGTTCATAGGATCTTAGAAATAACCTAAAATCTTTGTATCTTCTATAGATTTTATATTTGTATTTTGTTACCTGTGTGAAAACACATAAGCCATCTTGCTTATTTTCTTGCTTATCAAAAGAACCAACTTACTTAAAACACATAGCTTCGGAATACCTTTTGCTTTCTGCTGTCTTTTGTAAACGTATTTGTACCCCAGCTTTTTTTTTTTTTTTTTTTTCCCCTATGAAAGCCTTGCAGTGAGAGACTTTCTTTGTCTGGATGATCCACCAGGTCCATTTGATAGCTTAGAAGAAAGCAGGGTAAGTGCTGTATTATATATCACATGAAAAGAGGAACGAATAATACCATACAATAACTTCATTGTTTCTTGAATGGAATAGCAAACAGCAAAATTATAATTTCAGACTGGTAGTTTTGCACAGAAAGCTTTTAATGTTTGAGTCAAAGCTTTCTTTCATTGAAGTACATGGACCTAATTCAGTAAAAAAGTAAAATTTCGTACATATCACATAGTCAGTGAAGCTCTAAAATTAAATCCTACATTTATTCTCTGTGTTTTTACCATTTCAGAAAACAAAAAGAAAACTACTTGGAAATTTATTTTACATTCAAAAGCAATATGTGTATGTTGAATTTTCTTCCATCCAAGTATCAAAGTAAGGAAACTACATTTAAAATCAAATTTAAAAATCCAATCTCCAGAAGTTGAAGTTACTATCTTGTTATCAGTTCAGCTCAAGCTTGATGCTACTCGAATTACGCTAATTGACGTTTAGAGTGGCCTATTTCTTGAAGAAATTGGCTAGATTCACAGATTTGGTAATAATAGATTAGCTAGGATTTTATGCAAGTTTTTCCCTAAATGTTTAATGATTTTTAAGTGGAACAGATTTAATTGTTAATGTTTTCAGTTAAACTGAGTCAGTTTTTTGTGTTAGAAGCATGCCATAGCTTTTTTTAAAAACAGCTTTATTGAAGTAAAATTTTCATCCATAAAATTTGTTATTTGCTATTTCATTGTAAATGTACAATTTAATAACTTAGTAAATCTTTAGAGCTGTGCCTTCATTAACATACTCCAGTTTTAGAAATTTCCACGACCTCAAAAAAAATTCTACAAGCCATTTTGCAGTCATTCCTCAGTGCCAGCCTCAGATGACTACTGTTCTGCTGTCAGTGTCTGCGAATATCTTTTCTGGTTATTTCATATAGATAGAATCATATTGTGTGTATATAGTGCTTCCCCAGTGGCTCAGCAGTAAAGAATCTGCTTGCAATGCAGGAGACACAGGTTCGATCCCTGAATGGGGAAGATCCCCTGGAGGAGGGCATAGCAACCCATTCCAGTATTCTTGCTTGGAGAATCCCATGGACAGAGGAGCCTGGCAGCCACAGTCCACAGGGTTGCAAAGAACTGGACACTACTGGTTGCACAGAGTCGGACACGACTGAAGCGACTTAGCAGCAGCGACAGCAAAGCAGCTTAGCACACACGTGTGTATATAAATATATATCAGTTCAGTTCAGTCACTCAGTCATGTCCAACTCTGCGACCCCATGGACTGCAGCACACCAGGCTTCCCTGTCCATCACCAGCTCACATGCATGTAAATGTATATGTGTCTATATAAATACATAATACCATATGTACAATATGCATAGCATATAAAAAAAAGATGCAAAAATTTTGTATAAAATCTTTGCATGTTTTTTTTTTTAATTTAACATAATGTTTCTGAGCATCATCCATGTTATGCGTGCTAATAATGTGCTCAGTCATGTCAGACTCTTTGTGACCCCATGGACTGTAGCCCCCCCAGGCTCCTCTGTCCGTGAAATTTTTCAGGCAGAAATACTGGAGTGGGTTGCCATTTTCTACTCCAGGGATCTTCCCAACCCAGGGATTGAACCCAGGTCTCTTGTATCTCCTGCACTGGCAGGCAGATTCTTTACCACTGGGAAGTGCCACCAGGGAAGCCCATCCGTGTTACAGTCTCTCAGTGTTTCATTACTTTCTATTATTGAAAGGTTTTTCATTGTATACATAAACCACATTTTGCTTATCCAGTCACCAGCTGAGGGATATTTGGATTATTTCCATATTTGTACTATTACGAATAATGCAGCTATGAACAATTTCAAGAAGACTTAATGTGGACAGATGTCTTCTTTTCTCTTAGGTTGGTTCCTGAGAGTAGGATGTCTGGTTATATGACAAATTATGTTTGCCATGTAACCAAACATTTATGTTAACTTTAAGAAGCAGAATATTCTCAAGTGGCTATACCATTTTACATTCCCACTTGTCGTGTGTGAGAGTTCCAGTTTCTCCAGATTCTCACAGGCATTAGATGTTATCTGTCTTTTGGATTATAGCCTTTCTTGTAGATATGTCATGGTATTTCATTAAACTTTGAATTTTATTTCTGTAATGGTTTTCATGTTAATTGCTTTTTCATGTGCTTTTTATGCCATTTGTATGATTTCCTTGATGAAGCTTTTTGCTTATTTTTTTAGTTGGATTGTTTGTCTTACTGAGTTGTAAGAATTCTTTAGATACAAGTCCTTTATCAAATACATTTTGCATATATTTTCTCATAGTCTGTATGTGTCTTTTTATCTTCTTAATGGTATATTTTAAAGTACTAATGTTTTTAATTATTAAGATATTCATTTCATCACTTTTCTATTTTCGCTTATGCTTTTGGTATTGTATCACAAGAACTCTGCCTAACATATGACCACAAGTATTTTCTCCTATTTTTTTTCTAGAAGCTTTATAGTTTTAACTCTTACATCCATCCAGAGCTAATTTTGTATAAGGTGTGAAATAATGATCTTGAGTTTCTATAAATATTTACTTGTCAGTGCCCTGTGTTGAGTTATGTTGGCACCTTTATCAAAAGTCAAGTGAATGTGAAAGAACAGGGCTCACTTCTGGACGGTCTTCTTTCATTGACCTCATTAATTATCCTTATGCTGCCAGTGCTGCACAGTGGAAATGAGTAAATGACAAACACATACGAGATGTTAATGAGACAGCAGGGGAGGAGGAGAAGAGGGGAGTGGAAAAGACTGGGCTACCTGGGTCATACAAAGCAGTGAAATGCCGTGGCCTAAGGCCTGCCTGGTGGAGTTGGTGGTGAGGGATTAGGAGGTAGAGCAGATGTTCCCTTGGATTCTAACCTACTGTTGGTCCATCCAGTTGAAGAGGACCAATAGGCATATGAATGACAACTGTGTACTCAGGAAAGGTCTGGGCTGGAGATTATCAGGGAAAAAAAAAAAAATTGATATCAAATAGTATACGTTATAGTTGAAGTGGTAACAGTAATTGCCCAAGGATGTCATATAGAGCAAGAGAATATATCATCAAGGCCAAAACTGTGAATGCCCACATGCAAAGAACGAGTAGAAATCTCACTGTAAAGTTAGGGGAACTACAGAGTTTCACAGATGCCTTTTTTTTTTTTTTTTTTTTACTTTTTAAGTATATTTTTTTTACTTTTTAACTACATGCTGTGTAGTTGAGAAAACCAGCATTTTGGATTTGACAATTAGAAGTTATTATTAGCATTTGCCTTGGCACAGTTAGTATAGAAAAGAGAGTAAGACTCTTAGTGAATTTGGCCATAAGTAGGGATGGGAGGGAGGAGGTAAATTTGGATGATAAAAAATTTCATCCAAAGGATTCTGGGAGGGTAGCATTTTTTTTCTGGGATGGGCATAAAGATCATCTGCTGGGCTTGGGATAACCAGGAGTAACATACTGTAGGAAGTTTGCAGGAATGAAGAATTCAAACAGTCACACAGGAGACGGAATGGTAGATAACAAGAGATCATTCAAAGAATTGATCAGCAATACTGAAAACTTCAGTGCATAAGTGACCCAGATTTTTTTCATGACATCATTCTGTCAGTATGATTTTAATTTTTATTTCAGTACTTTAGCTTCCTCGTATAAAGGATAAAATGTCCTTGCATGAATATAGTGAAAGGAGAAGTAAGGGGAAATAATATTGAAGGTACTATGATGGAAATTCTGATTATCGGATATGTCTTCTGAGCTAACACAAATGGAATCAATAACCACAGTTTGTTTCCATTTTGTTTTTTAAGTATAATTATCTCAGAGTGGGCAAAAGCAGACTGAGTAGAATAGAAACTAAAACAGTGGTTATTGGTAATTTTTTCCAAGTTGTACACTGGAGACATATCACATATTCATTTCTGGCACCCTGACTTACTATTTAATAATTCTCAGGAAAAGGGACTTGTATTTATTTATGATTTCCCCAGTAAGTGAGAGCTAAGGTAGCAGAGACCTAAAAAGATGAGAGTGGAGAACAAAGCACCTGGGTTGTATCCATATTATTTTGATTATCTGAGTTCTTGAACTCTTCAGTTACACTCTTCAGAAGTGTACTGCATAAGTAGTTCATGTTATTCTCTTTCTGCATGTGGTTTTTATTTGCTGTTTGTTTTTAAGGCTTTCTGTGAAACTTTAGAAGAGACAAACTACCGTTTTCAAAAAGAACTACTTGAAAAACAAAAAGAGTTGGAATCACTGAAGAAACTGCTCAGTGAGAAGCAACTTCTTATAGACACTCTAGAAAACAGAATCAGGTATGTGCTGTGGACTGCATTTTCAGTCCAACAAGTTCAGCTCAGTACTCTGGACTAAATACCTTTTGTCCATTAATATAATTTAGGAAATTTCTGACTCCAGAAGTCTTAGGCTCATGGTGTACATCCTCATAGATGGGGAAAACTGTTGTCTGATTATTTATTTAGAAGGCTGAAAATTTGAAGGATAGGAAATACCGGGAAAATAAGGCTGTAGCTGTTCACCAAGGCAAACATTATCTATTTTAACCTATTTAAATGATATGTTTGTTTCTAGTCATTTATACCAACTTTTCACATATTGAAACTTCTAATTTGCCCTCTTGTCAGCATATATCAAATTGATGTTAAAATCATTTTAAATTAATCATAAGTACTGATTTCACTGTTGACACTTAGAGTCAACAGTTTATTAAGTATATGACTCCACTTAGAGCAGCTAAAAGCTGCTAAAGCTACATGCATCGACAACAATAAATATATACCTATTTTATTCATAAAAAACAACTTTTCACTGTACTTTACCTCTAGGACATTATCTCTGAAACCTGAAGAATCACTGCTCACGTCAGGAACAGAAGGCAGACAGACCCTGAAGGTGGAGCCCTCTGCGCTTGAGGTTGATCAGGGTGTCCTGGATGAAGAATCTAGGTATATAACGTTTGGTTTACTGTAGCCTAATCATCTGAGTAATTGGTGGGAAATAGTCATGCTCTATGGGGTCTTTTTTTATGAATTCAGTATCACTGTATCATGAATCTGATGAGCAAACACAGGGAGACTCTACATATTCTAGGCTGTCCCTAAAAGTGAACCTTTGGCATCCAGGCTATACAATTTATTACACTTATTTTGAAGATATGTCTGAATTAACAGGGGTGTGACTCGATTAATTCATTGATTTTGTAACCTTGACAAGTCACTTTAATCTCTCTCAGTGTCAGGCTTTTCCGTGCAAAAAGTGGGGCACTGTGATAGCATCCAGCTTGTCTACATAATAGGAATCATGAATAGTATATTTGAACACAGAATTTTTATTGCATGTAAATCCAAGGTCATCATTAATACTTCAGTGATAGTCGTTAAGCTTATAACCATGAGAACAAATTTTATGTTGGTAAAGGTCATTACAAACTAGATTTTTATTGAAAAATAATAGGTCAGAAAGCTGAAAGAGTTAAAAATACATCCCCAAAGGTGTTATCTGGCAATGATAACTTTATTAAATTTCTGATTGAATATTTAGATATTCTTTTTTATTGAGTATTTTTCCATTTAATATTCTTTACAGGAGGTAAAAAAAATTATAAGGTAATAAGTGAAGAAGTGTGCATCTGGTCTCTTCATTGTGTTTCTCTTTTTTTGCAGGGCTGATAATAAGCAATACTCAAGTTTTAATGAACCTAAAAATTCCGTATCAGACATAGAAGTAGCAGAAGTGGCGTATAATGCAGAAGACTAACGCAGCTCCAGCGGTCCCTTCCATTTTTACGTTCCTCGGAATTTAGAATAGAGTGACAAATATTTAAAAAGAAAAAAAGAGACTGAAGCATCTACATTAAACAGCCAGATTGCACATGTATAAAGTTTACATAAAGGAAAATTTAAGTTATTGGTGTAGGAAATATATTCACTGTTGCTTTAAATTGTCTTTTAGACAAACTTTGTATTTAATACACTAAAAACAATCTAGTTAAGAGTTCTGTCATCAAGGCCCACATCCTTAAATACTGTACATAAATTATTTTGGTATTTTGCCAATATATTGATCCAGACTAACATGGGTGAGCACACTGTGTGTGTATGTGTTTAAATCACCAGTTGTATTAGTTCAGTGGACATAAATTGCATGTTGCTGTCTGTTGAATATATACTTCCTTATGTCTCTGACCTGATATATTTTTATTAATGGTTTAAATGAGTGGCAAAGATGAGTTTAAATATTGATGTGTTTATTATCTCTAAATGAAAGTTGCTTATTTGGAATGTTACTATTTACAAGAAGAAAACTTTCTAGTACCAAAGCAAAACTCTGAAAGAGCTGTAATAACGTAGCTAAAGTGATAAAGTAGCTTTGATTTGAAAAGCAAATCCATTAATATCCAAATACTATAATAAGTGTACCAATGTATTATATGTTACACTTATTTATTTTCCATGTAATCTTTATCTTAAATCTCTACCTATAGAATCAATGGGTTTGCCTTTTTCAGAATACTACCTCTTTTAGCTAATCAGGGCATACTCTTTTGAAAATACAGATTCTAAGCAAATAGGCAGTCATACAAAAAAATAAGAGACAAAAAGCCATATATCCTGCAGAGTTCCTATGTCAGCTCCTGGCATTGCGTTTTTATTTCTGTATATGTAAACATGTTGCTATAATGTCTTGATGCTGATTTTCTTCTTAATATATTTAGCTAAGTGATGCACTTTATGATAATTAAACTCCTTTGTGCCAAGTTTAATGGGTGAATTTCTTTAGTAAGTGGAGTTAGGAAAAAGAATTATATACTGCCTTCACTATTTCACCTTTTACAAAAGTCTCCTAGAGTCCTGTGAGTCTGCTTTACGAAAAAGATATTTATTTCAGCTTTGCATATAGTTGTCAAAAGTGCCTTGTTTCGTTTTATAGTATGAAGTTACTCATTTTATTTTTTATTTCTACTGTTTTGCATATTGCTCTTAATAAGCATGGTAATCATTCTAGCATTTTGAAATTCCAGTTGGTATATTGAACTGCATATGCTTTCTAGAAACTGAAGGAAACTTATTGGGGAATTAGAATAACAATCTCCATTTTTTCCCTCCTCTAAAATGTATCAGTGTCTTGATGTACAGCATATTAAGATGCGGTGGTTTAAAATTCTACTGACATAGATAAACAGATACAATGGCTGTTGTTAGTCTTTGACCTGAAAAGGAGACTGCTTTTCACCAAAGTACCAAAACGTTTTTAAAGTTTTCATCAAAATGGACAGGTATGCTTTATCTCAGAATATTTTTGACAAATTGTATTAGAAATTGGTTTGCTATCCTGGGAAACAGAAAGAGTATAATAAAATGGTCTACTTGTTCATTTCAAAATGTTTAAAAAGTCTTAAAGAGAACAATCATTTAAATTAATATCATTTTTAGTCTAATAAAACATGATAATAAATTTCAGGTATTATAGTGCTACATATATGTCTGTTTTAAAATGAACCATACACTTTCAAAATCTGGCCTTTCAGAAGATTGTATTTAAAACTTAAATGGGTGAAGAAAAACTCTTGTTAATTAGGGAAATCACTATTATTTATATATATTTAGAATTTAATTTTTTTTACTTTTATAATGCATTTTATTCCCAGTATTATATTCATTTAATAAATTATTTTTTCAGTAAATATTAGCTGTCTTGTCAGATCATGAATGCCATTTTTCCCCTCCAGTTTCTGTGTTCTTGTTGTCCCTACAATTTTTGTAAATCGAATTGTAGTGGACTGTAATGACTAACCCAACAGGTGTTTGCGTTCCCCTTCTTCGCCACCTCCAAAATAAGAGATGGGGAAGCTTGTTTTCTCAGCTCCCCTTGCAGCCAGGTTTGAGTCTGTGACATATATAGTCAGTGACACACGTGGACATTCGCTGGTAGCTGCGTCTGCTGCATTTCACAGATGGGGACTGAGTCTGAGATTTTCTTTTTAAGTTTATGCTTTATATTACTGGTCATTTTAAGTATCTGTGAATAGGTGCAGTGCACTTCAAATGTAACCAATATTAATAAAAAATTTGAACATAACTGAAACAGAAAACATTCTATGAATAGTTTTTTAACCTTTTGAAAATTAAGTCCATGTATAAGAAACACAGCCATAAAATTAAGCATTTAGAATGTGTTCTTCTATCTACTAAACTTAGATTAGCCATTTAAAGCACATTCATTTAGAAAACCATGGTTGGGGACATCCCCAGTGGCTACAACTCCACACTCCAGTGCTGGGTCCTGGGTTCAATCCCTGGTGAGGGAGCTAGCTCCCACACGCCACCACTAAGAACCCACGTGCCACAACTAAAAGGCTCCGCCCACCACAACTGAGACGCATCACAGGCAAATCAGTAACGACTATTTTTTTTTTTAATCAACAAATGTTTATTTAAAGGAAGAAAACATGGTCCTGAGAGAAATCATGTAGTTTACTACACATGTCTGTGAGATTAGAAGGGAGCAGTGGCCTTAGGTCCAAGAATAATTAGTCTGGTTTTGAAATGGGTTTTTATTACTTCCAGTGATATTAAAACAAGTTTGTATTCCCAGCTAGTAAAGAAAGGAATCAATTTTCTGGCAGATTTTCAAAGAGCTACATACTTGGTCCACATTTTGATTCTTCATAGAAGTTGCTTTGTTCCGTTGCTGTTTGTTTCGACGCTGTTGGCTTGTACTGGCAAAAATGGTCACCAAAACTTGTATTTTCAATACATGTGTGTTTAAAACTGATGTCTTCTCTGTCACATTATGTACCGTTTATGAGAACTCATGGGAGAGAATTCTCTTAGGTCTCAGTTCCAGTAAAACCTGTGCTTCTCCTAAACAAGTGATTTGTTTTTATCTTAAAGACTATATTACTGTCTTGTTTTGTTTTCTGGGCAGCTCTAAGCCAAATTGTGGTTCACCTATAGCTACTGTATAGAAGCTTATGAGTTACACTTTTGTGTAGTGAATATGACTTTATTTTTCTCTCATTTTCTCTTAACTCAAATTTTCTTCACTATTTAACTTATTCAATTAGAGCAATTAAAGTCTCAGATCTGAATATTTTAGACTACATTCGATAAGAACTTGCCATAGCCTGCACTGAAGCAATTACTGCACCCTTAAGTGATACCAGTAACTATACAGATTATTTTAAAAGGTGCCTTTAAGTAAAATCAGTAAACGTGAGTGCAAATTTAGACATGCTGTCTGTTGGTAGCTATTGGTAGCTTCTTGGCCAGAGCACAATATTAATAAACTCAAGTTATGGTTTGAACTGTTGCCTCAAATTAGAACAGATGCTACTTACCATTTCAGAAAGTGACAAAAGTGATCTTTTCCATAAGATGTTACAGAAAAACCTGAAGGAAATTTTGGGCCAACCCAAGAGAACAGTGTTGTGTTATCTCCAGATAAAACAAATAATTAAAAATACAGCCAATGCGTACTCAGTAGATGAAAGGCAGCATTTTAGATAGAGGGAAGATTAGATACAGACGTCACACGTCCTCGTGTAATGTTTGCAGCCCAGCTAATTACAGTCAAAGGGCCACTCGTGTTAGTACCTGAAACCCTTTGCTGCAGTGCGAAATACAAAACCCATCTCGGGGAGATTAAGCTCATGAGCAGAGAGTCAGGAATGACCTGATCTGCCAGTCTAGTTTTCCAGTTCCCTATATAACAAACATGCAATGACTAACCCAACAGGTATTTCCGTTCCTCTTCTTCGCCACCTCCAAAATAAGAACTGGAGAAACGTGTCTCGGCGCCCCTTGCAGCTCGGTTTGAGCCTGTGACACATACAGTCACTGACCCTCACGGGCGTTTGCTGGTAGCTTCTGGGAGAGGGCTCGCTTTTCTTGTAAGAAGGTAAACGTGTCACTGACCTAGCCTCTCCAGCTTCCTCCTTTTTGACCTCAGATGCTATCCAAAGGTATCATGAAAACCACGTTGCAGAGGAGGTGTGTGACAAGCGTGGGGGAAGAGGAAGAGAATCACAGAGACTCCAGCCACTTAAACCACCCTGAGATGTAGCTTTTTGTTAATTATGCCAAGATAAAAGTTATCTTAAATTTGGATTGTAGGTTGTGGCTTCAGGAGAAGATAAAAGCCCTTCCTGTGATGATACTGTATATCACCAAAGAAAAAAAGGAGAAAAAAGTTTTGAAAGCTAGAGGGAAGATAAGAAGTCTATTAGACATATCAAAGGTCACTTTACATTTGAGGCTCCTTTTGACAAATCAAATATGAATGAAAAGATCTGTTATTCTATGTATAGATATTAGTCTGGTCAGGTAACTAAAACACCAGCACAGACTGGATGGCTGAGACAGTGAATTACAGTGGAGGCTGGGCACCAAGATCTGGGGGCCAGCAGCGTTGGCGTCTGATGAAGACTGTCCCTGGCGCTGCGGTCAGCTGCCTTCTCATTGTGGCCTCACGTGGCCCTTCCTTAGGGCGTCTCTCGTAAGTACAGTAGTCCTGTTGGATTGGGGTCTACCCTTGTGACCTCGTTTAACCTTAATTACTCCCTGTGAGTATGCGTGCCTGTGTGTGTGTGTGCTCAGGCGTGTCTGACTCTTTGCAAACCCCTGGACTATAACCCAGCAGGCTCCTCTGTCCATGGGATTTCCCAGGCAAGAATACTGGAGTGCATTGCCGCTTTCTGCTCCAGGGGATCTTCCCAATCCAGGGATTGGACCCACGGCTCTTGCATTGCAGATGGATTCTTTGCTGCTGAGCCACTTCAGAAGCCAGAGGCTCCATTTACAAACACAGGCAACACTCGGGAGGTAGGACTTCAATATATGAATTTGGGAAGAACGTAAACATTCAGTCCCGAACAGTACAGAATGAATATGACATCATTACATGTCTACAAAGATTTTTCTCAGTTCAAAAGATAAAAGGAGATACACTAAAAAAAAAAAAAAACAGCCTATTCTTTCTTTTATTTGTTTATTCAACAACACTAAGTATCTACTGTGTATCTTCTCTGGGCTATAAAAATTGTTGAGAAGTATGTGATCCCTCCCAGGAGTTTAGAGTGAATGGATTTTTTTTATAATCTATGGTGGCATGAGGTAAACGTGATAATAGAGATACTCGTGATGAACTGGGGAATGAGAGGACTGGACGGGGGCAAATAGTGACAAGCAGCACGAGTCCAGTGCCTTAGCTGCTTTTTCACGTGGAAGGAAGGGCACACCAAGCGCTAGTGTCAGCCCAGCCTGCACAAGGCTCAGTGTCAGCCCTAACTCTCCTCCCTCTTCCCGTGCCTTAGATACAGCCACGAAATGCAAAAGTCCACCTCCCTGATGTAATAGAGACATGCTGCGATGCACACGGTAAGCGTTTTAATGTGGGGCACGTACTGTATATCCATTTACCAGTGTTCTAACAGCGGTTCAAACTTTTACCTGGTATAGCTTCACTAGGATGAGAGTTTCTGGTTCTCTCTTGATAAGCCACACCCCCCCCCAGCGCTTATGTCTGAATCTTAGCTTTGGTTTGGAATCTGTGATGTAAAACATATTTTCTTACTGTTTTTTTCAATCCTGTAATGTGATTTTACCTTTATTTTACCAAGTGTCATCTGACCTGGTTTTTCCTAGAAATAATTATTTATTCTCATATTTCACTGTTTTATATACTATTAATAAATATATTTAAACTTAGTTTAAGTACGGCTGATACACACAGTTTTGAAAACAAAACTGATCGTTTGGTAATCAGTCACAGCAGTGTAGGTGTTCTAAGCAGTCAGCCGTGACCATTCAGCTCATCACGGGTGTTGGTGAGCCCATTCTATAGAGAACATGGAAAACTTGAGTGGCTAAATTATGTCTGTATTCTGAGCTTGGAGGTGACAGCGGAGCACTTGTCTTATGCCTTGAATCTATCCAGTTCTCTCCGTCTCCACTGCCATCGCCCTGACCCGAATCACAAAAACACCTCATGAAATACAGCACTGGGAGGGTCTGTCAGCTTCCACCTTTGCCCCACTTTAATCCAGTCTCCCAGAGCAGCCTTACTGTTCTTTTTGAAAAACATTAATCATACCATGTTTTTCTCTCTACCTAAAAATTTTCAAAGATTCCTCATCACTTTTAATATTAGAACAGCCAAACCTCTCTCTGTGGTCTCCAAACATGGTTCCACTCTGCCAACCCCTCTCCTTCACGCCCGCCACGGGCCACCTTCCGTTCCTTGACGGGTTCAGGTCTGCTGCTGCCTGATCTTCCCATAACCCCTGTCTAGAGAGCCATACCCCAAGTCCTAACTGGCTCTTCTCCTCCAAGTCTCAGGTTAACTGTTACCTCAGGCAACCTAAAATACTCCTCAAAACAGTAATTTCGATGTCAATTTTCTTATTTTCTTATTATCTGTTCCGCTTGCCCGCCTCCCCAAAGCTTGCCCCAAAAGGCAAGGCTTTGCCTGTTTTCCTGTAATCCCTGCCTGCCCCACAACTACCAAGCTTAGAAAGAAATGGCAGATGCTCAAAATATTTATTGAATAACCTAAGTTAGGACAATATTAGAGAAAACAGAGGTATTTGAAAGGAAATTTTAAGTCTTGGGGATCGATTCTTGTGGGTGGTTGTGCTGCCAACTGAGGAAGAGAATAGCCAGGAAGAGGGGCTGGGGCAGGCCCAGCCCGGGGCACGCTGGACTCGAGCAGGTAAAGAGGGGCTGGGGCAGGCTCAGCCCGGGGCACGCTGGACTCGAGCAGGTAAAGAGGGGCTGGGGCAGGCTCAGCCCGGGGCACGCTGGACTCGAGCAGGTAAAGAGGGGCTGGGGCAGGCTCAGCCCGGGGCACGCTGGACTCGAGCAGGTAAAGAGGGGCTGGGGCAGGCTCAGCCCGGGGCACGCTGGACTCGAGCAGGTAAAGAGGGGCTGGGGCAGGCCCAGCTCGGGGCACGCTGGACTCGAGCAGGTAAAGAGGGGCTGGGGCAGGCCCTGCCCGGGGCACGCTGGACTCGAGCAGGTAAAGAGGGGCTGGGGCAGGCTCAGCCCGGGGCACGCTGGACTCGAGCAGGTAAAGAGGGGCTGGGGCAGGCTCAGCCCGGGGCACGCTGGACTCGAGCAGGTAGGTCATCCAAGTGGAGCTCTCGAGCAGGCGTCCAGAATTCAGACGAGCGGTCTGCCTTGCAGAACTCAAGTCAGATTCATAAGGACTAATTGTTCTTCACACCCGTTGCCTAGTCTACATTGATCTAAGCCCCGTCAGGGCCTCGTATGTTAGCAGTGCTAAAATGAACACCAGAAGCGCATGGTCCCGGGTGAACCACTGTGACAAGCATCACAGAAACACGCTTCCTGGGCCCAGCTGTCTCATCCAGGTAGTTTGTTTTCCATTCCAAAAGTAATTTGTAACCAGAGAGAACTGTGTTCTCGTCTTCCTTTAGAGGGGATACAATAAGGGCAGCATACCACAGTTTGGTCTTGTTTTGGCTAATTTTAGTATTTAGCATTTAAACTAAAGGTTAAGAAAAAGTCAAATATACAGTAAAATTTAAATCCTTCAGCCTCACTAGTAATCAGATATAGTTGCTATTTTTTTTAATGTATTTTCACTAGAGTTGGAGCAATGAAGTCTGTGTATTGCTGGTAGGAGTGTGGACTGGTTCAAGAATAGCATTTCTGGAGTTGATTTGACTACATACAGCCAAACTACTAAAAAGGTTCATAGCCTTCAATCTAGAAATTACACTTTGAGGAACTTATACAAAAGAAATATATATGATGTTTAAAGGATATACATCACGCTTATCTTGAACACGTCAGCCAGTTTCCAGTACTGAGGGGATTCTGTCAAATATTTTATGATAGATAAAAAGTGGACTGCTTTGTACCCAATAAAGCAATGTTACAGAAGATTTAAAGATATTCATGATATAATTAAAAGAAGCAGACTTCAAGATAGTATTATCTCACTTTTAGAAGTAAAAAGGTGTTCAACATTTATGCATTTGTATACAGAAAAAAATAAAATCATAGTCATGGTTATCTACTTGATGGAATTATGAAGGAATCTTATTTCCTTCCTGTCATGAATCTGTATTCTCTCTCTTTTCTATAATAAGCATGTACTGAAAAAAGTCTTTGTAGTTTTTAAATTATTTTCAAACTAATAGTAATTAGTATGTGTGTTACCCCATCATCTACAGTGTGTTTGCCTCAAGGCCCATTCCTTCATCTACTTCTCCTATCAAAGGGAGACAGTGCCGTCCACACTATGGCACTATGGTGGTCCAAATGGAGTGTGAAAATCCTCAACTCGGTCTATCCCATAGTCAGTTCAGTTCAGTCGCTCAGTCGTGTCGGACTCTTTGCAACCCCATGAATCGCAGCACGCCAGGCCTCCCCGTCCATCACCAACTCCCGGAGTTCACTCAGACTCACGTCCATCAAGTCAGTGATGCCATCCAGCCATCTCATCCTCTGTCGTCCCCTTCTCCTCCTGCCCCCAATCCCATAGTAGGCACTTGTAAATGAACAGACTCTGACAAACGACCCCCTGCACTGAATAGCATCATCTTGGCCCTTCAGGAGTCTACCTGTGAACAGGAAAAACACTGGAAATCCTTCATTAAACTGACATTGGTGGACGGACTGAAAGTCATTCGTTAACTAACCTTGTTATTCCATCATTTACTCTATATTTTACATTTTGAAAGCTTGAGTAGGCTCTGTCTGGTTTACAAATGGTTTTTGTTCTAACCACGCTTCGCCATACTTAATCCGTTGAGACTGCATGTTAAGTCCCTCAGTCGTGTCCGACTCTGTGCGACCCCATGGACTGTAGCCCTCCAGGCTCCTCTGTCCTTGGGAGTGGGTGGATTGCCATGCCCTCCTCCAGGGTATCTTCCCCACCCAGGGACCGAACCCACCTCTCCTCTGTCTCCCGCGTTGGCAGGTGGACACTCACTAGCGCCACCTGTGGTAGACGATGGTCTTTCAGATTAATCTTAAAATGCCTTTCAATATATAAGATAATGGAAATCTGCATAATGATTGCAATGGGACAATTTATAAAGTTTGAACTGGTGATTAAGCACGAATAATTTAAAGCAAATATTTGTATGGACAAACAGGGCTTCAGGGGGCTTCCCAGGTGGAGCTAGTGGTAAAGAACCCATCTGTCAACACAGGAGACATAAGAGACTCAGGTTCGATTCCTGGATTGGGAAGATCCCCTGGAGGAGGGCATGGCAACCCGCTCCAGTATTCTTGCCTGGAGAATCCCATGGACAGAGGAGCCTGGCGCGCTACAGTCCATGGGGTCACAAAGAGTTGGACAGGACAGAAGCGATTTAGCATGCGTGCACAGGGCTTGAGGAAAGCAGATTAGTTAGAGATGAAAGGTAAGTGGAGACTTTTGTAAAGAATCGAATGGGAGATTTCCAAGTGAGCCAGGCCAAGCACAAAGAGATGATACAGATTTGGAGTCTGCTCAAAAATGACACGTCGGGCCACCTCAACTAAATGGGCCCACAAGCAGGGCAAACGGTTTGCCAGAGGGATACAGATCGCTTCCAAGCCAGCCTCCAGCCTGGCGACTCACGCAGCACACTCGAGGCAACAACCACACGAAGTCACGGAAGCAGAGAAACCGCCGGTTCCCGCCCTGTGTTCGGTCCGCCATCAGCCCACCTACCACCATGCAAGGGAACCCCTTGCTGCGCCACCATTATCTGACGGCTCGTTCTGTTTTTTAATGTCTTCATGCATTCATGTTTCACAAAAGTCTATCAATCACCAGCTCTAATTTTATACTCATTAATCAAAATAAGGGCTGTGCTTTTGCCTAAAATGGATTAATAATGCTTTGATTATGATAAACAGACAGGAATTGGAAGACAGAGGAAGAAGTGAAAGATGGCCCGAGGTGAACTAATGAAAGCATGCATAAGGAGGAGCAAGTGACAACACCATATGGGCCCACGCCCCAGAAATGAAGGAAAGATGAGCAGAAAAGCATGGTGGATAAGAGTGGAACAGACAAAGACAGGAGGGCACTCGGTGTGGGAGGCTGATGATTCACAGTTTCAGACCGCAATCCTTTAGCTAGTCCATCAGTGATTTATTTACAGGATCTTGGAGACACTGGTTTTATAGTACGTGAACGGCTTTATGTTCAAAGTAACATTTTACTGTATGTGTTGAAAGATAGATGTTTAGAAATGTCTTCCAGCTTTTAGCTAGGCAATACATTAATTTCTCCTTTATGGAGGAACCTTTGTGTGTGTGTGTGTGTGTGTGTTTAGTCACTCAGTCGTGTCTGCCCCTTTGCAACCCAATGGACTGTAGCCCGCCAGGCTCCTCTGTCCATGGAATTCTCCAGCCAAGAACACTGGAGAGGGTTGCCATGTCCTTTTCTAGGGGATCTTCCCTACCCAGGGATTGAACCCAGATCTCCTGCATTGCAGGCAGATTCTTTACCATCTGAGCCACCAGGGAAGCCCCTGATATAGTTTACGTGGATATATTCATAATGCCATCCTCAAAATATTTTGTAAAAATCTGTGGGGTTTACTTTTCTGAATATGTCATATCTATAAAATGTTTCCTTATGTTCTCCAGTTCTTCACTTATCTCTTAATCCGAAGCTAGTTAAGAATATACTTTAAAATTAAACAGACCTAAGCTTGGGTTCTTGCTTCTTACCAAGTAAAGCAAATTGCCTCAGCTCTCTGAGCCTCAGCGCTCATTTGGAATAGAGATAATGGGAGTGCTCACCAGTTCGTTTTGTTGCAAGGAGGACACCTGGGAGTGTGTGTCAAGCGTGCAGCTGCAGACCTGGCATTACCCGTGGCTTGGAACCAGCAGCCGAGCCCAGGGCAGCGGGGGGCTTGCACGGGTGCCCAGTGTGCTCTTTTGCACACACTGCCGCCTCACACAGTGCCCACCAAGCTATGTCCCTGAGAGGTCGCAGTTCAGCCACAGCCGGAGAGTTAAGAGGAGCAGAGAAAGCTCCCTGAAATGCTGAACTGTCCATATTCCTACCAGTCACAGTTTTCTCTGGTGATGGTGGGATCTCTGTTTGAATACGTTCACGGACATGCACGTTTAAGGCACCCTGATTGACAGTTAATCTGAGGTCACCTCCTCAAGGTCGCCTCTCACGCTGCTCACTTCTTAGTCATACTAGCCTTCTCAGCACCTGGAATGTTCTACTTGCCTACCGCAAACCTTCAGGGACAACATTATCGCTACATTTTCTTTCAATAGAAGGATAAAGCCAAAACCTACGGAAACCTCAACTTCCTGCTTCTGCAGTCTGCCCAATAAGTCTTGTTTTATGAGTGATGCTTACAAACTGTTCTATAAACATTGAAATTTAAAATGTAAATATAAATACATAAAGCAAATAGGCATATTGTTTAAGGACACAAAGAAATAGGGAAATGAGAGAAGTTGATCTATTTGTTGTCAGATACCAAATTCCTTCAAACATTCTTGGAAGCATTTTTCTTTCGGTTTAGTCTCACCTTTCAAATATGTCAGAGGAATACCATTGATTCAGTGTGCTGTCAAGCCATAAGAAGCTGATACAGAAGTCACTTCCTGAATTCATTTTCAAGGCACAGAACAGCCACCGTGACCAGACAGACAGAATGCCTTGTGCCTTGGTCGGTGCCTCACTCAACTGCATAGAGAGTTTTTCATTCTAAAATGTTTGAAAGCAAATATCATTTGAGTAGTGTTATTCCATTCTTTGTTCACAAGCTTCTGCTAAGAAGTGACATCATCTGAGAAATTTGTATTTTGAGATATGTAAATAAGAATTTCCTTGTGTTCAGTGTACATGCTAAGTCGCTTCAGTCGTATCTGACTCTTTGTGACCCCCATGGACTGTAGCCCGCCAGGCTTCTCTGTCCATGGGATTCTCTAAGCAAAGATCCTGGAATGGATTACCATTTCCTCCTCCAGGAGATCTTCCCGACCCAGGAATCAAACCCCCATCTCTTATGTCTCCTGCATTGGCAGGCGGGTTCTTTACCACACGCCACCTGGGAAGTTCTAAGAATTTCCTTAAATTTAACCAATTTAATCATGAAAGCCTTGCCCATGCCTATAGCATTTCTGGAAAAATTATGGCAACAAAAGCACAATCTATGCTGGCCTTGGATTCTGTCTACAGAAACATCATAGGAACATTTTAGCCTTTGCTCTCAAGTACCCAGCGTTCTGTGGTCTGTACGCCCACCTGAACGAGCCTGCGCTTGACATGCGTTCAATGGACAAGGCCCTCCCGACTCAGCTACTTCCGCAGGCCCCGCTGTCTTCCAGCTCTGCAAGGCGCGTCTCCAGTAGGACGCCCCGGCAGGTGGGCCCCAGCACCGCGTGCGTGCCTCTAGTAGGGCACTTACTGCTTTGGGTTGTACTTGTTTAAGTCCATTCCCCATGTAGACGCTAAGCATACGCACGCCAGAGGCTCTACGGATATGTGTTTCATATGAATGGATGGATTAATCTTAGAAATTAAAAATAAGGTATTTGAACCTCTTAGCCCTCAGACAATTAATACCTTATGATTAAAATGGAAAAAAATAAAAAATAAAATGGACTCAGAGGGTCTATTATAACTAGAAGTACTTTGAGAATTGGCTGGTTTAAACTGACCCTCAGCACGAATCCCGTAGGTATCAAATCTGCCTTTCCCCCAGAAGCTACTGTGATTCGAAAAGCTCTTCCACAGCGGTTGAGGGGTGCAAGTTTGCAGACAGACTCTACTTCATTAGGTCCGAATCCTAGGACTTTCATGCCTGATGGAGCCCATCAAGTAAGTCTTCTGCTCCAAACCCCTCATCTTACAGGTAAAACCTCACACCAGGAAGATTATCTGAATGCTGGTGGAGCAGTAGAACCCTGTGGAAAACAGGTCTCTTTGGTTCCCAGCCCAGTGCTGTTGTGTTTGGTTATATCCACAAAGATGGCATGAATATTGGATCATAGCCACTATCTGAGTGTTAACTTTTTCACAGCCACTGGAGAGAGGTTCCCAATTTTGTCCTGGATTCCAGACTCCAGTTCTACCTTTCAGGCTTACATCAATTGGAGAGGTTGGTGAAGAAAGGTCATGCAACATATTTTAAGTAATTACTTATTTAGTTGGAATGTAGTTGCTTTACAATGTTGTCTTAGTTTCTGCTGCACAGCAAAGCGAATCAGCCATATATATATATGTGTGTGTATATATGGGATAGACTATATATGTATGTATATATGTATATATATATATACCCTCTTCCTTGTATTTCATGCAGCACATTTTATTCTTTTTAATTGGAGTGTAGTTGCTTTACAATGTTGTTAGTTTCTGCTGTGCAGAAAAGTGAATCAGCCACATATATATATATATAGTCCCTCTTCCTTGGGTTTCACGCATCACATTTTAATACCAGTAAGTGTGAGTGTGTGCGTGCTAAGTTGTTCCAGTCCTGTCCGGCCCTTTGCGACCCCAGGGACTGTAGCCCACCAGGCTCCTCTGTCCATGGGATTCTCCAGGCAAGAACACTGGAGTGGGGCGCCATGCCGTCCTCCAGGGGATCTTGCAGACTCAGGAATGGAACCTGCGTCTCTTACGTCTCCTGCCTTGGGAAGCGGGTTCTTCACTACTAGCGCCCCCTGGGAAGCTCAGTATTCATAAGCAGGGTCAATAGCGTCCAGCCTGAGCCGAGATGCATGCTATCCTCCTTCCTGATGGCTGAGAATCGCTGCCCATTCCAACGCTGGAAGCTCGCAGCCAAGCGCTTAGCTGTTGAGCCCTCAACTGCTGCTGCAATCATGCCGTCCTGATTCCTCTCTGCCCCTGAGCTGTGAAAGCCCCGCCCCTGAGAGCCGCCTGTTGGAGAAGTTACTGGTGCCTCTCGCATGGCTGAGCAAGCACGTTGGCTCCTATCAGTTCCTTGAGAAGCAGTCAGCCCAGGCGACCCCCAGGGAGCGCAGTCGCAGGCCCCTGTGCTGGGGAGGAGCCCCCAGCGCTCTCACAGCAAACTTGGGGTGGTCACCGGCCGCCTCGCCTCACTGGTGCACAAGACGGAGCGTGAGATGAAGCAAAAGAGGGTCCCAAAGACGGCCGACTTTCAGGCTCAGTTAAACCATCCTGCCAGCCTTGTTGCCTAGGTTATAAAGAAGCAGGTATCCGTTCTAAAGTTTCGATGAGTAAAATACAAACAGCACTTTTTCAGGAAAGGAGCTGCTTCTGGCCAAGTTTAGCCAGAGGCTCCTCTTGGCCTTGGCGATGAGCTAGGAGGACCGCCTGGTGGAAGGGGCGCCGGAGGGAGGGGCGGCGGGGGTGGTGGTGGGAGGGGCCTAGGTGGGAGGGGCCTGTGGGGGAGGGGCGCCTGTGAGAGGGGCTGGGGCGGGAGGGGCGCCGGCGGGAGGCGGGGCGGGGGTGGGGGGGGATGGGAGAGGAGGGGGGAGGGGGAGGAGGGAGGGGGTGGGAGGGGCGGTGGCGGGAGGGGAGCCGGGTGGAGGGGCGCCAGTGGGAGGGGCTTTGATGGGAGGGGCGCGGGTGGAAGGGCGTTGGTGGGAGGGGCGCCGGTGGGAGGGGCGCCCGCGGCCCCGGGTAGCATCGTGGCTCCCGGGGAAGCGAGCTGAGGCTCGGGAGGCCTCAAACTTAGGTCCGCGGTCTGGGCCGGACTGCTGCTCCAGGGTCTGTCTGACCGAAAGGAGGTGAAGCCCAGAAGGCTTCTCTTGAGTGACTGTCTCATCTGAGAAAACGGGGCCACCATCCCATCCAGACCTCCAAGAGCAAAAGAGGAAGGTATTTTATTTACTGTAGAATTTTTGGTGAATTGTTGTTACCTTCACAAGGTAGGAACATAAAATTGACTTTTGCCTTACTTTTATATTTGAAATTCCAAAAGTCATTATCAACTACTTTTTCACTGTAGCAAACTTCAGACTGTCCGTTTGTATTTTTACCTATTTTTCACTTAGTATGCCAGCTACACAAGCTTGAAAGTTGTCTGTTTCTAAAAGTTTTTCATAAGTCTACTCCCTGTATTAGCTTTTTCATTTTCTCACATTCTCTTTACTCTGTTTTCAAAACTTTTCTTGGGCTTTAGCTCCTTTTTTACTCAGCTAGTATTCTAAACATTGTATGCTTGACAACTTTTGTCACCTTATTTTGAAAAAATGAAGTTCTTCCTCTTTACTCCATTTCTTCCTTTTGAAGGAGAAGTTGATATTCAGAACAAAGTGGCTTTGTTCAAATAATTAAAAGACAGAAAGCTGCTTCCTGACTGCAAGGAAATAGGACGTTTTTCCACACTGTCAAAATACACGGTAGAAGCTAGAAAGCCTCCTGGACTTTCCCTACTCCCATTCCTTCCTCCGTTGGGATTCCCACCGCCGGGCTGTTGGCTGGTCCTCTCCCAGCCCACCGCCTTCTCCACGGCTGCAATCACGAGCTCCATGCTCTGACCTTTCCGCAGATCGCCCTCTGCAGCCCTGAGGTCACCAACAGGCCCCAAACCCCGGTGTGGATGGCCCAGCCCACACCGGTCTCCGCCCCACCCCCAGGTCTGCCCGCCTCCGGGTACCCTCTCCCCCAGGAAAGGGTCCCCGCGTCCACCGAGCCTCTTGAACCAGAAGGTGAGTGTATCTGACTCTGCAGTCCCTCCAGACCGCCCTCCATTTCCAAACCCCAGTGCCCTGCGCTCGGTTCACGAAGCCCCCGGTGGGCCTCCTCTGTTCACTTTGCCCTCTCCAGTTGTGTCTCTGTTTTTGTGACAGGCTGGACTTTGTGAACCGCGAGTTGATCAGCACTTAAAAGTCTTCCCTTGCCTCCCCAGTACCTTCCGCCTAACCCAAACCCTCCCCTAGGACCTCTGAGGCCTTTAGCACCGCTCCCAGGAACCTCATCTTTCCCCACCTGCCGTCTCTCACCTTCCCCTCCCGGTGTGCCGGTCCCCCTGGAGCCCAGCGTTCTCTTTCACGATGCCCATCAGCAGCGCAGACCAGACCCTTCAGCACGCAACCAGGCAACAGCTGGTCCAGAAGGCCAGCCCAAGGCAGCCAAGCAACGCTGGAACCCTTACACATCATACTGGGCTGCCTTGGGTATGCCAGCCTCCCCTGACCAGACGTTGAGGGCATGGAACTGTGCTTACCCGTTTCTGAAAACCTAGTACCCTCCAGAGCGCTGGTTGTATGCACTGGAGAAGCTGTGAGCAAGATGACAATGGAGAATTTTTGTCTCATGTGCCGGGCACAACACGGATGTTGTTGCCTGTATTGTTATATTTAATCCTAATTTTGACCATGTACAGATATCTTCAATACTTATCTGACACATGAAGAAAAGGAAGATCAACAAAGTTCAGTGATGGAAGGTCACTGCGGTGGAAGCTGTCAGGTAACTTCCGAATCCCCTCCAGCAGAGGACTGACGGGCTCGCCTCCTGGCAGCGTTGCCTTTGGCTCTCCTCACCCCAGGACCATGCCCTCTGCCAGGCAGCCGCACTCTGAGTGAGCGCCACGGGGTCGCCCGCACTCAGGCGCCACTTCCTGGTCCCCTCGTGGAGTCACTAAGGCCTCCCGTGAGACCGCACTGCCCCTCGGCTTCTCTGTCCAATCCCTCCCTGGGGCATTGATGCCAGTTGGCCTCATTCAGCTTCCTGATTTCTTTTCTGTCTCAGAGTCAGCTTCCCAGGGAGCCTCGCCGGGAGGAGTCTGGCAGCCGGTAATTGATGGACCCCGGGGACCAGACCAGCGGCCCACCTCAGCGCTCTGCTTGTGGTTCCCTGGACTGCACCCCCTCCTGTGATAAACAGGCCTTTCTGTTCTTTGTATCCCCGGGACTCTGTGCAGGTACTCAACAAGTATCTGTCAGCCAGCCTCCGCTCTGTGTTCTGGCTTGGTTGCTTAGGCTCGTTTGTTGACAGTTCTCGCCCTCAGAAGCCTCACAATGAAGTCTGCTGCCTCGAGGGGGCAGGCAAATGATCTTCTAAATTCGTGATTTAGGATCAGGTCAGAAGTGGTCAATTTAGTTGCTTCAAGCAATACCCAAACCCTCTAATGTTAGACTTTGTTTTCTTTATCAATGTTTTCAGAAACTCAAACATTTAGCAATTACATTTCTCCTCCCTAAATAACAAGGCTGATCCAAGTCTTATTGATGTTATTAACTAAATATCTTTAAAGCCGTTGAGAACGGAATGTTTTAAGAGAAGGAGAGAGAAGTCACGAGCGCCCTGGGCCTGGAGGGTGTGTGCGTCACACACATCCTGTCCTGCATGTTGTAACTGGCGCTGACTTCAGGCGCTGCAGACGTCAGAAGCCACGGCAACGGCTCCGTGCCCCAGATCCTGCCCACTGGCATCTTCAGGAAAGAAGTCAAAGCCAAAGCAACTCACATGCCTTTGAGCCTTCATTGGAAAACACCATCTTGAACTTGTCCATTTTGACCAAGAACTACAGAAGGGCTACATTTTCCAATAGGGACTCAGGGGACTCAGCGTTTGAGCTATTATTGGCTCAGTCTTCTCAGCTAAAGTTTGCTTTCTTTCTCTGCAAAAAGCATACATGTTCATTAAAATAAAAACTCTGTCAGAAAAATAATTAATATTAGAAATGCAACCAATCTGGCCCAGTTTCCCAGGAGCTTCTGATACAGTTTTAGGCTTATGTAATTTTGTTATTTTGCACTGTCCCAAGTAAAATAATCTTCTTGTTCTGGTTCAGTTGCTAAGTCATGTCTGACTGCGGACAAAATAACCTTCCTGGAGCTGTACTAGAGGGACGCCTGCCCCTTTTTTCTCAGTCTGGACCTCTGCTGCCCTCTACAGCCAAGGAAAGACAACGAACGGTCTTTTCTTAGGTTCTACTTGTCTGGAACTTTTTTTTTTAAGGATTTTATGCCCGTGTCATCTTGTGACGAAAGCACTTGTATCAGCAGAAATACAGGGAAGAAGTTAAGGATGTAGGTATTGAACTAAGTGAGAGTGTTAGTCACTCGGTTTTGCCAAGTCTTTGCAGCCCCGTGACTGTAGCCTGACAGGCTCCTCTGTCCATGAGGTTTCCCAGGCAAGAACGCTGGAGTGGGTTGCCATCCCTTCTCCAGGGGATCTTCCCGACCCAGGGATGGAACCCACATCTCCTACGTTGCAGGAAGATTCTTTACCATCTGAGCCACCAAGGAAACTTGATTTCAAATTCTTCATCCCAATTAGCAATTGTATGACCTCAGAAAGTTGCTTCATCTTTTTGAGCCACTTTCAGATTTATTAATGACTACATATATCAATTAATTAATATCTAATTCAAAGCCATGTTTTACAAACTAGTGAAATACTGAATAAGACCTTTTGCACTCAGTTGGCATAGAATTAGCACATGACAGATGGTGCCAAGTGTTACCCAAATTGCCTCTGTTGCTTTGAGAATTGGAAGAGGAGGAAGAAAGTAATTATTAAGCATTAATTTTGTACCAGGTACTGTACTAGTTTTACATATATATTCCTGTTTAATTCTCATGATAATCCAGTGATGTCAAGGATATAGTCTTCCTATTATATCATAAAGGTATTTCAGCCTCAGAGAACTTAAGAAACTTTCCCAAGGTCACAGAGCTGGACTGTGACCTACCTAAGAGCAGGATCTGTGTCTTGCTTAAACTCACAATATCTATCATTAAGTAGTCTTTGGTGAAAGAATATATGAAAAAGTGAGTAATCTGGGGGACACTTAAAGTAGATATGAACCTTATTTCCCCATGCAGTGCAGCTGTGCATGCGTCACACTCAAGGAACAGGAGCCTTGCTGAAATGTTAGCAAACCACGTGGCCTGTTACTCTGCTCTCATAAAAGGCACAGAGAGAGCGCTGCCCACCACTTTGTGCAGGATGTTTTGTTTTATACAACATATTTTAGTTCCAAGTACTTAAGGAGATCTGTGTTCAATTATTAACTGACCACTGATGGAACGGAGACTTCACTGGACACACAGCAGAGACTGCAGACAAAAAAGAGTTCAGGAAAGTAAGCAAGGAGCAGACAAGTTCAAGAAACAACAACACTATGGGAAGGACTATAACATTCGCATGTATGATATCAGAATGCTCTGTTTTCAACAACAACAAAATAATACGACACACAAATAAGCCAGTGTGCACCAAACACACGGGAGAGCAGCCAGTGTCCCCAGAACAAACCAGATGCTGGGCTTATTAGATATTTTAGATTGGCTATTTAAAATATCTTCAAACAGCTAAAACAAACCATTTCTAAAACAGTAGAGGAAATCATGAGAATAATTTCTCACCAATAGGAAATATCAATGAAGAGAGAGATTTCATGAAAAAAGACCTAAATGGAAATTCTGAAGTTGAAAAACACAATATAATAACTGAAATGAAAGTTCACTAGAGGAAATCAGCAACAAACAAGCAGGCAGAGAGAAGGAATCAGTAGACTTGAAGACAGATCAATTAAGATTATCTAGTCTGAAAATTAAAAAAAAAAAATGGGGGAAAAAATGAACAGAGCATTAGAGACCTGTGTGAGACCACCAAGCAAAGTAACATGTGTAATTGGGTGCCCGGGTAAAGAGAAAGAGATGGAGAGAGGAAGAGGAAGGGGCAGAAAGAATATTTGAAAAAATAATGACAAATACTTCCCAACTTTGATGAAAGATATGAATCAACAAATCCAAGAAGCTCAATGAAACTCAAGTTGGAAAAACTCAAAACATCTACACACATTTTAATCAAATTGTCCAAAGACAAAGAATCTTTAAAGTAGTAAGACAGAAGAGACTCATCACATACAAAGAATCCTCCATAAGATTAACAGATGTTTTCTCATCAAAAACCACGGTGCCCAGAAGAAAGTAGCATATTCAAATTTTTAGGAGAAAAAAGTTGTTATCCAAAATTTTTAACTAGCAAAACTATTCTTTAAAAAAAAAAAAATGAAGGAGAAATTGAGAACTCCCTAATAAGGAAAAACTGAAAGAATTCATTGTTAGTAGACGTGCCTCACAAGACACGTAAGAGGAGACCTTCAAGCAGCGATGAAGGGCGCCAGACGGCGACCTGGGCCAACGCAGGCAACAAGGAGCAGCACAGGTGACTGCGGAGGCGAACGCAGCCAGCCTGAGGGCTTTAGTTGTAACTCCTCTGTTTTCCATTTTATTTAAAAGACAGGTGTAATCACTATAAGTCTGTGTTTACAGGCACACATGCCTAAAGATGTAGTTTATACACCATAAAGGGGGATGGGAGATATATAGAAGCAAAGTTTTATGTAATATTGAAGTTGTTTGTATTAATTTGAACTAGCTTGTTATAATTAAAGTGTTATTTGTAATCCCCAAAGAAAGCACTAAGAAAATAAATTACATAGTGAAAGAAGCTGCAAGGGAATTAGTACACTAGAATGTATTTATTTGCTATTTATTTATTAACTTTTTGAAAGAAGGAAGTAATGGAGAAATTAAGGGAAAAAAGACGTAAGACATAAATTATAGAAAACAAGCACTAAAATGGCAAATACAGTAAATACATTACATAGGAACGATTAACCTCTCCAATTAAAAGGCAGAGATTGGGGAATGGATTTAAAAAAAGAAATATCTAATTTTATTCTATCTACAAAAGACTCACGGTGATTCAAGCACAAATATAGATTGAGAGTAAAAAGATGGGAAAAGATATTCTATGCAAAATGTAATCAAAAGAGAGCTGAGGAGAGTAGCTACTACAAACACCAGACAAAGTGTACTTTGAGACAAAGATGTCGATATGTAAGTGACGCCCGGAAAACTAAAGTGAACCTCTGGCCTCTAGCTGACTGGAGCTTGGGACAGAGGCCGCAGCTAGATATGCACGCGGCTGCCGCACTGCTTCAAGCTTAACGCCCACACTGACTCAGAGCGCAGAGGGCAGTGTGTAGTAAGCATCAGTTGATTGAATGAATAAATTCATACGAGCAATTTAAGTCATTCTCTCACAGAAAGGATTCACTTCAGTTCAGTCGCTCAGTCGTGTCCGACTCTTTGCGACCCCATGAATCGCAGCACGCCAGGCCTCCCTGTCCATCACCAACTCCCAGAGTTCACTCAGACTCACGTCCGAGTCAGTGATGCCATCCAGCCATCTCATCCTCTGTCGTCCCCTTCTCCTCCTGCCCCCAATCCCTCCCAGCATCAGATTCTTTTCCAATGAGTCAACTCTTAGCATGAGGTGGCCAAAGTACTGGAGTTTCAGCTTCAGCATCACTCCCTCCAAAGAAATCCCAGGGCTGATCTCCTTCAGAATGGACTGGTTGCATCTCCTTGCAGTCCAAGGGACTCTCAAGAGTCTTCTCCAACACCACAGTTCAAAAGCATCAATTCTTCAGCACTCAGCTTTCTTCACAGTCTAACTCTCACACCCATACATGACCACTGGAAAAACCATAGCCTTGACTAGACAGACCTTTGTTGGCAAAGTAATGTCTCTGCTTTTGAATATGCTGTCTAGGTTGGTCAAAACTTTCCTTCCAAGGAGTAAGAGTCTTAATTTCATGGCTGCAGTCACCATCTGCAGTGATTTTGGAGCCCAAAAAAATAGTCTGACACTGTTTCCACTGTTTCCCCATCTATTTCTCATGAAGTGATGGGACCGGATGCCATGATATTTGTTTTCTGAATGTTGAGCTTTAAGCCAACTTTTTCATAGAAAGGATAGTTGAAGCTATAATTTGATACCTATGAATAGTACAGAAAGGAGAGAGCAAATAACTAAATTATTAAAAATCTGGGAAAGATTCACATTTATGAGCCAGGAAGAAGATTGAACCCTCCAAAGAGAAAAAGATGCAAGAGTTGGGATTGAGGGAGTACAGGAGAATTCTGGAGGGCGAGAAGCGGCAGACTTTCCAAAGAGTCCGGGACACGCACACTGTATTAATGTAGAGAGTGAGTGTGATTGCTGGAGAAGGTGACCCACTGCAGTGTTCTTGCCTGGGGAATCCCATGGACAGGGGAGCCTGGTGGGCAGCAGTCCACGGGGTTACAAAGAGTCAGACACAACCGCAGCTATATGTGTCTTAACACACGTGTATAATTTGTACATGAGCATATATGATCCACTTAGACACATTTCAGATATACATATTACATAAAAGCATGCCACACACCACCCACATGTCACCCTTTTGGTGCTTCACGCAGAAGTCTGAATTGGAGACTTTCTGGATGCTGAAAAGGAACATTTAACCCTCCTGATAGCATAAGTAATAGTGTATAGACAGCCTTCAGTAGCCTGTGAATATCAGAAATGTTCAGGAGAAGGATTCACAGAGGCATTGCCTACTTGCTCAGCGTTTGAACACCTCTCTTCTGAATAGCAGTTTTATTGTTTTGCCCTGTCTGTACTCCGTCAATATACACTGTCTTCTTTTTCCAAAACAATAGTTCCAATGTCTTGTATAAAGTTCAATAAAACTTCTGGCCAGCCAGGAAACAAATGATGTAAAGTAAATTTGAAGTTGGGGTATTTTAGCTAATTTAAGAAATACTGTGGATCACAACAAACTGGAAAATTCTTGAAGAGAGGGGAATACCCAACCACCTTACTTGTCTCCTGAGAAAACCATATGTAGATCAAGAAGCAACAGTTAGAACCAGAAATGGAACAACTGACTGGTTCCAAGTTGGGAAAGGAGGATGACAAGGCTGCATATTGTCACCTGCTTATTTATTTTATACGCAGAGTGCGTGCTAAGCCACTCAGTCGGGTCCTACTCTTTGCGACTCCATGGACTGTAGCCACCAGGCTCCTCTGTCCATGGGATTCTCCAGGCAGGAACACTGGAGCGGGTTGTCATGCTCTCCTCCAGGGGATCTTCCCAGCCCAGGGATCGAACCTGAGACTCCTACCACTCCTGCATTGCAGGCAGATTCTTAGCTGCTGAGCCATCTGAGAAGCCCATTTTATGCAGAATGCATCATGCAAAATGCCAAGTTGCATGAATCACAGGCTGGAATTGAGATTTCCCAGAGAAATACCAACAAACACAAGTGTGAGATATACCACTCAATGGCAGGAAGCAAAGAGGAACTGAAGAGCCTCTTGATGAAGGTGAGAGAGGAGAGTGAAAAGGCTGGCTTACAACTCAACATTCAAAAAACTAAGATCATGGCATCCAGTCCCATTACTTAATAGCAAACAGAAGGGGAAAAAGTGGAAGCAGTGACAGATTTTATTTTCTTGAGCTCCAAAATCATTGCAGATGGTAACTGTAGCAATGAAATTAAAAGACACTTGTTCCTTGGAGGGAAAGCTATGACAAACCTGGACAGCATATTTAAAAGCAGAGACATTACTTTACTGACAAAGATCCCTATAGTCAAAACAGTGGTTTTTCCAGTAGTCATGTACGGATGTGAGAGTTGGACCATAAACTAGAAGGCTGAATACTGAAGAATTGATGCTTTCAAATTGACGTACAGGAGAAGGCTCTTGAGAGTCCCTTGGACAGCAAGGAGATCAAACCATTCAATGCTAAAAGAAATCAACCCTGAATATTTATTGGAAGGACTATTGCTAAAGCTGAAGCTTCAATACTTTGGCCACCTGTTGGAAAGAGTGACTTATTAAAAAAGACCCTAATGCTGGGCAAGATTGAAGGCAGGAGGAGAAGGGGACGACAGAAGGCAGGATGAGATGGTTGGATGGCATCACCTACTCAATGGACATGAATTTGAGCAAATTCTGGAAGGTAGTAGAGGACAGAGGAGCCTGGCATGCCAAGTCCAGGTCAAAAAGAGTCAGCCATTACTTAGCAACTGAACAGCAATAAGAAATACTTTCTCCAGAAGAAACATCAGTTTGTATCTTAAATTGAAGAAACAAAAAGAAGTAGAGACATGAACTAGACTTTGACCAACAGTTCATAGGTTGGTTCCACTGGGCTATAATGTAATGCTACCAAGGTGTCCTTATTGGTCCTAGCTTCTCTGGAATTTTTCCTTTCTCTTTTTCTTCCTTCTTGATTGGATGCCTAACTTTAACAGATTATTCAGTTTGTTTTAGTAAGACATATACGATTGTGGTGTGTAAAGTATCTACTACTCCAGTTTCTGCTAAATAAATCAGTGCTCAGACTCAGTGTTTGCCAAGAAGGAGGAAATGCTGCAGTTCCAACTTAATCATTCTCATTGGGTTTGTGGGCATTTGCTGTTTGAGGTGGTATTTTAGATCGAGAAGGCCAACATCCATTCCGTCTTCTTCAGGTAAGAGAACCTTGATTACGCTTTAGCAAACCTCCCTTCCTGCTTCTCAGCTCATGAGGATCCAGGGAGATTGGCCAATTAAATATTCTGGCTTTGAAATTTGATCCTGAACAGAATAACAGCTTCTTCACAATGGCCGCAGCTTACCTTTCCTTGCTGTGGGGGACTGAGAAAATGGAGTCCCTTAGTCTGAGCTCCAGAGTCTCTGGCTTCTAGCATTCCTCTGATTTGCATTTCCAGCATTTTCTTTGATTATGGGAACTATCCAAATCACTTCTAAAAAATCGTAAGTTACGCTGAATGTGTTGCATGCACGCAGGCTCAGTTGCTTCAGTAGTGTCTGACTCTGCGACCCCATGGCCTGTGGCCCTCCAGGCTCCTCTGTCCACAGGATTCTCCAGGCAAGAGCACTGGAGCAGGCTGCCATGCCCTCCTGCAGGGGATCTTCCGACCCAGGGATCAAACCTGTCTCCTGCACTGGCGGGTGGATTCTTTACTGCTGAGCCATCAGGTGTTCCTTATAACCAAAAAGAAGGAGAAAAACCTGAGGGATATATTGGAAAACACTTTATTTAAAAATACAAAACAGCCCTGACCAAATGGAGATCCACCCCTGAGGTGCCACTGAGTTGCAGTGAAGCCAGGTCTTAGCAAACATCCCGGACTTCGTAGCTTCCAAACAGAAGCTTTTCCATTCTAAGATGCCTTGCTGGAAGCATGTTTAGCTGACTGGTTAGTACCTTTATTCTTTTCAATACCTCTTCAATCTAAGGATGGTTTACTTTTATACCTTTTCTCTCATGCCTTTCACTCCTTCCTTATTGTCAACAGAGGGGCAACATTATGATTTTATTTCAATGTATTTTGTTTCTTTTCAGAATAAGAGGTCACCTTCTACAAAATTTGTTTTATTTTGAACACAAGTATTTTAGTACTTCAAATCTACCTGTGCACTCATTGATAATGAGAAACTGGTCTTCTTGCCCAAGGCTAACCAATAGAAATATAATGTGAACCACATATGTAATTTTTAATTTCCAAGTAGCCACATTTTAAAATGGTGAAAAGAAACAGCTGAAATTAATGTTAATATATTTTACTTAATACATTTAAAACAATATTTCAACATAAACTCTATATAAAGGTATTAATAAGATTTTCTGCATCCTTTTTATACTCAGTCTTTGAAATCCAATATATGTTTTACACTCAGAGCACATCTCAATTCAGATGCAAATTTTAATTAGAAATACTCGTTCTGTGTAGGGCTTCCCAAGTGGCTCAGTGGTAAAGAATCTTCCTGCCAATCCGGGAGACGCAGGAGACCCTGGTTCAATCTCTGGGTTGGGAAGATCCCCTGGAGGAGGAAATGACAACCCACTCCAGTATTCTTGCCTGGAGAATCCCATGGACAGAGGAGCCCAGCAGGCTACAGTCCATGGGGTCACAAAGAGTCGGACACGACTGAGCGACTGAACTGAACTGAACTGCATGAGGCAATATCCTTCCAAGGACTCAATCTGATACCCTTGGTAGGACGTCCTCCCTGTGGCTGATGGAGACACGTTCGCCCGCCCTGTGTGAGCTCGCGGGACTGACCTGCTTGCTTCTTTCCAGTTGTCCCGCCTGTGACAGTCGCTTCCTCAGACGTGTATACAGATCAGTTCTGAGCCACAAACTTTGAAGGGGCGGCTCTGCGGATTTCCAGCACGCTCTCTCCCTCTCCGTGTAGCAACCTCCTTTCCAGAAATCTCCCCCTTGGATTTCATCCCTTGGTAAGCCCACCAGGCTCCGTGGAGGCAGCGAGCGGGAACCACAAGTCTGCGTTTCATCTGTCTCCCTCCTCTCTGCTGCCTTCTGTCCAATGTCTGAAAGCCGTTGCTTCATATATTCTGTCCAGCTTTCCAGTTATTTGACAGTAGAAGGTAAATCCAGTTCCTGTTATTCTATCATGACCCAAAAGAGGTAAAAATAGTCTTTCGTGTAATATTGATAAATCTTTATTAAATGACAGCTGCCTGAAAGAGGCTGTGCAGAGATACAGGGTTGGATCGAATGGGCGGAGACACAGTCCCTGCCCTCGAAGCAGCACGGTGCAGCATCACCGCCTTGTCGTGGCAGAGGGCCTCGAGGAGCTCAGTGACGCTAAGAGCCATGCTGGTCACGGCCACCCGAGTCAGACGGGTCGTACTCAAGAGTTCCGACGAAACGTGGCCCACCGGAGGAGGGAACGGGGACCACGCTGGTGTTCTGGCCACGAGAACCCCATGAGAGTGAGGCACGACTTAGGGACTGAAGAACAACAGCAAAGGAGAGGAAAAACAGTAAGAGTGATCATTTAAGTAAATATGCAACATAAACTGTGATAGGCGACAGGGGAGAAAGCAGATGGCTGTGAAAGCATTTAGAAGGAAGACCTGAGTTAGTCTGCAATCAGGAAAATATTTCCCAAAACAAAGGACGTTTTAACTGAGATTGAAGAACTATGTAAGGTGTGGCATCTGTGTTGCGGGGGGTGGAAAGACTGCTACGAAGGATGTCATACGCAAAAGGCCTGTGGCAGGACGGAACCGTCCAGCCCTTAGATTTCTCAGTGAAAAAACAGAGTTTATGACTTGCCTAGTCGTACTGTATTCATGGCAGAGCAGGAAATAGGATCCAGAACTCCTACCTCCAAGTCTAGTGTTGTTTCCATTCCACTGACCTTGTATTCCCTAAGCTAATGTTGGGAATTACTAGATCATTTTCTATAATGACATTTGTCATTTTATGGCCCATGATACATTATGGGCAACACATAATTTTGAATTTTACCTCCATTTAAAAATCATTATGGTCAAATTTTATCTAAGATATATTTTTAATTGCCTATATTTTTATGTATTTACAAAGAATATGACACAAATTGTAAATAAATGTACGAGAGAGCCCAAAACAGAAAAGAATGAACACACACATTTAGCACGCTGAAGCCATAATAGCATCATAATGGCCCGGGAAGGGTAACGCAGCTCCCTAAGTGGCTGGATGACACCCAGGAGATTCCCGCTCAGCAGTGGAAGCGTTAGCGCTTTCAGACATTTGGGGAAACGCAGCCATTGCCCATTCCAAGCTTAATTGGCATAATAAATGTCAATTAAAACGCCTTTAAGATTTTAAATCGCAAAACTCAATGAAACTATTTATGTGTAAACTCACACAAGACTTCTTTACAAGAAAAGTTGTATTTCTTGTACATTTACTCTGGGCTACAAATCTCCTAACACGGACACACTGCAAACCTTCGCACGGGGAGGAAAGTGCAGAACACGTCACTCTGAAGTGGCTTACAGTTGATTATAGGTTTCACATGTTAATAAGATTCCGTTTTCTTTCAACAAATACATAGAGAGTACCAACACGTGCCAGGACTGGAAATACATCGGGGAACCAGGCAGAAGGGTCCCTCCTGTCGGGAGGAAGAGATCCTCCAAAATGCTGCCGGGACGTCCCTTTTCATCTTAAAGGGATCCTAAATCTACACACGACTCCTTTAACTTTTACCTATGAGGCTTAAAAGACAATCATTCATCCAGTATAAATATAAAACAATCTGTGTTAGCTTCTGTATTTGGCAAAAACATCTTCGTGTCTTATGTACAGCCGTGTCCAAAACTTCCGTTCTAAGTAGCCCAAGCTGCCAAATGTTGGATGTCATCATCCTCTCCTTCTGTCCTTCTAGAAGATGCTGGAACAACAAAAAAGGATAAAAATCAGTCACTGGCGAATTCACACCTTCAGCACAGAAAACAAATTAGAATTATTCATTAAAAGGTGTATATTTATGAAATGGAAAATAAGTGCTAAAAGAGATATGTGTGCTAAGTCGCTTCAGTCGTGTCCGACTCGTTGCGACCCCATGGACCCGGCTCCTGTGTCCACGGGACTCTCCAGGCAGGAACACTGCAGTGGGTCGCCGTGCCCTCCTCCAGGGGATCTTCCCGACCCGGGGACAAACCTGCGTCCCTCCGTCTCCTGCAGGGCAGGCAGGCTCGTCACCACTAGCGCCACCTGGAGGCCCAGGCATGTCAGTACTCTTGAGAGTTGCTTTTCTTGGCTGTGCAGGGCCTGAGGAGTAGCACTGCCCTGACCAGGAATCAAGCCCACGCCCTGCGGTGGAAGCCCTGAGTCTGAACCACTAGGCCACCAGGGAAGTCTACAGGAGAGGACCCCCCGAGATGGGCCTGGCCATGATTTCAGGCCAGCGCTTGACCACGGGGGCCGGGGTGAGGCACAGACCTGCTCGAGAGCGGCGTGCCGAGGGCGCGCTGGGCATCCTGCCCGACCCTCTGTCCGGCTGAGCCGGGAGCGAGGAGGAAGGCGCATTCGGGAGTCGGATATTTGTCATCTTCTTATTTAATTCTTCCTGCTCCAGTTCTTCAAGTTCTGCCATCAGCTCATCCTGAACATAGGAGAAAGAAAGAATTATGGAGTTAACGTTTCAAGACGTGGGTTTCCTCAAACACAATAACAAAAACATCTGCTACCCAATTGATATGTGAGAATCCAGTGAAATGGAATATTTATTTTAAGACTAAGTCTTTTTTGCAACACTGAGCAATAATTAAAATATGAATATTTGGGGCTGTGCAAATTTGTTGTAGCTAATCTTATACTTCAGTCAACAGTTTTTTTTTAAGTAATTTGTGCTAGCTGAATATATAACCTCCAGAGCTTCTAGAAATTTTACACTTTGCCTGTCATTTTTGCAATGTAACTTTTATGTTCTACTGTTAAGAATTCAGAATCTGTGAAACTTTAATTACAGGAAATATATATTTTCATTTTGGCTAATGCTACTGAAAAGAAAACAGATATAGCAAAACCTTAACATACCAAATGTAAAAAGAATCAAAGATACTCTGGCTCCTTTGTTAAATTTCCAGAGCCAATGAAAACCATGCTGTGTGTCTGAGTGAAGAATAACTCCAGGTGGGTAAATTGTATTTCTTTCTGTTAGCAATAGTCCCCGACAGTCTGGCTTAATCTTAAATTACTCTGTCCCAAGAACCCTGAAAAGCAAGTCCAGCTTGAGACTTTGAGGGTAAAAGCCGCCTTATGACAGAAATGATATGACTTGAGATGACTAGTTCAGGTCTAACTGGCTCCAAGAGTCCTCAGGTTGAGCCCAACCCCCTGAGGGAGGTTGGGAGTCAAAACTAAACTTGTCATCATTATAATTCTGAGGCCGTTGTCATGAGCAATGACCTAAGACACTCATATTCCACCAAGGAGATTTCTTCATTTATTCATTCGTCACTGAACAAATTTATTGAGAGCTTACTCCAGGCCAGGCATGAACTCAGGGCTCGGGAGACAAAGTCCAATCAACAGTCCCTACATGTAAGGAGCTTTTTGGAACGCAGGAGTAAGGCTCACAAACAAATAATTATTCTATCTTAAAATGAGAGTAACAATACCATGGCCAAGAGTGGAGATCTTGAAGCCAAGCACAACACTGGATCAAGTCAGCATGTATCAGACATACGCGAGCTGGGCTGTCTGAGAACTGGTATATCTACCTCAAAAAAGGAAATAAATACGAAAAAGTACAGCAGGAGGCCATGTGAAATAGTGCCTGAGGCTAGGTGCTGGCTTTTCAGTTCTCCACAGGCTGAAGAAATAAAATGCCTTCAGGATGAATATTCTGACATCCTATTTCTGCTAAAAGAACAATTAGGAGTGAATATAGCAAATGTAGTAATAGCAGAACACACCACCCCACCCTGAATGTACCCCAGAATCGCCAGCACTGCTTGACGGTCATTACCAGCACTGAAAAGACTGATATTTTCTGTAACAAATATGTGATCACAAAATAATCATTTCCATCATTTTCAGATTTCAGGTAGTGAACACTCATTCATTCATTGGTAAAAGAATTTTAGAATTTAAGGTTCGTCAGAATCGTCTAGTGATCGTCGTTCATTTTATGAATGAGAAAACTGAGGGTCCGAAAGTGAAGGGGCCTCACGGGCTCAGCGTACGTGGCAGAGCGGGGTGTCCCCAGGCGCCCAGGCCCTCCCCAGAGCGGCCTAAAGGCTCCAGACGCTCACTAGCCGGCCGGGGGCAGGCGCAGGTCTGGGAAGGCCCGGACAGCGATGCTCAGGCTCTGCAGACCACAGACGGTCCTGTAGAGCGGCCTTCTGGTCGCTGCTGCCATTGCCGCTGCGGATTCCCGCAGCCATTTAAACATATAAAAACCATCTGGCTCCACAGGCCAAACAGAAACAGAACTCGGGAAAGATCTGGCCTGAAAGCCACCCTTTTCCAAGCCATGGCCTACATCACTTAAAAAGCTGCTGAAGAAACAGACCAGCAGACGCAGCAAACAAGCTCATGGTTAGTTACCAAAGGGGAAAAAGCGGGCGGGGGTTAAATGAGGAGTCGGGAGTAACATAGAGTCGGGAGTAACGTAGACACAGTGTTATAAATGAAACAGATGGCCCACAAGCATCATGGCACAGGGAGCTCTACTCAATGTTTTATGATAACCTATAAGAGAAAAGAGTCTGAAAAAATAGTTATGTGTATGTATAACAGAATCATATTGCTGCACACCCGAAACTAGATAATATTGGTAAATCAACTATACCTCAATTTTTTTTAAAAAGGAGAATGGAGGAAAATGAGATGAAATAAAATAAGTATAGAAACAAAAGAGCTGCTGACACCCAATCCTCACTTTCAAGGACTCTGTGGAACTACGTCTTACTTCCTAGACGTGCTGTGTTTAACAGTACGTGAATGCAGGAGGTCAGATTCTTTGCCACGCTAATCTGAAACGTTTCAGAACATGCACCAGTCCTTCTTGTGTGTGCTTTGAGGAGGACAATTGAAATTCACAGCGCAGACTTCACCAGTATAATTATAGTCTGTTATTACTGGACTGATTAATCTCAATGGAATGTGTGTGTTAATAATGCCACTCCACATTTGTTTCATAGCCCGGGTAATAAACAGAGGCAGCATAAGCCGTGATTTAACAGGAGCGTGATCTGCCTGTCCCGTGCAGAGTGACACAGTCTGCTCTCTCTCGCCCAGATGTGTGAGCACTCAGTTTCTCACAATGGGGCTATTTACGCACCCGTCAACAATTAAAACTCACTGACTTCACATAAGCACATGCTGCTTTTCTTTAATAGCTGAGAACTTAATTGGGGGCTGTTTGCCAAACTATATTAATCTTTCCTTTAAATCAGAGCTGCCAACACTTCATTTCCCTCTTAAGACAGGTGTTTCTCTAACATATCATTTATTCTTTAGTGATATTAAAGGACATGTGTAAGAAAACCTGCTTGCTTCATGTGGTGGGAAGCTATCTTTTTTGTCAAGATTTTTTTTTTTTTTGAGGTGGACCACTTTTAAAGTGTTTATTGAATTTGTTACAATATTGCTTGTTTTATGTCTAGGGTTTTTGGCCCTGAAGCAGTGGGATCTTAGCCCTCCAACCAGGGATGGAACCCACAGCCCCTGCGCTGGGATGTGAAGCCGTGACCAGCGGGCCAGGGAAGTCCCAGGGAAGAGCTGTCCCTCTCAGCAGCCACGTGCTCCATTCTTTACACTGCGTCACCCACCTCATCAAAGTCATCGCCAAATCCAACCCGTTGAGAAAATGCTTCAGAGATTTCTTGGGCAATATCCTGTTGCTCTGTGATCTCTTGCATCAAATCGTCTATTTTGTTCAGGTCCCTGGGAAACAATGTTTTGTTAAAATATTGTAGAATTTTACTTTAAAAGTATGAATTTAGACACAATCCCCTATGAAAAGTGAGTCAACTTAACATAAACTCTTGGTTATTTCACTAGGATTATAAACGTCCCTGGTGGTAAGATTTATCAACTTGAAGAATTTACATTTCAAGAAATTAATAATTCTGTATATGCACATATTTTAAATTATGTAAGTTAAATTGATAGCCATTACGTTTGGGAGTCACTGGGGGTATATCTGTAGACCCATTTCGAAATTTTGTCTGGTAGGGCACGCTCAGGTGCTAAGTCGTGTCCGACTCTTTGCGACCCCATGGACTGTAGCCCACCAGACTCAGACTTTGTCCACGGGATTTCCTAGGCAGGTTGCCATTTCCTGCTCCAGGGTGGAAGGGCATATGAAACGGTTAAATACATGCTATGTATTAACTGCAGGAAGCGACGCCCGGGTCATCAAGGACCACGGTGAGTGAGATAAGCAGGAGCCGCCATCAGGGCAGCTTTTTGTAGAAGATGGACTGGAGACCAGAGATCTATTTTCCAGAATGCCACACAGCCCTGAGATTCTGACTCCCTGAGAACTTCCCCACGGCTGCTGAGGGGCCGGGAGACAACGGGCGACAGAAGGGTTAGGCCTGTGAAGGCCTCAGAAGAATCAGCAGCTTCAGCAGAGAGCTCTCAAGCCAGCTCCTGGTGCCCGAGCCCCTCTGGCCCCTGCAGCCCCATGGGCTCGGGTCCGAGTGTCCCGGCAGCCGTGTCTGCATCCCATCTCCAAATCATCCCTCCAGCTCTGAGGCCAGGCCACGCTGATGGGTACCGGGGAAGTGACAAGGTTACTCATTACTGAGCCGCTAACGCTGACATTTTCACTCCTAGTGGAATTAAATGCTTTGCATGTTTTCCAGACTCCACATATAGGAAAAGCTGAATATTTGACAGCATTTCACGCAGTAATCAAAAAGAGAACTTTGCCATCTTGCTGTGCCGTGCTGTGCTGTGCTAAGTTGCTCAGGCGTGTCCACCTCTTTGCGACCCCAGGGACCACAGCCCACCGGGCTCCTCTGTCCCTGGATCTCTAGGCAGGACACGAGCGTGGGCCGCCAGTTCCTCCTCCAGCCGCCCTCCACCCACCCCTTATTTCCACTTCTTATATTCATAACAAAGATAGTAGGATCATGTATTTAAAAATCATATGTGAAATGTACAGCTAAAATGTGGGCCCAGCAGTAAATTTTTCCCAAAAGGAACACCCGGGGAGGATGCGGCTGAACCGCCTGGGAGAAGGGCTGTGATTCTGGAACAGAGTTAGCACCTCACTCACAGCAACGACAGTGGGTGGTGACTCTGAGCGTGAATCGATGATCCCTCAGAAGCTGTCAGAGTGACGGCTGGTGGTCAGCTGGTTATCAGGACAGGAAAAGGTCAACAAAGCCGCCTTCACTGGTCGCAGCCTCTCTCCCCCCTCTCCAATCCACAGAACCTTCTCCACGAGTCCCTCAGACACTCGTTGCCCTTGTACGCCTTTGGCCCAAACTTCACCGTCATATTTAAGCTCAGGAAAGGACTAGATTCTCTGTGCAAATAAAAAGCAAACAGTCACGAGCCCCACTATCGCTATGGTTACTGATGACTGAGTGCTTACTTTATGCCAGGAACTCCTAACGGCAGTGAATCTAGTTTCTCATCAACTCTCACAAGAACCACATGAGGTAAGTATGATTATTATCTTCAACTTATAGACAAGGAAACTGAATCAGGAAGAGACAAAGTATTGTCCAAGGGCAGTCAGCCAGGATCTGGGATTACAATCCAGAAAATCTGCCCCAAATCCATGTTTGTATCTATTATATTGTATGCCAGTGGTTCTCGAACCCTGTTAGTATCAGAATCACCTGGAGAACTTGGTTGAAAACAAAAAGGCCCAGTCCCAAGCTTCCTCAAAGGAGCGTGGGCATCTCATTTCTCTTTAGTAATGATTTCTGAGTCCTCCCAAAGTTTGACCCTGGGAGGGGAAGATCCCCTGGAGAAGGAAACAGCAAGCCACTCACAGTACTCTTGCCTGGAAAATTTCAGGGATGGAGGAGCCTGGTAGGCTACAGTCCGTGGGGTCGCAAAGAGTCGGGCATGACTGAGCAGCTTCACTTCTGCCAAGTTTGACAGCCACAATGTACAGTTCTAATACCCGCACGGATGTTACCACTTAAGCCTTTTTGAAACTACAGGATGAAAATATTTGCAGGTGGAGTATCAGAGAACAGTGAGGCCTGGAAAACATTAAAGGCAAAATGAGTGCCCTTTATTTTCTCATGATCTTTTCTTCTTTGGCTAATATATTAAAACTTCTGCTCTTTCTCTGTGGGAGCATTCCATTCCAACATGTCAAAGAGTCTCAAATGAGTAAGCCCATCCCTGCCCAAGCCATCAGAGTTCCAAAGCTCTGAGGGAACGTAAGACTCAGAGGGAGATCGCGGTCACTCACATGTCCTCATGAACGGCTTTCATGGCTTTCGCTGCAAGGCCCATATTCTTTAACACTTCCGTGTTGGTATATGAGTTTTCCAAGGCTTCTCTCTGGAACTCAATGGTGGAAAGTGTGCCATCAATCTGAGTGAGCTGCTTCTCAAGCCTCTTCTTCCTCTTCAGGGCCTGTAATGCAGCTAAATAAGGGAGAAGCCACATTTATAAGGAGCTTTACATAAGCTCACTTACTCAAAAGACATTTACTCAGCATCAACCGTGGAGACCCAGGTTCAATTCCTGGGTGGGGAAGATCCCCTGGAGAAGAGAATGGCAACCCGCTCCAGTGTTCTTGCCTGAAGAATCCCATGGACAGAAAGGCCCAGGGGGCTAGAGTCCATGGCGATGCAAAGAGTCAGACACAACCGAGTGCCAGATGAGTGAGTGAGTGAACCATGGACTCGGCACTGTAGAAACCCACAAAAGTGAAGTCTCTCAGTCGTGTCCGACTCTTAGCGACCCCATGGACTACAGCCCACCAGGCCCTCCGTCCATGGGATTTTCCAGGCAAGAGTACTGGAGTGGGGTGCCATTGCCTTCTCCGTTAACAGCGGCTAGGCCTATAAAGTGGACTCCAAATAAACCTGAGGAACGTAGAGGCAGCATCTGTCCTTGCAATTGCTTGCACAAACTATCACTCCCTAAAACATTTTGTTATTCTCCCAAAAATCTGCCAGGTGTCAGAGGATGAAAAGTCAGAATGCCATATTCTATAATATATACCACAGAAACATTTTTGTTAAAGTTGGATTTTAGAAAAAGACTAGGTAAAAATAGAAGTACCTATTGTGCAATATGAAAATAAAGCTTTAGAGAAAGAAAGAGCCTGAAGGGATATCTATCTGAGCCCTATATTCTTATTTCAGTTAGCAATAATGGCGCCTCGAATAAGCGTCACTGGCTATGATACTGCCACTGTGCAAAGTTATTCTTATTTCAAAGACAAGTTAGTTGAGACCCAGAACAGTTATGAGTTGCCTGAATTTAGTAACAGTCCAAAACCTAGCAAGCCAACCGTGTCTTGATCTGAAGTGACTATGAGACAATCAGTAAGGTTACATCTAATCTTAAATGTCATGAAATCAAGAGTCATCCTCGAGGATTAGATGGCGGACTGCTGAGGGAAAAGACTGTTGCCTTCAGAAAAATGATATCCAAATTCCCTCTCATCAGCACTCAGCAAAATCTTAACACGCATCTTTCAGAAATCACAAAGCTAACGAGTCCATTTGACTACAGCACCTTTGAAGGCACCCTGAAAAACAGGCCTTAAAATGTGAGTTTTGAAAAGGCATTTACAGAAAGTACAGGAAAGAGCAGCAGAAGAATGCCAACGTGAAGATAATCAAATGGAGCTGACAAAAGAACGCAAACAGTTTTATGGTTTCAGAGTGAAACGGGATTGCAACAGAGATTTCTGAGAGAAGGCTCTTCTCTGTTTTGAACAGTTTCTTCTTGCACTTCCAACAGATTTAGTATATTTATTCCAATGCTTTTTGTTTGGTGCACAAAGACTCCTAGCCATTATACTTTCTTGTTGGATTTTTATTAGTGATCAATAAATAAATATTTCTTTGTTGTGATTGTTTATTGTTTAATCACTAATTCATGTCCAGCTCTTTTGTGACCCCATGGACTGTGGCTAACCAGGCTCCTCTGTCCACGAGATTTCCCAGGCAAGAATCCTAGAGTGGGCTGACCTATTACTTGCTGTGCATTTAATCCTTTTTACCTTAAATTCCATTTTGTTTTATATTAATACTTAATATAAAATTAATACTTATATACTATATACTAGGATTAAAGAAAATTAATATTTCAACTTTTTTTTTTAATTTACCTGTAATAGTTCTATGTGTACCTCAATTTCAAAATTTTTTCTAATTTTTTTTTTTGGTATGCCTATAACAGGTAGAATATATTTGAATGTTTAATGTGTATGATTATTTTTAACCATTTGGATAGTCTCCAACTTTTAAGGTAAGTTTTTAAGTTATTTTTATTTATTATAATAACTGATATTGGTCCAAAATGGTCTTTTTACCATCATTTTTTGTGTTTTCTATTATGCTTTTTTATTTTCTTTTTGCTTTCTTGTCTATATAAAGATTAATTTTCCTTTGTTTATTTTATCCCCCTTTAATTGTATGATAGTTACACATACTAAATTTATTCTCCTACTGGATACTCTTGTATTTAAATAATATGCTTAAAATTAAACTTAAGCTTTCTATACATGTTGAAAATTAATCAGTATCTATAAAACTAATTTGGAGAAGGCAATGGCACCCCACTCCAGTACTCTTGCCTGGAAAATCCCATGGACCGAGGAGCCTGGTGGGCTAGTCCATGGGGTCACTAAGAGTCGGACAGGACTGAGCGACTTCACTTTCACTTTTCACTTTCACACATTGGAGAAGGAAATGGCACCCCACTCCAGTGTTCTTGCCTGGAGAATCCCATGGACGGAGAAGCCTGGTGGGCTGCTGTCTATGGGGTTGGACAGAGTCGGACACGACTGAAGCGACACAGCAGCATCATAAAACTAATTGTTCCTAAGCAAGATTGTCTTAACACCCCAAAACCCCAAGTGTTTGATTGAAATTGTTAGGTAGGTAGAATAGGGAAAAAGAGTCCAAAATGGCAGTGGCTAAAAGACAAGGAAGGTCAGAGGAAGGTCCGAGGACCAGAGTGAAGACTTCAGGCAGAACAAACAGCACTCCTGGCTAAGCCCAACTTGCATAGTGCAGGCCCAGGTGGAGGAAAAGACATATAAAAGGAGGAGCCAAAGCGCTTTCTCTCGGACTTTCTCTCCCGCGTGCCTGTGCTCTTTTCTTTCTCTCTCTCTGTCACTCACTCTCCTGCTATCTTCTAAATAAAATGGAGCTGTAACACTGATTTGCCTAAAGCTGTAACACGGTTTGTCCAAGACCCGAGAGCTGTGATGCGCCGAGGGCTTTAATGTCCGTTGCTCCAAATCTTTGTTGTGACGAGACATAGAACCGAGGAACATACACTTGCGTGACAAAATAATCTTACTTTTATTAGTTCCAGATGACTACCAGTTTTTAAAATTATTCTTTCAATTTTTAAGGAAATATTTCTTAACAACTGCATTAAGCTTCATAGACACAATTTCAACAGTTACTTACACTAAACTGAGTGTGTCTGCTGGCTTGCTTTCTTACTACTGCTTCTTGTATCCTATAATATCATGAACCCAAGAGAAGAGAGATAATGTAGAGAATAAAATATGTTAAATAAAATCTGTTAAAAACAAAAGTTACATTACTGCCTACAGGGAGATCAAGAGGCTATTGTGTTATAAGACAAGAATGGGCTGTCTTAAAAATGAGCAACTAGAAAATAAGAAACAGTTCTTAGAAATTAAAGACATAACTAAAAATTAATTAAAATGTTTAAAAGGTAGAATAATAAATACAGCTGAAGACCAAATTAGTGACCTGGAATATAAAGTTAGAGAATTCTCCCAGAACAGAGAACAAAAAGACAGATAATTTAATAAATTAGAGGACAGAACCAACGAATCCAACATCCATCTTACAGGAAGTTCAAAAGAGAGAGAATGTTTCAGGGCAAGTGTGGATACTAATATAAAAATAAGCAGCAGTTTTAGTAGAAAATAGGCAGAAATAATGGAGGGGAAGTAGCAATAAAGAAATCACAGAATGCGCTGGAACTTTTTCTGCACACCCAGCGCTTAGGACTCAGCCTGCCACTGCAGAGGCCCGGGGTTTGATCCCAGGTTGGGGAATTAAGACCCTGGGAGCCATGTCCTGTGGCCAAATAAATGAAAGACAGTTACTGCTGATGACATGATGAAAAAGAAATTAAAGAGTACAGTTTCCCCAAGACGAAGGAAGATGATTCTTCAGAATAAAAATACTCACTGAACACATAGATGGGAAAACAAAAAATAAAAGGCACATACCTAGACCTCCACCGCGAAAAAAAAAAAAAAGAAAATCTTAAATGTTTCCAGAGAGGAAACAAACGAAACGTTTATTGACAAACGGATGAGACTGATACTATTAGTAAACTTAAGACATGTTGGCTCTCCAACAGCAACAGCATTGTAACTTTGGCAATGTGCTGAAGCTAGCATTCTGTAAAAATCCAAGCAATTATTTAAGTTTGAAACAAATGAAGTCATCTTGAGACGCATAGGTATTTAGAGAGTTTATATTTATGAACCATTTCTGAAAAAGAATTCTTTTAGGTTTTACTCCAGTAAAACTAAAAAGAAAAAGAAAAAAAGTCTTAGGACAATCTAGGATATCGGAAGCAACATTAAGGAAATGAGCCAGCAGACACCGTGGTTTGATGTCAATAGCTGCTGTGATCAGAAGCACAGAGGCGTGCTTCTCCATGAGGCCTCCCCAGAGACCTGGGCAGGGCGCGCCAATGCGCAGGCCTGCTTTCGGGGGTGGGGAGGAAGCACACAGGCCGGGCATTCCTGCAGTTGCCAAGGACGCTGTAGGTGTGGACATTCTTCTGCTTCCCTCGTGGTGGTAACTCTTCCTCCCCAGCCCTTCCGCCAGCGGGGAAGGTCCAGGGTCATCTCGCCTCCTCCCCGGGGCCAACACCACAGTTTCCAGGATCGCATGAACAGCACTTACTCCTAACTTTAAGAACAGTTTTTGTGTATTTATTTAATCTTTCCTTTAGGAAGGAAAGTAAAAAAAAAAAGAGGCCTCTGGCACAAGGGCCTTCCTACAAAATCACACAGAGCTGCTCTGCGGAGCAGCTCAGCACGGTGGACCAGCAGAGCCGTGCTATCCGTCCGGGGGCCACAACTGTGAGCGGGCCTCATACAGGACTACAATTCTGTGTTAATAAAATCTATCCGACCCCATCTCCCCCACACTGAGTGCAAGCCCCTGTGGAAAGATACAGTATCTTATTCCCCTTTCTCCCCAGCACCTGACCCAGCTCAGGGCACACGGCCAAACGAAACACAAAACAAAAACCAACTTTTATGGAGCATTTGAAGTCAAGTGAAGTCAGAGTCGCTCAGTCGGGTCTGACTCTTTGCAACTCCGTGGACTATACACTCCTCGGAATCCTCCAGGCCAGAATACTGGTGTGGGTAGCCTATGCTTCGCCAGGGGATCTTCCCGACCCAGGGATCAAGCCCAGGTCTCCCGCGATGCAGGCGGATTCTGCAGCAGCTGAGCCACAGTTTGTTACACGCCAAGCTGGTGTGAATTGCTTCGAGCGCATCATGCGATACGGTTAGCTCTCACAAAAACTGCAGGAGTAAACACCGTCATGGATCCATTTCACAGAAGACAGGATGAAGGAATGTTAAGTGAATAAACCTGACAGTTGTGTGCGCCGTGACAGCACAGTATACTGGAAAGGCTTTGACCTTCAAGGCCAGAGCGTGAATTTTTCTTCCGTGACTTAATAGATGTATATTCTTGGATAAGTCAGTTCCCTTCTCTGAGCTTCAGTCTGCTGTGCTGGAAAAGGAAGACAGAATCCCCCAGAGGCTGGGCGATTATTCTAAGAATTAGTGATCATTTATGGAAACCGCCTTAGACTGAGCAACTAAATATTGTTACTAACAACCATGATTTATATAACATTCCTTAGTTAATGAGACTGTATATCTTATTTCTTTTTTGTTTCTTTTTTTACTGAAGTATGCACAGAGGAGCCTGGCGGGTTACAGTCCTTGGGGTAGCAAAGAGTCTGGCATGACTTAGCCACTAAACAACAAAATAGTTGATTTACAATGTTGCATTAGTTTCTGCTGGATAGCAAAGTGACTCCATTACACCCTTCCACGTTCGTTCTTATACTCTTTTCCATTATGATTTACTTGAGGTGTTGAGTACAGTCCCCGCACTGGAGAGCAGGACCATGTTGTTTATCCGTGCTTATCACAGCTTGCATCCGCTAATCTCAAACTCTCAGGCCGTGGATATCTTGTTTCTGAGACCCTCGGGGCAACAAGTCACCTGTTTTTTCACCATAGCTCACCATAACAGGAATACACTATTACGGAACAGCTCTACATTTCAGTGGTACAGTACGAAACACTGCGATACAGCAGAGTATCCTCAGAAGTTAAACTCTAAACACACGTCTCCACCCAACAGCCCCGAAGGGGAATGTCAGCGTCCGCCTCCTCCCTGCCTTGCCGAGCAGGCTCAGTGTTTATGCTCTTTTGGGACCACCAACCCCAAGACATTTTCTTTTTGAGAACTTTACAAAACTTTTTCATTTAAAAATATGCCACATTTCCTAGTAAGAATTGATTTTAGATTACTTTCTACAAATCTAGAAATATAATTTGGTAGAAAAGACGGGGCTTTGGGATCACTCCTGCTGCTGCTAAGTCACGTCAGTCGTGTCCGACTCTGTGCAACCCCATAGACAGCAGCCCACCAGGCTCCTCTGTCCCTGGGGTTCTCCAGGCAAGAACACTGGAGTGGGTTGCCATTGCCTTCTCCTTGGGGTCACTAGATCGACATTTTAATCCTACCTATACCAATTAAAACCTGTGTGTAATACCCTTAGTGTGTGACCTTAACTCGGCTTAAACGATGCTTCCTCACTTGCACAATAACTGTTGTGCTTAGTTGCTAAGTCACATTAACTCTTTTGCAACCCATGGACTGCAGCCTGCCTGACTCCTCTGCCCATGGGTTCTCCAGGCAAAAATGCTGCAGTGGGTTGCCACTCCCTTCTCCAGGGGGTCTTTCAGACTCAGGGATAAAACCCACATCTCCTGCACTGGCAGTCAGATTCTTCACCACTAAGCCACCTAGGAAGCCCCCACGAACAACAACAATAACATACGGAGGATGTAAACAGGACACTGTACTCTGGAGTCAGGCTGCCTCCTTTCAAATCAGCCTCCACCCCTCCACTGCTGCGTGGCCTTACACAGTTGCTTATGGGAAAATGGGAATAAAACTCACATTATTGTTGAAGATTAAATTAAATAAGGTATGTAAAGTACGTAGACTGGCGCCTGGTGAGTGATTCATAAATATTAGAAACCTTCATCATTATCACCATCTCCTTCACAAGATGTCAGACCACATGGTGGAAGCCACATGCTGTCACGCCCAACCTTGCCAATGTTTTTTAATTAATAATAATAAGTTTTGGTTTGGACACAGTTTTCAATGTTTGTGTTCACATATGGATTTGGCTCTTCAAAGTAATTGGGAGAAATTTGAAAATTCACCAGTATGTGAGGTCTCAACTTACACTATAATCCACATACTGCAAGCTACACAGTGGCCTGAATCAGAATCCTAAATTCTGAAAGCCAGCAGGTAATGAAGGTAAGTGACTGAGAAAGAGGTCAAGGGGAAGAGCGTTCTTCGTTTTCTCACCTTTGAGGAAGAGACAGGGCGGTGTTTCACGGCTATCACAAAACAGTGCAAGAGTGACAGTGAACGGCAGTGGACGCTGCCCAGCACCCGGGGCCGCAGGAACAAGTGGGCCCTCAGGAGAGGTCGAGCCCGACCCCTGGAGGCCACACAGCTGGGCTCCCGCCCACCGCTGCCGTCAAGCTGCACACCCAGCTCTCCGCACGCTCAAAACAAGCCGGACATCTGGGTTTGCATCCCAAATCCTTCAAATTTAAAAACTAAGCTACATTTTCAAAAAAACCTTGTGTGAGCCAAATTGATGAGGTCTGCATGGCTGAACCCAGCCCCAGGACAACGGGCACTCATTGTAGCTTCCATCTGGCACAGTAAGCTAAGACAAGAGGCTTCTGTTTCAGAGCCAAGAGGTGTACATGTCAGGAGTCTCTCTGTGAACTGTTTCTCATGAAATGATGATGCTACCGCCCACCATGAGTTGGACAGGCTTTGTTTCCTAATAACCAATCTAGGAAGGAAACAGCTGTATTTTTTTTCCCCAAAGACATGCAACAAATGTTGCAAATCAACCATGCCTCCAGATTCCGCAAAGAAGGACACTTTTAGAATCCTGTAATTTAACCTGCGTAAAATGTGCAACTCAATCTTCCAAGCTCCTACATGTGGTTTCAGACAGCTGATGAAACCTGGGGAACATCGTTTTGAAAGCAAAGGAATCTGCTGTACTCATTGAGGGGAAAATCTTGAAGGGGTTTTGTCTCTTTGCCTAACAGTGATGTTCGTTCAGCGATGGAGTTGCGGAACAACGCGCCGTATGTGTTCTGCCGAAGGATCCAGGAAGAGCCCTTCTTGTACATGCACTGAGCATTTGGGGCTGAAATGTAAGAACTACCCACTTGAACCAAAATTCAACTAGCCCTATGCGACTTTATCACATTGCCAGAGGAGGAAGGCTTTCAGTCACCCACTAAAAAAATAACTTCAAACAGCCGAGAAGAGCGGCAGTTTCACTGCTCAGATAAGGTACAGGGCATCCCGGTTAGAAAGGTCGATTTGTTCTTTGCTCATTCCAGATGTAGAAACATGTCCATTGTTCATCCATCAGGTGGCAAAAAAACCTTTTCGGAACCATCATACCCAGGAACTATAGACAAAACTGTTTGTGAAATATGCAACTGCGTTATGCAGCTCCTCTGTCTCCCAGGAATGGGTGATTTCTGGAGACGGCCTAAAAAGACGAAGCCTGAAGATTTAATCCTAGACAGCGCTTAATTGACGCATGCCACGCATAATTGCTCACGGTTCTCTTTTGTTTTTAACTGAGTAGTCTCATAATTGTGCTGTTTTATATGAGAAACTTTAACGCAAGTCCTGTGACTCACATAAAACTCACTTGATTTATTATCCAGTAGCTTCAATTTATGGCTCCCTGCTATTGTTCTCAAAAAAACACAATCTGAGTAAGCACCACCACGAGCATTCCATAAACGGAATAAAAACAAAATGTCTCTCTTCAAAGTCACAGGTTAGATGGGAAACAGCCGTGAAATATTACAGAATTCTAACACTCATTTATTTGTCCAGGGCCAGGCCTTAATGAATTCTCCCTGGCCTTCTTCGTTAATATATATATATATTTTATATTTATATAAAATATATATTGCTCATCTGTTCATTTTCAGTCACTCCACAAATATGTACTGAAGCATCATTGTGTTAGGCCACTGCAGGGACGAAGAAAGAAGGCTACGATCTCAGAGGAAGCAAAAGATAAAACGGGCGTTCAATCACTTATCCATCACTCAGCAACAGCACCATCTTACAGAACTGTCTCAATGGATACTAGTGTGTATAAGGTGCCTCCTTCACTGCCCTGGTGCTTCAGATGGTTAGCAGTCTGCCTGCAATGCAGGAGACAAGGGTTCAATGCCTGGCTCAGGAAGATCCCCCGGAGAAGGAAATGGCAGCCCACTCAAGTATTCCTGCCTGGAGAATCCCATGGACAGAGGAGCCTAGCCGGCTGCAGTCCATGGGGTCGCAAAGAGTCGGACATGACTGAGCGACTAACACGCTCCCTTCAAGCAGCAGAGGAGGCACAGAGGAAAAGAATGAGCCAAGTACGAGGCACAGAAGGTACACGGAGGAGCGCATCAACTCTCCGGAGGGCAAGGGACACTCTCACAGAGGAGGTGACGCAGATGAAGCCAGGGTCAGGGTGACTGTCTACACGGATTCTCAAACACACAGCCCAGTAAGGACCATGAGTGAGGAAAGGTATTACACAAAGGCCCTCCACCCTCTTCCCTATTGCAAGTCTCCTACTCAATGATGCAAAGTTTCTGGCTGAGATACATTAGACACCAGAGCAAATCACGCCAGCTTGCCACACTAGCTGAAACTTAGAAGCAAGATCCCATTTTTGGAGGTCTCACCAATATTAAATGTCACGAAAAAAGGATGACCAGCAAGTTAAACGGAGAAGACAATGGCACCCACTCCAGTACTCTTGCCTGGAAAATCCCATGGACGGAGGAGCCTGGAAGGCTGCAGTCCATGGGGTCACTGAGGGTCAGACACGACTGAGTGACTTCACTTTCACTTTTCACTTTCACGCATCAGAGAAGGAAATGGCAACCCACTCCAGTGTTCTTGCCTGGAGAATCCCAGGGACGGGGGAGCCTGGTGGGCTGCTGTCTATGGGGTCGCACAGAATCGGACACGATTGAAGTGACTTAGCAGCAGCAGCAGCAAGTTAAAAGGAGACTAGCCCACAGAAATGATGTAGCGGATTATACAGTGGCAAAGCAGATGCCCAAGAAAACAGTAAAGAGGAATGAGACTGGACAAAGTAAGTAAGAGACATTATGAGGAAAGGGCATTTGGAAGAAGAATGTTACTAAGCAGCTAGTAAGGTTGGGCTGAATTTTGTGTAAAAAGAAAAAAAAAAGAGTATTGATTAATACTCTACAGTGTGAAAGATTACAGTGAGGTGTCCTCACCCATCCGCAGAAAGAAAGAGACAAGGGAAGCGGAAGTTGTTTTCCAATAGAAATGTCCATCTTGTCATCCTAGAAAGCTCAGACTCTTTCGGAGATGAGTGAGTGCTTACTGTCAGGATGTCACCCAAGAGATCATGAGAGGAGATAAATCTGAGAGGAGAAGGTCATGACCTCAAAGTGCCATCAGCCTTGAGTTGACAAAAAAGGAAGAAAGGCTTGCATAAAAGACTCATTTTAAATATCCACTGAAATTCCTTTTTTTTTAAATAATTAATTGCTTCCAAGGTCAGTTTCCAGGCAAGTAAATTAACTTGATGTTGGAACATGATACCGAACTATTCATTAAGGGCTACTTGATATTCTTTGTAAAAACCCAGTTAAGTGACCGGCAGAATACACAACCAACTGAATGAATGTGTCTTCTCGCACTAGTATTACTCGTAGCCTTACACGCTGGCAGCTCCGTGGGCCACTGCCGAGAGTACAGGGAGAAAAGGAGAAACCTGGCCCCAGCCAACGCTGAGCAGAAAAACTCTGAAACAGCTGATTACGCTCCATTCTACAGGGTAGACACAGGCACCTGTGATGGAACTTTGTGTGGTGTGTGTGTACATTTGTGTACGTCTGTACATATGAAGACATGTGTGTATGTATATACATGCATGTGTACATGTGTGCATGTGCATACATGTATACGCCTGTGCGTATCTGTGTGTGTATATATGTGTGTGTGATGTGCCTCTCTTTTATACTTGTCAATGAGTATTGCTTGTTCACATGATGAACCAGTATTTCCAACGACTGTCGCTGTGCCTTGTAGGTGCTCCTCACAGGCAACAGACCTTGACCCTAGAGCCCCCTTTGCTCCCACTGCCTGTGACTCAATGACTGTTCCCCAGAGATCCTGTGATCAGCAAATCTGGAGCACTCCATAGCTCCTATCCCCAAAGCAAGCTACCACTATCAATACCTTTAATTCTTAAACAACACATTTAACTTGACATCGGTGATGAACGATAAGCACTATTCTTTAGTTTTTCAAACGTGAGAGAAAAACACTCAGCAAATATAGTTCACAAAAATAAAGCAGTCCAGTTGCTCAAAAAATGATAAAACAGGTTCTTGGGTGTATGACCTTTGAGCTACATATCAGTATAAATTGGCTTAACATAATCGCAACTTTTTTTCTTCCTGCAGTTAACACAGTAGAAGTTCTGAGTTAGGATAATATCTTTATTCAAACTCCAAGGTTATATTGACTTCCACTTTACAGGAATGAAATAGATGGAAAGAACTGGTAATGTAAATAGTTCTGCTCACTGAGAAAGACTGCTGAACAAGGTTCCTGCTAAGGCAAAAAAGGCACACCCACTATGACAAGCAACACGCAGCACTATGTGAGAGAAGCAAACAGAGTTGCTAGAAGCTCATGTTCAAACAGAGAATGGAATATCCAAAGTGCTTGCCAAATGTTTGGCCATACAATTGTCTCTTTTATGAGTGATCAAATACAAAAGTGTAAACTTCATTCATTTAAACTAGATAGTTGGCATTAAATTTTAATTTGCAAATAAAGAACTTCTAATGCAGGGATTCCCAACTTGTAGCAGAGAATAACCCACTTTTCCTTTCCTATACTTCTAAAGTCACCACTCTTGCTTGCTTGCTCTTGGAGAGCTTGTTTTGTCTGAGGGTAGCAGTTACACCGTTGGTATTTCAGTCACTAGACTGCTGGATTCAGAAGAGCTGACGGAGGCTGCACAGAGCAGGTGACGGGTGGGGCTTTAGCTTTTTCCCATCCTCACTGGAAATACCCACAAGGTAGAACTATTTGAGACAAAGGCTTAGCGTGAGCTGAGAAAGCCTCTGGTCCAGGTTTAAGAGTTCTTACTGCTTTAAAGTATAAACATATAAACTTCAGACTAAGTACTAGATATTTCCAGTGAGTTTGGAAAAGACCCTGATGCTGGGAAAGATTGAGGACAGAAGGAGAAGGTGGCCATGGAGGATAAAATGGTTGGATGGAGTCACCAACTCAATAGACATGAGTTTGAGCAAACTCCAGGAGATAGTGAAGGACAGAGAAGCCTGATGTGCTGTAGTCCATGGGGTCACAAAGAGTTGGCTACAACTTAGCAATAGAACAACAACAATTCCCTATTAGCACCATTTCTTTGAGGTAAGTAATTAAAATCTCTGGTACAAGAAAGTTAGTTACTCAGGAAATGGTTTACTATTTGCTTTATATTTATTCCATATTGTTTTTTTGTTGTTGGTGTTCCTTCACCTTCTGCAAATTTTTGAGCCAATTGTGTATATTAGAACTTCTATCAAATGATAGAAAAAGTAGGAGAAACTAAAATTACCAGTATATACTAGAAGTTATGACTACAGCTTCCTAAAGCAGAAGACTGAGAGTGTGACTTTAGAAAATAAATCCTCAATGTTATCTATATATTTTAAGCATTGGTGGTAATTTTGTCCCTTAAAAGCACAAATAAATCCATGTGTACTTAAGCATATAACAAAAATTGAGTGCCAAATTGGATTAATTATGTCCTTTCCAAACCAGAGCCCCAAAGCAAGGCATCATAAACTTTAAAACTCAGAATTGGAGCTCTTGCCTTATATCTCATATGTTTTGAGTTGTGTTTTATTGTGTTATCTTGAAAATAAAATCTGATCTGAAATAAGTAGTCCTAAATACTGAGAAACGTACTAATAATACTAAGCACACCTGAGGACAAGCTCAGGGTCTTCTCCTGCCAGTTTCTTAAAGCTACAACACGTCATGGGATTTTGGCATAATCATGGTATTAGCAGTAACTTTTCTATCTTATTCTATTTTATTGTGGCTGACTCAATAAACTGTAAGATAGCATAAATAATGGAAAATTATATTTTTGCTGACTGGAAATATTTCCTAAAATAAGGTGCTCTTTTTTTCAGCTTTGTGGAATTTAGATGAAGAATAATAACAAATGCATGCTCCTATATTTATAATATTGCTTCAAATTCATGACAGAAAAAGTTAACTGTATATATAAAATGTTATATAATACAAAAATAGCAACAATTAGCCTCATATAAGGAACTATAATACATCAGCAAACTGTCAAAATTTGTGCCACAGGTACTTGAAAGAATGATTCTAGAAGAGAAACACTATATACTCTAGTTTCCGAGGAAGTAGAAAAGAAGCCAGTGGTAACTAGAAGTCAATTCAAGTTCACAAAGATGAAAAATGAGTTCAAAACCTAATCTTATAGGCTTCTTTTCTTTGGGTTACTCAAAGCTGACCCTAAGAAAAAATATGGACCACCCACTGGCTTTCTAACCTTGAATATATCAAAATCACCCAGAAAGCTATGAGTACCACTTATCCCAGATCTCAGAATCTCCTGCTGGGGCAGTTTAAAAGCTCTCCAGGTGAAGCTGATGAAGCTAACACACTATCTATTCATAAACTGGCATTTGTGAACCAGAGGCGTGTGAATATAGTTTGGTTTTAGGAAGATAATTCACAAGGTATGCTGAGGCATTGTTAGGGAAAAGAGAAAAAAACAGAGGAGTAAGGTATATGGGCCAGAGATAGAGGTCAGGTGCATTCACAGCTAGATGAGTGACTGAACTCACTGAGTGCTGAGCTGTCAAACTGGTAATGTCGCCTTAGCTGAACCTCACGTGAAACAGCTGCTCCGTGCAGACAGGACCCTGGACTGAAGGCTCTGGGAGCGTCCACCAGGCTCTGTCCTTGTGAGTGTGTGCGCAGTCGCTTCAGTCGTGTCCCACTCTCTTGTGACCCCATGGACTGCAGCCCGCCAGGCTCCTCTGTCCACGGCATTTTTCAGGCAAGAACACTGGAGGGGGTTGCCATTTCCTCCTCCAGGGGATCTTCCAGACCCAGGGATCTAATCTCTTGCATCTCCTGCATTGGCAGGTGATTCTTTACCACTAGCACCACCTGGGAAGTTTTATTCAGTATATTTTAACAAATACTTTGACAACAACAAGAAGAAAAGGGCAGCTGATTCAACTAAAAGAAATCGCTCATACATTCTTTTTGTTGTTCAGTTGCCCAGTCGTGTCCAACTCTTTGCCACACCATGGACCACAGCACGCCAGGCCCTCACCATCTCCCAAAGTTTGCCCAAGCTCATGCCCATTGCATCAGTGATGCCATCTGTTGGGGGCCAGAGTGAGGCACTCCGCCCGTGGCAAAGGTCATGAGGAAGGAGGCTCGACATACGCAAAGGCGGGATCGAGCCTCAGGAGTCCCCCTGGAAATCCTCGAGCATCTACCCCCATAACCAGAGCCTGCCTACTTTACTACTTTGTGCTCTCACCAACACCTCTGACTTTACGGGGGGCTGTCCCCCACCACCTCTTCTGGAGAAGGAGTTAACTTCGAGCTCCAGTTAATAATAATTCCTGGGCGTGACAGGAGTGTTTCAACCTACAAACTCCTCTGAAGGTTCTCTAGCCTGCCTGACAGGCTTGTCCGGCCACATGTGATTGCTCACAGCCTCCCAACCGTGAGAGGCACGAGATGCTTTAAACCTTCTAAAAACAGGTTCCTTAGAAAAGTTAGAAAACTATTGGTATAAGTATAGTGGGCTGATTAGAAATTGTATTGGTGAGGGGTTTTTCATTTGTTGAGCCAATGTTTGTTGCTAAGTCTCCATATCCCCTGCCCTTACACACATTAATGAATATATAGAAGAAATAAGTATTAACCTTTGATATTAATCATGTTAGACCTTACGCTAAGTAAATTCTTTCTTTAACTAAAACCCACTACACCCTCACCCTATAGGGATGTAACTTTATTTGGGTGGCGTCTGTTTTGAGAATAATCACCCTGGAGAAATAAGTGTTCTGGTTGACTGACCGCTGTCACAAGGAGAGGGTCATAAATTGTCAGCAGCCCCCCCTGGCCAAAAGATGATGTAACACCCCTAAGACCTCTGTATACATTTGTATGAAGCACCTGACTTTGATAAAAGTCAGGTCTGCTGACCCCGCGTGACTTTTGCATAACATCTCAGTGTATAAAAGTAGACCATGGAAAATAAAGAATGGGGATCAGTTCCTCAAAATACTGGTCTCCCAATGTCTTTCTCCTTCTCAAACTCTGGCTGAGTCTCCATCTGGAGCACGGAACCCACCATGCTTACTAATTTTGCCTGGGCTTCTAAGATCCGACCAGGGAGGCCTCAGTGTCTCCTCTCCTTCGGGAGAACAGAAGGACGCCTGTGGCCTACGTAAGTGGTGCAAACTTCTTGTCTTGAAGTTTTATTGGTCTCCCGTGTAAACCAGGCTACTCAGCCTCTTTTCTCCACTGAATTTTCCTACTGAGCTATCTTCATTCTATTACTCTTAACATCTCTAATTAATATCTAATTGAAGCTATTGTATCCTGATCCTCGCCGACGCCGTCCCCGCTTCGAATACCCTGGATCAGCCGGGGCTGGACCCTGGCAGCCATCCAGCCATCTCATCCTGTGATGCCCTATTCTCCTTCTGCTGTCAATCTTTTCCAGTATCAGGGACTTTTCCAATGAGTCAGCTGTTTGCATCAGATGACAAAAATACTGGAGTTTCAGCTTCAGCATCAGTCTTTCCAGTGAGCATTCAGGGTTGTTTTCCCTTAAGATTGACTGGTTTATCAATATGTCTTATGTCTCATACATAAGATAATGAAATTGCAATTTAAAAATCTTAATTTTAAGACAACTGAAAATAAGATGATATTGAATAGACAAATATAAAATGCGGAATGCAAGCTTAACATATTGATTTACATAAAGGGGCAAAGGTAAATCTGGCTGGGATTTTTTTAACTCTTTCCAAGTCCAGTTGAACAAAAAGCAACTAAAATGGCATCTGGAAAAAGCAGATACAAACTCAAACTGTGTCAGCAAAAAAGAGACATGACTCTGAGCTGGTCAGTACCTAAGTGTGTAAGTAAGTATGTAAATCTATGCAGGGCCAGATGGGAGAAGGAGAGATTAGGAAAGCAAGAAGTTTTTAAAATTACAGCTTAAGTGAATAGAGCTCCCAGGGCTGGTTCAGGTATTTTAGGTCTCGGTAAGGAACCTGCCTGCCCATGCAGGAGACATAGGTTTGATCCTTGGGTCGAGAAGATCCCCTGAAGGAGGAAATGTTAACCCACTCCAGGATTCTTGCCTCAAGAATCCCATGCACAGAGGAGCCTGGCGGGCTACAGTCCATGGGGTCGCAAAGACTGAACACGACTGCAGTGACTTAGCATACATCACACACCCCACGGGGTAAAGCCCGACGGGCTCCAGAGGTGAGGGAGGGAAATTGAGCGTAGGGGTTAAGAAAATATCACGTTTATATTGATCTGTCTTTTCCAAGAGAGAGCGAGGCAGTCGACAGGAGAATAAAACCTAGATACTGTTTGTTAGGGGTTTCCCAGGTGGCTCCGTGGTAAAGAATCCACCTGCCAATGCAGGAGAGGCAAGTTTGATCCCTGGGTCGGGAAGATCCCCTGGAGAAGGGCATGGCAACCCACTCCAGGACTCTTGCCTGGAGAATCCCATGGACGGAGGAGCTGGTGGGCCACAGTCCACGGGGTTGCAAACAGTCGGACACGACTGTGCCCCGTAGTGCTCCAGGAATAAAGTTCCTTTCCCTGACTCGGAGTATAGTGTGGTAAAAATAATCGGACAACCAGAGACCAACAGAACGCTTCATTCTGAGATGCTTGGGGGCGATCTGAATACTGGGGGTCCCTGAGGCCCTTCACGATGACTGTGGAGTTACAGGACCGTGTGGCTTTCCTACTGGAAGCTAATGCGGGTGCCTGAAAGGCCTTGCCAGGAGCTCGGGAAATGTCCCCTGACAGCCCTCCTGCGGGGGGCAGTGAACGTTTCCCGTCCTAGTATCTGAGAGGCGGCAGGCTGAGGGGAGAAACAGAGGGACGGATGACGGAAAAGCAGAGCGGAGACGGTGCCCCCCGTTTCCCGGCCGCTGAACACGTCACAGACCCTCAGACGGCATCCGAGTCACCGCGCTGTCTGCTCAGAGTTCAGGTTTCCGACCCCTCCACTCACCCACTGAACTGAAAGTTTTAGGGGCCTCCTTGTAAGTGCACCCCTTCACCAGGACCCTCGGGGTTCCGGTGCGGCTGGACTGAGGCCCCCGTGGTGGGAGCTTTGTTCAGAAAGGAGGCCGCCCCTTCGGTGAGGCCTCCCCGGGGACCTTCCCCCCCCGCCGGTCTGTCTCCTGTTACCTGAGCCCCTGGCACTGGCCCCGCTGGCACTGGGGTCGTTCTCTTCGCCCAGTTCTTCGCGGCCCTGGTGTGCGGCTGCAGGGTTCAGCTCTGTGACCACTGTCACAAAAAGCCCAAAGGGAGTCCAACACGGAGCTAAGCCGGGAGGGCTGTGCGCACAGCCGACTCCGAGGAAGCCCGGCCCGCATCCTGACTCAAGACCAAGTCATCCTTGCCGCCAGCAGCGGGGCTCAGCGTGAGCGAACGACGCCCACAGCGGACTCCCCACCCGGGGGCTCTCATTTCACCCAGGCCTGCAGCAGGGTGGCCGGCCTCAGCCCCGCGGTCAGCGCCCTGTGACGCGGACGGCCGTGGCCGGAGCCCCTCCGCCCCGGGCCGCCCCTTCCCGCATGGAGACGAGTCTGGTTTCCTGCTCGGCCTGGGAGGCCGCCCCAGGCTGAGAGGAGAGGGCAGAGAGGGCCCAGGCGCCGCGCGCCGCTCTCGGGCCGAGCGACCCCCTGCGAGGGGCGAGACAGTGACAGACCTGGGGCTGCAGCGCAGGCAGCCTGGGGCTGGCCGACCGCGGCCTCCAGACGCCGACCGCCTGCAAGGGACCGAGGGCTGCATTCACCGCGTCGTCTCAGAAAGACTCGAGCCCGTGTGGGGCCGACCTCACCTTTAACAAACCGCCGCGGTATCACAAAGGCGGATGCTTACAGAGCACTGAGTTAAGGGCTTTAAACAGTAAAGTCAAGCGCCCTCAGCCCTGAGGATCAACCTTATCTTGAACTTCACGCAGGTAACGAAACTGAGACTCAGGCCGGCCCAGCCAAAGGTTGAAACTCACCAGCTTCTAAGTGGCAGGACGGGGCCAGGATCACATCCAGGGCTACGTGCCCGGAAGCCCAGGCTCCCGACTACAACAACAAGTTACTTTCTGTCAAATGTTTACACGTTTGATGGAAGCTGAAGAGGTGTATTACAGTTAAGTGAATCCCTGCGTACCATCTTTTAATGACACTAGCTTAAAAAAAAAAAAGAAAAGAAAAGCCTCATAAGGGAGGTTAGAACCGGGACCTAAGGTCTAAGGGTTCCACCGACAGGTGCCGCAGGAGGGGACTGCAAGGCACTGAAACGCTGAGGCCCCCGCTTCGGGGTCAACAGTCCTTGGACACAGGGCTGTTACTGTCCGTTTGCAGTGGGGACGCAGATGCGGAGCACAGACTTGTGGACACAGCCGGGAGGGACAGGGTGGGGCAGACTGAGAGAGCAGCGTGCAAACACACGGCCACGTGTAACAGAGACAGCGGGTGGGAGCTTGCTGGGTGACACAGAGACCCCACTCCGAGCTCTGCCAATACCTGGAGGGTGGGATGGGACGGGCGGAGGGAGGGGACACGTGAACACCTGTGCCTGGTTCATGCTGATGTACGGCAGAAACCATCACAACACCGTAAAGCAACTATCCTCCAATTAAAATGCATTTTTTAAAAATAGATAACTAGTGAGCAATGGCAACCCACTCCAGTACTCTTGCCTGGAAAATCCCATGGACGTAGGAGCCTGGTGGGCTGCAGTCCATGGGGTCGCAAAGAGTCGGACACAACTGAAGCGACTTAGCAACAGCAGCAGCAGCAGTGAGAACCTACTGAATAACACAGAGAACTTCACTTAAATGGGAAGGAAATCCAAAAAAAGAGGGAATATATGTGTATATGCTGCTAAGTTGCTTCAGTCGTGTCTGACTCTGTGCGACCCCATAGATGGCAGCCCACCAGGCTCCCCCGTCCCTGGGATTCTCCAGGCAGGAACACTGGAGTGGGTTGCCATTTCCTTCTCCAATGCATAAAAGTGAAAAGTGAAAGTGAAGTCGCTCAGTCGTGTCCGACTCTTCCAACACCATGAACTGCAGCCTACCAGGCTCCTCCGTCCATGGGATTTTCCAGGCAAGAGCACTGCAGTGGGGTGCCATTGCCTTCTCTGATATGTATGTGTGTATATATATATACATATATAGCTGATTCACTTTGCCTTACAGTAGAAACTAACACAACATTGTAAAGCAACTATACTCCAATAACATTTTTTAGATAAATGAATAAAAACAATTTTTTAAAGCCCTCCAGCCGCTGGTCCTCGGCCGCCCCCTTGACACACAAGTGTCATCAGTGCTCACGGCTGCCCTGATACGAAAATGGCCAGGAAGCACTTGTATTTCCACCCCATTAACATGACCATGGATTCGGTTTCCTCATCCCTAACCCTGGCCACAGGGCAGAGTCACCCCTGGAGGCACTTTCAAAAACGGATGTCCCAGCCCCACTCCAGCCAGTTACACTAGAATCTGTGGGGGTGGGATCCTCCAAGCATCAAGGCGACTTTCACATAGAGCCAGGATTGAAGACTGCTCTCGAGGACAGTGCTCAGCAGAAGCAGAAAAAGGAATTAAGTGGTATCTAAAAAATGTGCTTTCCCACAAAGTGGATTGCTGGTTATAAAGGAGTTCTGTCATAGTAATGTGAATGAACTGTGCTAAAGACCTTCTACTCTTCTCCAGTTTTTAACCAGACTATAGACCTTGCTTCCAAATGTTACTCTTTCAGGTCAACAGGGCCTTGATATCATGGTTGTTTTCACTCAGGCTCGTCTAGGTAGAACATGGAAACTGCCAGAGAAGTCTGAAGGGAGCATCAGCCTCCACTGCACGGCCTTGTTCTGAGTTACAGCGAAAGCGAGTTTCAGACTCGGATCTGCAGACACGCCTATTAAACAAACACATCTTGGCCACGTGGGCCAAAACAGTTCGTCAACCAGTTTTATCAGCTCACTGAAGCCCCAGCTCCATGTCTTTTAGTCCAATATACGTGATATGCAAGGCTCACTGAACACAGACAATGACCTTCACTGGCAGGGTGCCATGCTCTATGGAAGGTCAGACACCCACCTGGACCCAGGACTGGACGCTGCACTGATCTGACCAAACCCCAGGCGCCATCCTAATGTTAGTTATAAACCTCATACATCCTTGATGCCTGTCCTGACATTGCGAGCAAGGAAGTACCTCTAAACTCTTAGCCAACCCACATGTTTAGGATAGCCACAATTTCACCAATGAGACCCCATTTCTAATGTTTATTATGCTAATACAACAGTTACTCATTTTACCAATAAAACCCATTTTTGACATTGAGGATGCCAGCTGTCAAAACTTCTGTTGTGGAGACCATGGAAGAAAGTGAAGTGGCCAGGAATGTGCAGTGTCCACTGCAGCACTGCTCACAACAGCCAAGACACAGAAGCAACCTAAGTGTCCACCGACAGGGAACGGATAAAGAAGATATGGTGGAATATCATTCTTGTTTAGTCACTCAGTCATAGCTAACTCTTTCACAATCCCATGGACTCTAGCCTGCCAGGCTCCTCTGCCCATGGGATTTCCCAGGCAAGAACACTGGTGTGGACTGCCATTTCCTTCTGGAGTGGAATATTACTCAGCCATCAAAAAGAGTGAAATAATTTGCAGCAGCAAGGATGGACCTAGAGATTGTCATAGTGAGTGAAGTAACAAAAAGAAGGAGGAATAGTATGATATTCTCTATATGCAGAATATAAAAAGAAATCTAAAAAAGAATCTAAAAAGAAATGATACAAATGAACTTATTTACAAAACAGAAACAAACTCACAGACTTAGAGAACATAGTTATGGTTGCCAGAGGGATAAGAACAGGAGGAAGAGATAGTGAGGGAGTTTGGAATTGATGTGTACACACATCTGTATTTAAAGTGGACGACCAACAGGGACCTACTGCAGAGCACAGGGAACTCTGCTCCGTGTCATAAGCAGTCTGGATGGGAGGGGAATTGGGGGAGAATGGATGCATGGATACGTGTGGCTGAGTCCCTTTACTGCTCACCTGAAACTATCACAGCATTGTTATCGGCTATTCTCCAATACAAAATAAAAAGTTTTTTTTTTTAATTGTTCTGTCTGGGAGCGTGGCCCTTTCTGAAATGATATTAACTGGACACCCAACGAGTGTTCTTGACAGCATGTTATCGGACTAACCACCTCTAGAAGTAAAACTTTCACTGCGGGTACATATGTCACTCGGATTACCAGGTAATTTACAGCTGTTCTAACACTGAAATTGTGTAGCACGAGGCCCTTTTAGTACTAAGTATATTTGGTTTTATTACATGTGTGAAAATATTTCTTAGTGGCTAATGGAAAATAGTAGCCATGAGCATGTGAAGTTACTGGTTTATTTGGAAGATGCTGATACTGGCAGTGTATCCAGCGCGCGGTCTATGACCAGATTCTTTCACAGCTTAGATTACAGATGGCCTCAGCCAACCACACTCTCCCTATTCAAGGCCCACTGCAGAACCAGGTGAGGGCCACACCAGTGAAGGTCCCACGGATAAATGACAAAAGATAAATGGCCTTTCTGACATCAATTGATTATTAATATTTGAACTTGAGACTTATATCTGTAGCTCCTCTGATTTAAGGAAGTTAGATTGACATTCTTATGAGTGTTGTCTTTGTGTGAATCTCTATAAAGTCTACTTATAGACACTTTAGCGTATTGCCACCTCAAGAACATTTCTATATTATTTTACATTATTTTCTTCTGAAAGCAAATCTATATTTCCACCACTTCACAGAAGCAGATGTTTTTTATTTTTCAGATTTTTTAAGCCAATATTTACTTAACAACCACTGTGGATAAAGCTACAAACAGATCCAAATGGATAACAAAACAAAACAAAACAAACCTTGACAGACACTAAGCAAATGTCGGAGTGCCTATCAAACTGAAGAGGAGGGACCCAGGAAAAGAACAACCAATGGCTTTTTAGCAAGTCTTAATGTCAGAGTCTCTCCGCATAAACTGCCATTGAATAACACCCCAAAATATTTTCAGACATGAAGTAAAAATAGAAACCAGCACTTAACTCTAAAACAGGCCATAATGGGGACAAGAGTTGTACGCCAGAGCAGAGGAAAATGAAACTCGGTTTCTTTATTGTTGGTTATAAAACGGGCTCAAGTGTAGCACGCACATTCTTGGGGGAGAGCAAGACTTTGAAGGCCAATTCCAAGACGTGGTTCCTTTCCAGCATTAAACAATGGCAGGGCATTTAGGGCAAACTAAACCTTCCCAAGGTTTCATTATGACTCAGAAAGCCTAACTTCTTGGGGATGCAAGTTCAGGGTTCGGTGGTGAGCAGAGTCCTGAATTGCCAGCCCTATTTCTGGGTCTGCCATTGACCTTGTGTTACAAGAGCAAATCATTTCAACTTCTTGCTGGGTTTTTATATGCGCCACGGGGGCTGTTTAGATTTGTTCAGCCATTCACTGAAGAAAGCAATTCACCCTGGCAAAGAACAAAGGGTTCAAGGTGCAAGAGAAGCACCCAGAATGATTACTGACTCAAAGTCCTTCCCAAGTGGCAATAGCCAGTGGTAGAATTAATATTTAAATCTCTCTTTTTTTTTTTTTTTTTTTCATATCTCAACTGCACCACCAGCTAAAGTCTTCCACAGCGAAGGGAACCGGAACACACCAGAATATGCGTCCCTGGAGACTTACAGGCAAGTTAAACTGTGTGAGTCAAAACACAAACGCAGGGCAGGAAAGTTGATACGTGCAGCTGGAGTCAGCAGGACTGGACCAGGGTGAGACAAGCCGGGGGCAAACTTTAAAGCGGCACCCCCCCCAAAAAAAAGATTATCTTATAACCCAGATAAGTAAGATTTTATTGGAATATTTTTGAAATTCAAAATTAAGGCAAAAAACTCGATGATGAACAAAACATCACATTTTAAAATGAATTTGATTTTTTTTTTAAGTCTGTACAGAACACATAGGTGTGTGTGTTAGTCGCTCAGTCCTGTCCGACTCTTTATGAGCCCACCAGGCTCCTCTGTCCATGGGATTCTCCAGGCAAGAACACTGGAGTGGGTTGCCATTTCCTTCTCCAGAACACATAGGAGCCAACTGCAAAAGAAAAGAACCAATAACACCAATCCAGTCTTTACTTTAAATGTTGATGTTTTGTTCATCACAGATGCTTCTGTGTCAACTTTGAGCTTTCTAAAGATTGCATTAAAAATGCGATTCGCCTTGATCACTGAGATTTTTGGTGTGTCTTCCTCTTTCGCCATCGAGGATGGTGCTGCGCTCAGCCCTCTCCCAGTCCGGGCCGGGGGATCATCACCGGTTCCCAGAAAGGCCGGGCCAGGCGCCGGGCGGACGGGGCTGCCCCAGGCCAGGGGGTGCCTACCTCGTTTGTTCTGCGTCCCGTGCTTCCTGGCCAGGCTGAGCTCTCTCTGGATGCGGCCTTCCAGGTACTCCTGCTTCTTGCCCAGCATCTCCTCCGTCTCCCGAAGTCGGGCCAGAGCTTCCTGGGCGCTGGGGGCCGCGCGGCTCTTGGAAGAGCCTCCGCCTTTGAAGAACTTGCCTAACTTGCTCATGGTGCTGGGGGGCCGGGCAGCGGTCCGCGGGGCTCGGGGCTCGGGGCTCGGGGCTCCGGGCGCGCCTGCGAGCAGGTGAGCGACGTCCGCCCGGGTCTCGGCCAGGCCCGGGGAGGCGGCGCCCCCGAGTCCACACGCCGTCGGGCGCAGGTGACTCCCTCTCCCGGGCATTTCCTGGCGGCCGAGCCCGCCCCGCGCGCCGGGAGGGGAGGGTACCGCAGGCGGACGCGGCGGCCCCGCCCGGGCCCCGGGCATCGGGAGGAAAGAGAAGGAAAGAGCTGGAAAGGCCGCCGGGGCCGTAGCCCAGGGTTGCTGTACCCAAGCTGGGGACTCACCCGGGGCCAGTGACCGGTTTGATGCCGGCCCAGAGAAGCCCAGACCGCTGTCGGGGGTCTAGTGCGGGGCCCGAAGTTGAGTTCAGTTCAGTTCAGTCGCTCAGTCGTGTGCGACTCTGCGACCCCATGGACCGCAGCACGCCAGGCCTCCCTGCCCATCACCAACTCCCGGAGTCCACCCAAACCCATGTCCATCGAGTCGGTGATGCCATCCAACCATCTCATCCTCTGTTGTCCCCTTCTCTTTCTGTCTTCAATCTTTCCCAGCTTCAGGGTCTTTTCCAATGAATCAGCTGTTTGCATCAGGTGGCCAAAGTATTGGAGTTTCAGCTTCAGCATCAGTCCTTCCAATGAATGTTCAGGACTGACTTCCTTTAGGATGGACTGGTTGGATCTTCTTGCAGTCCAAGGGACTCTCAAGACTCTTCTCCAACACCACAGTTCAAAAGCATCAATTCTTCCGCGCTCAGCTTTCTTCACAGTCCAACCCTCACATCCATACATGACCACTGGAAAAACCATAGCCTTGACTAGACGGACCTTTGTTGGCAAAGTAATGTCTCTGCTTTTCAATATGCTTTCTGGATTGGTCATAACTTTTCTTCCAAGGAGCAAGCATCTTTTAATTTCATGGCGGCAGTTACCATCTGCAGTGATTTTGGAGCCCCAGAAAATAAAGTCTGACACTGTTTCCACTGTTTCCCTGAAAGCCGGTGTGTAATGTACGTGCACCTTGCCGACCTGGCCTGGAAGGACAAGATGCTGGTGCCCCACGCGTGCGTCCTGTGTTTTTGTCTGTGACTGCGTATGAGCACAGGGCCAGGTCTCTGTGAATAAGAATATTCAGGTAGGCTCGTGCCGGGGTGCATGGTGCGGGTAGGGAGGGTGGGGGACGCTGGCTTGCAGGGACGTTTGTGTGCCTCTGTGATGCAGGTGTGATGGCAAGTGGCTTATTCTCAGAGCACCTGGTCTGACTGGGCGCATTGCCGCAGGTGTAGACTGGGCATGTTGATGTGTGCTGGCTGCCCGTGGGCACGGGTGGATTCTAGATCACCACCCCCCACACACGGCTTGCAGTGAGGGAGGCGGGGAGCATCTCTTTTCCTAACGTGGGGACTTGGGAGTGTGTTTCGTGGCCGCATTCAATTCAGCGTCACTTTAAGTATCTCTCTCTCTTTAGTCACTAAGTCAGGTCCGACTCTTGCGACCCCAGGGACTGTAGCCCGCCAGGCTCCTCCGACCATGGAGTTCTCCAGGCAAGAACACTGGAGAGGGTTGCCATTTCCTGCTCCAGCTGTTAGTATATACAAAGCCTTTAATGGGGCGTCCTTGTGTTTGGATCTATATCAGATGCCTTTGCAGAGACACCTCAGTAACAAAAGGGAAAGAATGTCTTAGAGAAAAGCAACATTCTCTTGTTCCTTTTCAATATCTCAGTCCCGTCTATTAGAGCTGCAAACAAAGAATTTGGTAAGATGAAAGCACAGCAGTGGGTAATGATTATGGATGATGCAATTCAACTGAGAATCTGTGCAGAGCATGTTACAAAGATGTGGGATACGGGACTGAGTCTGTGTCCTACTTTTCCAGGGCTCTGATGGCCTCCACATAATACAGGCCTATTTGAGCAACATTACCCACTGCCATCAGGACCTGTTTGTGATCATTAGCTACCCACTGATTATTAAAGGGGGGGAAGCACCCATTACTCTGACAGACACACCTTGCTATTCAAGACCAATAACCCACTTTTGTCCGCTATCACACCAACCCAGAAGCATCAGTTCAGTCCATTTTACCCAACATTGGTAGATCCAGCATTACATCTTGACAAAGAAATTGGAAAATTTTGTAAGAGGCTTAGTGTCCTATATCTTAGACACACAAACATGTGAACTTATAATTTCCCAATAACTATAGCCTGCCGTCTCTTACCATTTCCTGCCTGGCCATCCAAAGCACTTATGAACTGTAATACATCTAATCTTGTGTATATTACACTATAATAAGCATTATCTTTTGTTATTATCTAAATGGTTCATAAATCTGTTTTGGAACTTATTTTCTTGCTTAGATTTTAAGCCCTTTGAGAGTGGAGAAATCGCACATGTTCTGTTGGTCAGTTTAACCAAAGTTTACTGAGAGTATTCTACACATAAGGTTCTGGGAATGCAAGTATAGTCTGCCATCTGGGAGCTCAGCTTATAGTAATTGTAGCAACAGGTGCCATATTTGAGCACCTATTATATGGCAAGCATGCCACATGTCTTCTTAATAACCCCTACATCAACCACACAAAACAGGTACTGCCACTCTTCTGACAGATAAACAACCCGGCTCAGCTGGTGACTTGGACAAGTTCACATAGGTAGTGAGTGTAAAAGATCCTTTTGTTTTAAAGCTTCTGGTCTTTCTGCTGTTTACATGACCTTTCCCTCTGTGTGGTTCGGACCAGAGGAGAAACTCACAGAGCATTTATTTAATTAAATAACAGGGGGAGTAAAGAGGCTGATATGAGGTATCAACTTTCAGAGATCATACAAGCATTACTGAGTCCATAGAGGGGTATGTTTAGATAAGAACCTCTCCAGTATAGAAAAAAAACATTCCTTTCTGGCTCACTAGACTCTGTATTTTTGTTGACAGAACATTGAAGAAATAGAACAGAGGGACGGAAAGTTATAATGAGCTACTTAGTCATCCATCTATCCATTGGATAGATAGTTTCATTCAACAGCTACTTATGGAGCATCTCTGTTTCGGACATTATGGTAGACAGTGAGGAGATGATTAAGAACAAGATGAAGGCATTTTACAGGTTAGGAGAGAAGATAGGACGTAAGCAACTTATCCCACAAATAATAGATTTTATAAGTTAAAGTTTTAATAAGTGCTATGGAGAACTCGGAAGGACAGAGACCTGTCAGAACAAATTGTAGATAAAGTTGATTTTGTCTTGGGTGTCAAAAAAAGGTGGCTTGAAAAAGTGACATTTAACCTGGAATTTGAATGATGAATAGAGAATAGCTTGGTATAGAGAAGGGAAACTGGTATTCCAAGATAAGGAATCATTCATTCATTATTTTTGGCTGAGTGCATACGATGTAGCCAGTACAGATCCGGATGCTGGAGACTCAGCAGTGAAGAAAGAGAAACTAAAATCCATGCATTTTTGAAGCCTACTTTCTAGTCAGGAAATGATGGACAATTAATTAAGAAAGCAATGTACTCGATGGGAAAAATAAAGCAGGTAGTGTTAGAGAATTAATGATCCAGACAATATGTGGAAAAACATCGAGTCTAAAGAATTAGGTTTTGACATAAAGCCAGGTTTCTGGTGACAGAAGAGCTGTGAGATTGTCTCTAAACGTCAGCTGAGTCCTGGTCACATAGGGGCCACCTGATGTTCTAAGGATCTTGTTTTGTATCCAAACAGCAAATGAAAATCAGTCAGAATTTAAAAGAAAGGATGTAATTATTAATTTAAAATTCAATGGAAAAATCTATTTTACTCAATTTAGTGTGTCACACTTTCAGAAACACACGTGGTGTGCAAAGCAAGCTACATTTGAATTAAAAATTGTTCCCTTCCATTAATATGTAAATTCAATAGGGAAAAAATACTACTGGCAAGCAAGCCATCCATCCAAATATATATTAGTGTTTAATCCAGCAGTGGGATTTAGAGAATAAATGTTTAAATCAATGATGTAGAAGCTGAAAATAACACATTAATCTTCATTCAATACTCATCCTATAAATGTGGTTTCATAAAGAGTTCTCAGCAGCTAGTGTGTTTTTCATTTTTTAATCTCAATTGATCTCAGCTAATAAGGAGGCTCTTGTTCAAAAGAATGATCTTGTTCAGAATGATTTACCATGGTTAAGATGGCAAAGGAAATTGGAAATTTATAGATCTGTTAAAAAGACTTAGATGTCAGGCTAATTGATACATTTTGGTCACCCCTTGAAATTACATCCATTTTTAGAATGCCAAATGAACTCTCCAAAGCAGCAGCAGAAGAATTACCCTTTAAACACACTGAAGAATCATCAAATAGTTATTTATTAAACAGCTCAACGAGCATGTACACATTCTTTCCATCAGCAGTTTTTTGTTTGTTTCTCAGAACTAGATATTCATTGTATATAACACAATCACAGTAATAAATACAAAAGTAGCCATTATGAAAAACAATAATTTTGAAAAAATAAGTTTTATTGCCCTAATTGATAATGAAGATCTACGGTGCCTCTGACTGAGTTTTGCCTGCATAGCTCTGTATGCATATTTTCTCATATCTCTGTCCATGCCTGATTAGAAAGAAATTAAAGAATCTAAGGGTTCTCAGATTGAGCTATAAAGTGTTTTCTACACCAGCCACTTAATGAATATAAAAGGAGAGGTAACCCATCTACCTCAGCATCATCTTTATCACATAAGCTTCCCAAAGTTGATTTTTGATGCGTGCTAAGTCACTTTAGTCGTGTCTGACTCTTTGTGAGTCTATGACTATAGCCCGCCAGGCTCCTCTGTCCATAGGGTTCTCCAGGCAAGAATACTGGAGTGGGTTGCTGTGCCCTCCTTCAGGGGATCTTCCCGATGCAGGGATTGAACCTGCGTCTCTTACATCTACCTAGGAAGCCCCTGATTCTTAACAAAGATCATTGGAGAATTGGATTCTCCCCCAAGAGCCTGCAGAAGGAACACAGTTATGCCAACACGTTGGTTGTAGGAGTTTTCACATCCAGTACTGTGCGATGATAAATTTGTGTTTTTTTAAGCCATTAAATTTGTGGGAATTTATTGTAGTAACAATAGAAAACTAGTACATATAACAAGGAGCTGATCTGATCTAGGGCGGGTCCTAGAAACTCTTTTGAGAGCTGGACGATGAGGAGGAGAAAAGTAAGTAAGTGAGGAAAGGAGAGAGCATCCCAGACTGAGAGACTAGTCCATGTGGTGGAGCAGAATAGCTGATGAGTACAATTACTTAAGACGTCAGTGGGAAGACAGAGAAGGAGAGTAGTTTCAGATGCTAGGGACAGGGAAGCAGGAGGTGGGTAATTTTTTAAGCCATTCTATGAAATGGGAGTAATAATAGAATATATCTTAAAGTTTCATGATAAAGATTAAATAATTCATTTAGGAGCCTGGTACATAATAAAATAATCCAAAATTTTAGCTGTTATTATTGTTCAGTTCAGTTCAGCCGCTCAGCCGTGTCTGACTCTTTTCGACCCCATGAACTGCAGCAGGCCAGGCCTCCCTGTCCATCACCAACTCCTGGAGCTTGTTCAAACTCATGTCCATCAAGTCAGAGATGCCATCCAACCATGTCATCCTCTGTCGTCCCCTTCTCCTCCAGCCTTCAATCTTTCCCAGCATCAGGGTCTTTTCCAATGAGTCAGCTCTTCACATCAGATGACCAAAGTATTGGAGTTTCAGCTTCCACATCAGTCCTTCCAATGAATATTCAGGATTGATTTCCTTTAGGATTGACTGGTTGGATCTCCTTGCAGTCCAAGGGACTCTCAAGAGTCTTCTCCAGTATTGTTAGGTTTGAATAAATGTTCAAGATTTGATTTTGAATATATTGTGCAAGATTAGTGTTAGGGATAGATCAAATCTACTGAATGTTACATAAACATACGAGACAGATTAACGAACAGCTACACAGTGAACATCTGTGTAACCACAGCACAGCCCCCTGTCCTCGTGGAGCTTGCAGTACAGAGGGGAAGACAAACATTAATCAAATAATCGTATAAACAAGTAGAAAATCAAATCTGGGACAACTGTCTTGGAGGGATACGAGGTGAATGTCACAATAGCAGGGTTTGTCCTAGACAGGAAGAACAAAGCATTTCCTAAGGAAAACGTGCTTGTGGGAACCGCTAAAGGAGCAGCAGAAGTGGGCCAGATCAAATGGGAGAGGGCAGAGTGTTCCAGGCACGAAGAGCACCAAGTGTGAAGGGCCTGAGACTGAATATGAAGAGGCCCCGGGGAGATAAACAGAAGAGAAAGACGGGTTGGGCCAAGATTTGTAAGACTTTAAATGCCAAGCAAAGGCATTCCTTTCCAGATCATGTGAGCTCCTTGAGATTGGGTCTTAATCAAACCTAGAATCTTTGATTCTATATCAAACCTAGAATCTTTTTTGATATATAATAGATACTCAAAGGACTTGCTAAGTTGACTTAAGTGCAGATTTCATTTTGTAGCTAATAGAAGCCACTGAAGGTTTTTTTTGGCAGGGGGGACAGGTAAATTATAATCTTGCCTGGTTAGTGTTAGTAAGAAACATATGTTTCAAGTCCCACTTACTTACTATAGCAGACAGCTAATGTCCTGGAGGACTGAATTTTTGCCTGTGCATTCAGAAGTCTTTCCCAGGTGAAAGGATAAAAGCATTACACTCTGAAGGTGGAGTAAGAGTGAAACCTGTCTGCTAAACTGGTCCAATGATAAGAATGACAGTGAGGCCACTTGTTAAAAACATAGCTTCCCAGGACCCATCCTAGACCCTGTAAACAAGACTCCGGAAAAGCTGTGTGCAGCTGTATTTATTGACACGCACTTTACCTGATTCTTCTTCTCAAGCAGGTTTGGAAAACTCTGGTATGGAGGACCTTTAAGGGCAACGGAAAGGCATGTGCAGAAGTATGAACATCTGAAAGAGCCAGAAGGTATATTATGAAAATGACTGGGGAATAGGGCGTCTGAGAGGAAGTGGTTGTTACTGAGGCTGGAAATTGTGAAAAGCTTTACTGGTAAAGTTTGTCCTCGCTAAGCTGAAAAATCTTGTGAATGATGGAGACCCAATGGAAGATCTTAGGCAAGGAAGTGAGGTTTGGGGGAGGAAATAATTCAAGAAATGGAAAAGTACAGGTTTGAGAGACATTTTTGAGAAATAATTGAGAGTGCTTAATGGCTACTTTTATGAGAGAAGTGAGAAAGGAGAGGTGGAGAATGAATCCAAGGCTTCTCATGTGGCAGAGTGCCTTTGTTAGGGAGCAGATGATGTGGTAAGAAAGCATTCCATTTTAGACTTAGAAATACAGAAGGAGAAACCTCCAATTTGGGAGGAAGTTCTCAAGGCAGAGAATATGGTTAAGGAAGTCATTGGAACCATGGGAGTGTCACTTGTACGAGGATGTAAATTGATAAATGGTCCAAGCACAAAATTAAGGGGAAATGGGCATGTTTAAGTAGCACTTACAGAAGTCCTTCCCAGGTGGCTCTGTGATAAAGAACACACCTGCCAGTGCAGGAGACTCAGGAGATGTAGGTTCCATCCCTGGGTCGGGAAGATCCCCCGGAGAAAGGAACAGCTACCCACTCCAGTACTCCTGCCTGAAAATCCCATGGACAGAGGCGCCTGGCAAGCTGCAGTTCACGGGGTCACAAAAGAGCAGGACACAACTCAGCAACCAAACAGCAACAAGGGGAGAAATCAGCAAAGAGACTCGATGGAGACGGAAGAGTTAGCAACTGTGGTCTCGGCTGTCCTCACCATCTACTGGCAACCTCCTTCAAAAGGGCTTATGCCAGGACTGTTGTACTCATTGCCTCTGACCCCACAGCAGGCCACCACCGACCCACACCTCTGCTGGAGACTCCTGGACACTCACAGCAAGTCTGGCTCAGTCTCATTGGGGCCACTGCTCCTTTCTCCTGGGTCCTGGTGCGCACGAGGGTTTGCTTCTGCTTCCCCAGTCGTGCGGAAGTTCTGTAACAAATCCCACCGGCCTTCAAAGTCAAATTCCCTGGAGGTTCTCAGTCCCTTTGCCAGATCCCCAGGTTGGGAAATCTGTTGTGGGTCCTAGAACTTTCACAACAGTGTGAGAACTTCTTTGGTATAATTGTTCTCCGGTTTGTGGAAACATCTAATGCTTCCTATACTCCCATGCTAGTGAACTGAAAGAACAAAAACATTTCCATTATTATTGCACTGATAAATAAATATTTGCCACCCATCTAGAACATTTAACAGTAAAATTCTAGAAAATCTGCCCTTGGTTAATGCTATCAGATAAAGAAACATACAAAATCTATATAAGCCACTGGTTTTTAATTTTAAATTTCTTTATTTTTTATTGGAGTATAGTTGATTTACAATATTGTTTTACCTTCTGCTATACAGCAAAGTGAATCAGTTATACATATATCCACTCTTTTTTTAGGTTCTTTTCCCATATAAGTCATTAAAGAGTATTGAGTAAAGTTCCCTGAGCTATTCAGTAGGTTCTGACTAGTTATCTCTTTTATATATAGCAGTGAGCATGTCATCCCAACCTCCCAAGTTATCCCTTCTCCCAAGCTGAGCTTCCCTGTGGCTCAGTGGGTGAAGAATTTGCCTGCAATGCAGGGGATAGGGGTTTGATTCCTGTGTCGGGAAGATCCCCTGGAGAAAGAAAGGGCAACCCACTCCAGTACTTTTGCCTGGGAAATACCATGGACAGAGGAGCCTGGTAGGTTACAGTCCATGGGGTCACAAAAGCCAGACACAACTTAGTGACTAAATCACCAATCTCCTCCAAGCCACTGGTTCTTCAAAATACCGGAAGCTGTTGACGCTTGGATTTTAGTCCGAACTCTTCTACTAACTTGGGCAAATCATTTAATTTCTCTGAACCTGCAATGCATGAGACAGGGTGCTCAGGGCTGGTGCACTGGGATGACCCTGGGGGATGGAATGGGGAGGAGGTGGGAGGGAGGTTCAGGACAGGAAACACATGTACACCCATGGCTGTCTCACGTGAATGTATGGCAAAAACCACCACAGTATTGTAAAGTAATTAGCCTCCAATTAAAATTTAAAAAAGAATTCACACACAAAAAGAATTTCTCTGAACCTGTTTATCTATCTTAAAAAAAGAAAAAAGAAGGAAGCTGGGATAGCTAGATATCTTCTGCTACTTCCAGCTCTAAAATCTAAAGTTTCTCTCCAGACCCAAACAAGCCTGAGATGAAAATTTTAAACAGATTTTTGAAGAGCAAATCTTGAAGTAAGGATACGTGTTTCCCAATCCACACTCCCCCTTCCTCAATGAATATTTGTTGGGAAATATTCAAAGTTATATAGGGTGCACTGGATACTTTTACAGTTCTTGTCCTTAGCACAGCTTTGTCACTCATCCACTCTGAGTCGTGTGGTGTCACGTCAGTGGCATGGCATCCCTTTAACCCCACCTAGAAGAGCCTCTCTTTTCTCAGTACCTTTGAAGTGACTCATCAAGCACATGAAGCTTCCTACCTCCCCATGGAATGACCACAAGCTTTCTTCAGGATATGTGTTAAATGAGTCTGTGTTCTCTCAACTGAGGGGCCCTAGGCAGCTCAGTGCACACTCAGGACTTGAAGAGCTAGAGACCTTTTTTTCTGCCAGAACGTTCTTATATCATCAAGTAACACTGGTGTAGAATGAGTCAGGAATTCAGACACACACACACACACTCCTGAGGAAGCCTTCCACAACTCCAATTTCGCGGAAGGAAGATAAGCACAGAGGGCACACAAGCACGCAATCTCCCAGAAAACCGGGTATTTTTTCTAAGGACTAGGCGACAGGACTTCCACCCGAAGAAACGCCGAACAGATCAACAACCCCTCCTCTGGCTCCGGACGCTCGGAGTGCCCAGTCCCCCTCGGCACGGGCCACACCCCCACCTGTAGGCCCCGCCCCCTCCCCGCCCATTCCCCGCGGGGACCGCCTCGCCCCGCCCCCGCCCTACGTGCAGGCCCCGCCCCACCCCGCCCGTTCCCAGAGGGCGCCGCGCGCCGCCTCGCCCCGCCCCCTCTGCACCAGCCCGCCCCCGTCCCTCCCCCTCCTCCCGCCCCCACCTTCATGCCCCGCCCCCTCCCCGCCTGTTCCCAGCGGGCGCCGCGCACCGCCCCGCCCCCTCGCCCCGCCCCTCGCCCCGCCGCCCCTCCCCTCGCCCCGCCCCCTCTGCACCAGCCCGCCCCCGTCCCTCCCCCTCCTCCCGCCCCCACCTTCATGCCCCGCCCCCTCCCCGCCTGTTCCCAGCGGGCGCCGCGCACCGCCTCGCCCCCTCGCCCCGCCCCTCGCCCCGCCGCCCCTCCCCTCGCCTTGCCCCTCGCGCGCGCGGAGATGGCGGAGCTGGACGTCGGGCGGCACTGCCAGGTGGAACGCTGCAGGCGGCTAGGTGATGCGGCGCCCCAGCCCCGGCCTCGGGGGTCTGGGCCGCGCTCTGCCTCCGGGGCGGCGGGGCGTGAGGGCCGCGGCGCGGGGCGGAGGCTGAGAAGGGGCAGGGCGTGTCCCGCGGGCCCTGCAGTTGGCCGGGTCGGAGCCTTTCTGGCGGCCCTGGGGCCTGGGAGCGGCTTGTCCCCCTGAGGGGCCTGCGCGACTCCTGGAAGCATACCCGGCAGCGCCCGCTCCGGTTTCCAAGGCCGCCTCGCCGACGAGCCGCGCGCGCCCGGGAGGGAGCGCGTTTCGGTGTGGAAACCGGGAAGGTGCCCCGTCCCGCCGCGGCGATCTGGGTCGTCCACAGCCCTTCCGTTGTCAGGGAAGGACTGGGCTGGGTCAGCTTTGAGCCTCGTTTTTGCTGGCTGCTCAGGGGACGGACTTCCAGTGAAAAGGCCGCAAGCATTGCCTTGGGAGCGTGTCTGTGCGCTCTCAGCTCTGTCTTCTTCGGCTCTGACTGTATCTGACTCAGTAGACGTTTACTGAGCACCTGCCTTGCTTCTGGCCCACGTAAGGGTCCAAGACATCGCCATTTCCACAGAAAAGCTCTCAGGGTAGTTCGCTGCGTTTTAGAGCTTTAGTCAGGTGATGTTCTGTCTCTGCTGAACTGAGAGGCCTTGTGACACACGGAGTCCAAGCTCACGGCCAGTGGGCGTGTGGCACAGGCCCTAGGAATGTGCAGCAGGCAAGTCCTGAAGCCGAGAGCCACACACAACGCCGTCTGTCTCTGGTACCCGGCTTGCACTCCAAATCGGTGCTATCACATCTGGCTCGTGCTGTTACACATCTCGGGGCCAAACAAGTTTTCTCTCCCATTGCAGCTTCAGTCGTTGGTAGCAGGTACCCTGTCACTATTGAGAAGGGCTCTGGGGGTTAGCCCAGAATTAGTGGGGGTGCTCCAGTTGATCAGTGATGACCTGTTGTGGACGATGGGCTAAAGGGCTCAATCCCTACCAGGTTCTTGTTACTTACAGGACTCTGATTGTAGCTTTCACCACTGGCTGTGATCCTCTGCCATTCAGTAGGCAAGGACCGATGTTTCTTTGCAGACTCTCATAGGGAAGCTTAGCCTATTGGGTTTTGACCATAAGTGATGTAATTCTGGTATACCTGATTATCAAGTCCATGATATCTACCATCTGTGACATAGTTCATCTTCCCTTCCAACTTCAGGTGTCTCTTAAAATGTATGCACTGAAATGAGGCCAGGGTCTGGCTCTTTTGGAGTTTGGATTTCTCGCAGTCTCTAGTGGAGAGCAGTTAAGATTTAGAGGATATTGTGAGTGTACTCGGAGAAGGCAATGGCACCCCACTCCAGTACTCTTGCCTGGCAAATCCCATGGACAGAGGAGCCTGGAAGGCTGCAGTCCTTGGGGTCCACTAAGAGTCGGACACGACTGAGGGACTTCACTTTCACTTTTCACTTTCATGCTTTGGAGAAGGAAATGGCAACCCACTCCAGTGTTCTTGCCTGGAGAATCCCAGGGACAGGGGAGCCTGGTGGGCTGCTGTCTATGGGGTCCCACAGAGTTGGACACAACTGAAGTGACTTAGCAGTGAGTGTACTAGATTTCATTTAGCTTCCGGATGAATAGAAGCATGGTGTCAAGTGTTAGGAAGTTACCTTAACTCTTACCCCTGGGTCCTCTTAGTTTCCATCTAATACTTAGTTGGTCACCAAAGTCTCTAAAAGTAACAATCATGCACATTTTCCCCGTTTTAAAGAGACATACGAGTTTTGCAGAGTAATGTATATTTCAGTTTTCTTCTCTTTGACAAATGTTTATCTACATACCTGGTATGGAACAGATGCTTACAATATCATGCTTTCAGGACAATAGTGACAATGCATTAAGCTCACTTCTCAGGTGAGGGAGGAACTATATTAGAGTCCTCTTGTCCCACAAGCAGCAAGTAGCCACGGGTCCCTTTGGGTTACTGTGCATGTGTGTTAAGTCACTTCTTTCATGTCTGATTCTTTGTGACCTTATGGGCTATAGCCTCCAGCCTCGGTCCATGGGTTTCTCCAGGCAAGAATACTGGAGTGGGTTGCCATGCCCTCCTCTAGGAGATCTTCCTGACCCAGGGATTGAACCTGTGTCTATTACATCTCCTGCATTAGCAGGCAGGCTCTTTACCACTAGCACCAACAGGGAAGCCCTGGGTTACAGTAGGACCTCTTTTTTCTTACGGGTTAAGATACCCTGTGGGATGAGATCTTTTGGAGTAATAGTGGCTTTCTCGTGAGTGCAGTACTTTCTGTTTTCATTTTGTAAAGGCAGTGTGATTAGATACATCCAGCCTCACTTGTCTGTGTTCTGTAATTTACTATGAGGTACATTGAAAACAGATTAGAGAATGGATGATTATATTCAGTGATTTGTGGTCAGTTGCCACGTCTAAAAACAGATACTTTCGTGTGCTTTCCAAAAATTCATTTCCTGACTTAATTGTTGCTTAGTCCTAACTTAGTTGTTCCTTAACAGCAAGGAAAGAAACAATGCAGGACTAAATTTTTCACTATCAATCCATCTATTTAATTTCTGGAATGTCTTTGAACATGTCTCTACCTAGTCACCCCAGGATTTTTCTCAGAGTTTGAGTCTATTCAAAACAAGTGAATTGTTGTAATTATTCTTGTTAATTACAGTTCTTATCTTACTATTATCTTTTACATATCTCATTTAGTTTTTACAATTACCCTATGAAGTAAGTGTTGCATATAACACAGGTATGTACACACAATAGATATACATACACACACGTATACATATCTACACAGGTGCAATGTGCTTATATCCTATTTTTATCTATATTACCTAACAATATATTTTTGATTTTGTATACATATACAATACCATATACTGTATCTATATCCATATATATATCTAGTGTGTGTGTATATATATATATAACCCAGAGCTCTACTGTTAAGTAACTTGCCTAGCATTGCTAGATTAGTAAGCAGTGCAATCAAAATTGAAATCCAAGATTGTCACTTCAAATGCAGGATTTCTGTGATATATGTTCCTCAGAAGCAACATCTGGTAAATATGGGAAAAACACTCACAGAACTTCTTTTTTTCTGATTTAGTCTGTTACTGCAAGTAACATTTCTCTCCTGATAATCTGGTTATTCAGAGCACTTGAGGTTGTGTTGGCTTTTGCTGCAGCACCGCTCGCTGCACTAGGATTCTGTTCAAAAGGAAAGCTCTGTAGCCACAGTTCAGTGCCTGACTCCTTTTTACTTAAGAAACCTGAGTCAAAATCAGTTACTGACCAGAACATATAACATTTTCCCTTTATTTTAGATTTTCTTCCATTCGTATGTGATGGATGTTCAGGAGTATTTTGGTAAGTTAAGTTTTTATGCAGGATTTAGGAGTAATTTTAGTGTTGATATGAGATTTATTTCTAAAAAGCAGAATGATTTAAATAGTTTGTACTTTAGCCATTGATATCTGATATTCACTAGAATAATCACTTGAGGGAAAAACAGATTAGTCATAGGCTCTGATTACTTATGCATATATGTGGCTAGTCTTTAAACTTTCTAGAGTTACGTGTGTGAGTTTTATGTAAAAGTTCTGTGTATTAATCACAAGGAGAGAATATATCCAGAATATAAAGAATATGGCTTTTAAAATCCAATTATGATTATTAGTTTTTATTTTTATTAGTACAATGAAAAGAGTCCAACCTATATATTTCTTAAATTGGGTACTATATGGCCTTTGCATATATATTACATGCAATGTAAAACCTGGGAAGAAACAAGAATTTTGGAAAATGTATTTTCAATTAAACTCTCAAGTATCAGGCATTTAATATATTTAATAGAGCACTGAAAATAAATTCTTTTCAGACAATAGTTCAGAAAGACTTATTAGAAGTAAATAAATATAGTACATATGTTTAAGTCATTCAGAACTAGAATACTGCTTTGACATATTATTATTGGTTATTTTTGAGAAATAAAAGGAATCAAAAGAGCCTCTGTGTTTTCACATACCTTAGAACACTCAAAGTAAAAAGGTAATTGAGGTGAATTATTTGCACTCACATTGAAGTGGAACAGTAGTTGGGTTTTAAAACTTATGAGACTATAGGCACTCTGTCTTTTGTTTGTCTTTTCAGCTAATTCTTGTATGCAGAGTTGTTAATGTGGTGTGAGTGTAATTAATCTTAAGGATTTAACCATTAAAATATCTCAAATTTCTGCAGTTATCTTTAAGTACGTTATTTGATTACATTTAAATAAACACTTTTTTGTTGTTGTTATTTAAGCCTTGAACACAGGAGCAGAGAGTCCCATAGCTGTCCTGAGGTATGTTAATATCTCCTACAAACGTGTTTGTATTTCAGAATTAGATTCTATTTATCTGTTTACTTTGGTTGTGCTGTGTCTTCCTTGCTGCTCACAGGCCTTCTGTAATTGCAGAGAGCAGGGACTTCTCTCTGGTTGCAGGGCGTGGGCTCTAGGCACCGAGCTGCAGTGGGTGCTGTGTTCAGATTCGGGCTCGTGGGCTTCAGTGGCGGTGACTCCCAGGCCCCAGAAGGCACAGGCTCCGGTAGCTGTGGCGCATGGGCTTCAGTTGCTCCACGGCCTGTGGGGTCTTTCTGGACCAAGGATCGAACACACGTCCCCTGCATTGGCAGGCGAACTCCTGTCCACTGTTTTGCCAGGGAAGTCTTGATTCTGATTAAAATTTGGCATACTAAACTGATTTATAAGAGACTGTTACTTAATATTTTTTCCCAATTTGTTTTAAAAATAAACTTGCCTACTTGGTATTTATAAATTTTTATTCTTATAATTCTCATTCCTTTATACTACCGTTCTGTGGAGGTAGCCCGCTTTTAGCTTCAGGCTCTGTATTTCTAAATATGTAATGGAATTAACATCCTCATGTGCTCCCTCCAGTTCGCTTCACTGTTGTGCTCATTTTCACCGGTGCCCGGGGTTAGGATTTTGTGGTAATAAACTGTGCTGACTCCATCAGCCTTAGATCATCAGGAGCAAACCTGCAGTCCAGCAAAATCCCTACCCTAATTCTGACCACGTCAAAGATTAAAAAGAGCTGTTAGATAAAAGCCAAAATACCATCTTTATGACATGTAAAGAATAAGTTGAATGATGAAGCTTAATGTAGAGCCAAAAAGATCTTCAAAGAAAATCCAGAATTAGGTGGATTTGCCACCTGTCACAGCAGTGCTGCACCAGGTTAGGCCTCTTAGGAAATAAAGAGAAAGCTGAGCCTAATTAATTTTCCTGAATTTGTAATCAGAGAAGTTGCTCCACCTCCTTTGGGTCAGAGGTCGGCTGGAAGTTAAACTGAATTCACTCCATTTGGAAAGAAGCATTTGCCTGCCATTTTGCAGTTGATATTTATTCCTTCCCACCATTTACCAAACACTTTACCAAGGATTTTTACATCTGTTCTCTCAATTTTAAAAATTAAGATTAAATGAGCTTCAGTCAAAATCTGGCCTTCTGAAGTTTTGGTGATTTGAGGGAAATAAAAATTAATTAACATACTGGTATTACTCAGGATTAACTGGAGAGAAATACTCAGAGTCATATAGTAAACATTATTTCTCACGTAGCTTATAAATCTCTGTGCTTTCTTTTTTCTTGTGATATAATTTGCTTTCTGTGAATGTCTCATAGAATGTCTCTCAGTTAGATCTTATTAATTAAATAGTGAAATAAAAATCTTCTACCTTTAGACCATTGAAATGAATTTGGAAAAATGGTTAAGAAATTACTTCCAATGAGATGTAACTATATTTTTATAGAGGATACCCTTTGGTCATGGATTTCAAGCAATTACCATTGACCCTTGAATGACACAGGTTTGAACTGTGTGTGTCCCCTTACACGTGGATCTTTTTTTTTTCCACTAAATATGTGCTGCACAAAGCGATGAACCTGCATATGCAGAACTGCAGCTATGGAAAGCTAACTGTGAAGACATACTTGGATTTTTAACAGTGTGGGGAGTTTGTACCCTAACTCCTGAGTTGTCCAAGAGTCAGCTGAGTTCATTTAACTCTAGAAACCTGGTTACTTAGTACTCACAATAGCCTAAGTGACCTGGATTTTTTTTTCTTAATTTCATAAAGTCTCTTTCCTCTGGTGTAATATTTGCTGGTAATGCAGCAGGTGGCACTAGTGGTAAAGAGCCTGCCGCCAGTGCAGGAGGCGTAAGAGGCGTGGGCTCTACCCCCGGGTCATGTGCAGGAGGCGCAAGAGTAACCCTCCAGTAACCCTCCAGTGCAGCAGGCGTAAGAGGCGTGGGCTCTACCCCCGGGTCATGTGCAGGAGGCGTAAGAGTAACCCTCCAGTAACCCTCCAGTGCAGCAGGCGTAAGAGGCGTGGGCTCTACCCCCGGGTCATGTGCAGGAGGCGTAAGAGTAACCCTCCAGTAACCCTCCAGTGCAGCAGGCGTAAGAGGCGTGGGCTCTACCCCCGGGTCAGGAGGATTCTCTGGAAAAAGAAAATGGCAACTTACTGCAGTAATCTTGCCTGGGAAATCGAATGGACAGGAGCCTGGCGATCCCCGGTCCATGAGGTTGCAAAGATAGGAACCAACTGAGCATACACACAAAGAATATTATATCTTTGTGGAAACTGTTTTTAACTCTGTGTATCATGGAAAAATATAATTTTAAGTGTTCTTTTACATATATTTAAGCCTCTAAAATCAGTGTGGAAAGTGGATATGACTTTTCATGTGAGGAGTGATGGGCTGATTTCCCAGTCTGTGAAAGTCACTCAGTTGTGTCCAACTCTTTGCAACCCCACAGACTATATACAATCCATGGAATTCTCCAGGCCAGAATACTGGAGTGAATAGCCTGTCCCTTCTCCAGCAGATCTTCCCGACCCAGGAATCAAACTAGGGTCTCCTGCATTGCAGGAGGACTCTTCACCAACTGAGCTATTATTGGGCCATTGCTGTGTAGTACGTTACAAAGTAGAAGACTAAAATCGTGGAGGAGGACAGAGTAGTCGTTTTAACCTGACTTAGAAGATAAACACGCCACAGTAGGGAAAATTTGAAAATGTGGGGCAGTCAGCATAGTAATCGTTCTGCACACAATTGTTCTAATCTGTGCAAGATTGTGTGGGTTGCTTTTACAAGTTGAAGCAAAAATGCTCTGGATATCGAGAATAGATTTGTTGATTTGCGTTTAATGTGAAATATGATGCCATACCCCCCTTCCACCTTTTCAGGTGACTGTAATCAACGAGAGACTGAAGTCAGACACCGGTACATCTCACCCATGCTCCTTCAGGGACTGTGCTGAGAGAGGGCTTGTGCCCATTATGTGTCCTTCCTGTGAGAAGAGCTTTTGCCTGAGGTGACCACTAAGACCGTTCAAACTGTGTCTGTTAAAGTCACATGCAAGCACATGAACTACTGTCCCTCTCCTGTCGCTCGCAGACACCGTCACCAGTCAGATCACGAATGTGAAAACCTGGAAGTCCCTAAGCCTCGTATGGCTGCCACTCAGAAACTCGTTAAAGACATTATTGGCAAGTATCTGGAAAGCGTGTTTGTTGTTGACTTACTGCCGTATACTCTTGAGTTCAGAGCCCTGCTTCTGTCAGCTTGCCGGTTATGGAAGGTGCTGTTAGCAGCCCTGATGGTTATAACTTGCTGTAGATTTTGAGGACATTCTTGTGACAGTATTTTTCACAAGTCTTACCTAGCCAGTGGAAATTTGGAAATTCCATGGAAATATCCGGTAGATGTTCTCTTTTGCTGGACCACTTCTATCAGCTGGTTAACCATCTTGGCTAGAAGTTACATTCATGAAGCTAAAGTAGTGGTTTACGTTCTCCAAAGACTAAAGTTAGGACTTCCTGGTGGTCCAGTGGTTAAGAATCCTCCTGCCAATGCAGGGGACACGGGTTTAATCCCTGACGCGAGAATATCCCACATGCTGTGGGGCAGCCAAGCCTGTGTGCCCTAGAGTCTGTGTTCCTCAAGAGAAGCCTAAACACCGCAACTAGAGAGGAGCCCTCTCTCAACACAACTAGAGAAAGCCCGTGTGCTACAGCGAAAACCCAGCACAGCCAAAAAATAAATAAGTAAAAATTAAATGAAAAAATAAAATGTAAAACTATTAGAAAAAATCTAAGAAAATGAAAGAAAAAGATCCCTTTTAAATAAAAAGACTAAAGTTTAAGCCGAGTCAGCTGTCCTCTGAATGCTGCTGATAATCTGACATATGAGGAAAGAATAGTATTTGTGATGTTGACCAGTGTCACTGCCAACATACTCAACTGAATTTTCATTTTATATTAAGGATAATCAGATCAGATCAGTTGCTCAGTCGTGTCCGACTCTTTGCAACCCCATGAATCACAGCACGCCAGGCCTCCCTGTCCATCACCAACTCCCATAGTTCACTCAGACTCATGTCCATCGAGTCAGTGATGCCATAATAATTTAAATTCTATTAATTAAGTAAAAAATCTTCTGTAACACTTCTCTGTAGAAGTGTTAGTGATTGCTTTGGATTAAATAGATTTAAGTTGGAAAGAAGCACATGTAACTTAAGTTTTTTAATGTGCAGCTCACGTCCACTCAGTGCTATTTTTCCATTGTTCTTGTAAATATCTACAAAATGAATGTGGTCTCCATATATCTCTGCTGCTGCTGCTGCTGCTGCTAAGTCGCTTCAGTCGTGTCCGACTCTAGTATATGTAATTCATATATGTTTCAAGGCCACAGTTAATAAAACTTTGGAAAATGTGCAAGTTCCTATTTGCTTATATCCTTATGCTTGCTTCTTAGATTCCAAGACAGGAGAGACAACAAGTAAACGACGGAAAGGTGCAAAAAATAGTGAAACAGCTGCAAAGGTAGCACTGATGAAATTAAAGATGCATGCTGCTGGAGACAAATCATTGCCACAGGTTGGTTTTAGATATTTAGGAAACAAAAAAGTTCCAGATACGATTGGAGCCCCCTTTGTAGTCTTCCCTTTCATGAGTAACAGCTAAACCTGAACTCGATGTGTATCATTTTTGATATTAGAAGGTATAAGCCTGCATAAATAATAGTCTTGCAAGTTTTTTTTGCATTGTAGAAATGGCTGTAAGCCATGTGTATCATTCAACCTTTTTCTTTTACCCTTGGTATCATGTTTTTAAACATATATCCGTGCTGATATGTTTAGTCTCTTTCATTCATTTTGGTAGCTCACATTTTTCTGTAGTACGTATGTACCAGTTTATCTATTCTCTTAGTGAACACGATTCAGATTCCTTTTCCAAGCTGTTTGCTGTTATAAACTGTTCAACAATGAACACCCTGTGTATACATGGGAACATTTCTCTAAGGCAGTTTCTTTCAAGCTCCGTATTATCAACTACATTTTCTATAACTATCCAGTGCATATGTACCTACATACATACCTTAACACAGTTTTAGTAAGTAAGATCTAGCCTCATGAGGATGTGTATCTACTCTGATATTTAAAGACTGTTGACTTTATAGCCCCTGAAGGATTGAGACCATCAACTTGAAAAATGATATTCCAGGGAACATACCTAGAAATAGAAAACTGGAGAATGGGGTTTGCTCATCTTTGGCTTTATTAGATATTGTCAGTTTTTTATTGTCAGTAATTGTACTAATTTATCTCCTTCTTGCAGTGTCTGAGTTTCCTGACAGTGTTGGGTATTATTCATTATTACCAGTCTGACAGATTGAAATGACACATCACTGAGGTTTAAAGTTGAATTTCCCTGTGATGAGTGCGGTTCAGCTCCTTTGCATATGTTTATTGGCTTTTGACTTTCTCCTGTGAATTGCGTATCTTCTGCTGGGTTGTTTGGAACTTTTAAAAAGGTCTATAAGGGTCTGTATATTCTAAGTTCTGATCTTTTCTTGATTAAATCAAATCCCTTATGATTATACAGTGGAAGTGAGAAATAGATTTAAGGGACTAGATCTGATGAACTGTGGACTGAGGTTCGTGACATTGTACAGGAGACAGGGATCAAGACCATCCCCATGGAAAGGAAATGCAAAAAAGCAAAATGGCTGTCTGGGGAGGCCTTACAAATAGCTGTGAAAAGAAGAGAATGCAGAGTTCCAAAGAAGAGCAAGAAGAGATAAGAAAGCCTTCTTCAGCGATCAGTGCAAAGAAATAGAGGAAAACAACAGAATGGGAAAGACTAGAGATCTCTTCAAGAAAATTAGAGATACCAAGGGAACATTTCACGCAAAGATGGGCTCAATAAAGGACAGAAATGGTATGGACCTAACAGAAGCAGAAGATATTAAGAAGAGGTGGCAAGAATACACAGAAGAACTGTACAAAAAGATCTTCAAGACCAAGATAATCACGATGCTGTGATCACTCATCTAGAGCCAGACATCCTGGAATGTGAAGTCAAGTGGGCCTTAGAAAGCATCACTAGGAACAAAGCTAGTGGAGGTGATGGAATTCCAGTTGAGCTATTTCAAATCCTGAAAGATGATGCTGTGAAAGTGATGCACTCAATATGCCAGCAAATTTGGAAAACTCAGCAGTGACCACAGGACTGGAAAAGGTCAGTTTTCATTCCAGTCCCAAAGAAAGGCAATGTCAAAGAATGCTCAAACTACTGCACAATTGCACTCATCTCACACGCTAGTAAAGTAATACTCAAAATTCTCCAAGCCAGGCTTCAGCAATATGTGAACCGTGAACTTCCTGATGTTCAAGCTGGTTTTAGAAAAGGCAGAGGAACGAGAGATCAAATTGCCAACATCCGCTGGATCATGGAAAAAGCAAGAGAGTTCCAGAAAAACATCTATTTCTGCTTTATTGACTATGCCAAAGCCTTTGTGTGGATCACAATAAACTGTGGAAAATTCTTCAAGAGATGGGAATACCAGACCACCTGACCTGCTTCTTGAGAAACCAATATGCAGGTCAGGAAGCAACAGTTAGAACTGGACATGGAACAACAGACTGGTTCCAAATAGGAAAAGGAGTATGTCAAGGCTGTATATTGTCACCCTGCTTATTTAACTTATATGCAGAGTACATCATGAGAAACACTGGACTGGAAGAAGCACAAGCTGGAATCAAGATTGCCGGGAGAAATATCAATAACCTCAGATATGCAGATGACACCACCCTTATGGCAGAAAGTGAAGAGGAACTCAAAAGCCTCTTGGTGAAAGTGAAAGTGGAGAGTGAAAAAGTTGGCTTAAAGCTCAACATTCAGAAAATGAAGATCATGGCATCCGGTCCCATCACTTCATGGGAAATACATGGGGAAACAGTGGAAACAGTGGAAACAGTGTTAGACTTTATTTTTGGGGGCTCCAAAATCACTGCAGATGGTGACTGCAGCCATGAAATTAAAAGACGCTTACTCCTTGGAAGGAAAGTTATGACCAACCTAGATAGCATATTCAAAAGCAGAGACATTACTTTGCCAACAAAAGTCCGTCTAGTCAAGGCTATGGTTTTCCTGTGGTCATGTATGGATGTGAGAGTTGGACTGTGAAGAAAGCTGAGCACCAAAGAATTGATGCTTTTGAACTGTGGTGTTGGAGAAGACTCTTGAGAGTCCCTTGGACTGCAAGGAGATCCAACCAGTCCATTCTGAAGGAGATCAGCCCTGGGATTTCTTTGGAAGGAATGATGCTAAAGCTGAAACTCCAGTACTTTGGCCACCTCATGCGAAGAGTTGACTCATTGGAAAAGACTCTGATGCTGGGAGGGATTGGGAGCAGGAGGAGAAGGGGACGACAGAGGATGAGATGGCTCGATAGTATCACCGACTCGATGGACATGAGTCTGAGTGAACCCCGGGAGTTAGTGATGGACAGGGAGGCCTGGCGTGCTGCAGTTCATGGGGTCGCAAAGAGTCGGACACAACTGAGCGACTAACTGAACTGATAAGGGTGTATATTCTAAGTTCTGATCTTTTCTTGATTAAATACGTTGCACATATCTTCTCTCAGTCTATAGCTTGTGTTTACTTTGTTTTTGATCTCTTTAGTGATACAGACTTTTTAAATTTTAATGCACTCAAATCTATTAATTATTTCTTTAGGATTGTAATTCTTAAAATGAGTTTTTTACTTACATTTTCCTTTAAAAGTTTTATTGCATTTTTTTGTTTAGCTTTTTATTCCATCTGGAACTTAATTGTAAGTAAGTAGAGGTAGAGATTTATTCCTCCCCCTCTCAACCAATGGGCTACTTGTCATAACGTAAGAAAGTGAAGCGTTCATCCTTGTAATGTTGCTCCTGCTACACGCCAGCTTGTTCTGTGAATGTGGGACTCATCTGGGCATCTCAGTTGTGCTCCTTTGGTCTGACTCTCGGCATCAATATTGTACTGTGTTAATCGTAGTAGCTTTTACAGTAGTAAGTAGAAGGCTGTCCTCCTCATTCTTGGCTTCCAACTGTGTCTATTCTTGGCCATTTATTCTTTTGTAAAAATTTTAGGATCACTTCGTCCTGTTCTGTGAAATGCTGATTTTGATAGAAATTGTGCTAAATTTTAAGTAAGAGACAGTGGACATCTTTAAAATTTCATTCCTCCTATTCATCTCCATAGTCTATCCCAACTCTATTTAGGTCTTTATGTCTTTAAATAACATTCTATAATGCCTACCATACACATTTAGATGTCTTAAGTTTATTTGGCTCTTCATAACTTTTGCTGCCATTATAAATGGTAATTTTTTTAAATTAACATTTTCCTAATTTGGTTATTGGTGGTTGTTGTATAATGTCTTTCTATCTAGCAAATAAACTCTGATGGTTCCCATATTTTGTAGATTTCCTGTCTGGTTTTCTGTGTAGTCACATCTTCTGCAAATGGTAATTTTGTGTGGTTTTTGTTTTCAAATTTCCTTCTCCGTCACTCTTGCTCCTCCTTACTACTCTTGTGTCACTGCGTTGGCTGAGCCCCCGCCACAGGGTCAGACCACGGAAGTGACAGCAGGCTCTCCGCCTTGTTTCTTTCTTTTTTTTAATTTTTTTTTTTTTTTTTCCCGTCTTGTTTCTGACTTCAGTGCAAATAATTCTAAAGTTTCATCACTAAATATTATATTTGCTGTGGATTTTTGATAGTAGCCTTCCTTGGGTTAACAGTATTTTTCTATTCCTAGTTTTCTAGGAATTTGTATCAGGAATGGGTATTAAATATTGCTATAATTTTTTTCCTCCATCTAGTAAGATGATTATCTGGAGAAGGCAGTGGCACCCCACTCCAGTACTCTTGCCTGGAAAATCCCATGGGTGGAGGAGCCTGGTGGGCTGCAGTCCATGGGGTCGCTAAGAGTCGGACACGACTGAGTGACTTCACTTTCACTTTTCACTTTCATGCATTGGAGAAGGAAATGGCAACCCACTCCAGTGTTCTTGCCTGGAGAATCCCAGGGACGGGGGAGCCTGGTGGGCTGCCGTCTATGGGGTCTCACGGACACCACTGAAGCGACTTAGCAGCAGCAGCAGCAGCAGTAAGATGATTATATAGTTTTTTTCCCTTATTAATGTAATGAATTACATTGATCATCTTCTGTTGTGAATCACCCACATATTCTCAGATAATCCACTTGACTCTGGTATATAATTCTTCTGAAATGTACTGCTAAACTGATTCACTCATATATTATTTACTGTTTTGTCCTGACATTAGTAACAAAAAAAACTAGTTGAGTAGCTTTCCTCTTCTCTTCTTTGAAATAGAGGCATATTGTTCTTGAAGGTTTGGTAATGGTTGTTACAACCTTCAGGTTTGTTGCCTTTTGTAGGGGGAGAGTTTTGAATACTAATTAATCTGTTAAATAGTTCCTTGGTTTATTTGGATAATCTATGTCTTCTGAAATATATGTTGGTAAATAACATTTTTCTTAAAAATTTCTGTTTAATACAGATTTTTCAGCTTATTGTTACGTTCCCACATCTCTGTTGTGTCTTTCATTAGTCCTTCTTCATATTTTTCACTTGTACTTTGATTTCCCTTTGAACAGTCTTGCTAGGGGTTTGTGTTTACTTCTTTAATTTGCATTTTAGTTTTTTCAAAGAGTCATGTTTTGGTTTTATTGACTTCTCTATCGTTTCTTTGCTTTCTGCTTTACTGATTTTGTTTTTATATTATTATTTCCTTTTTTTGCTTTGCTCAGATTGTCTCTGATGTTGTTTTTCTAACTTCTCACATTGAATGGTGAGCTTACTTTTTCAACCTACTTATTTAGGTGTTTTTCCTAGGGGAGGTAACTTTATTTTGGGTTTCCCGTGTGGCACTAGTGGTAGAGACTCCGCCTGCCACTGTAGGAGACACAAGAGATGTGGGTTCAGTCCCCGGGTCAGGAAGATCCCCTGGAGGAGGGCATGGCAACCCCTTCCAGTATTCTTGCCTGGGAAATTCCATGGACAGAGGAGCCTGGCGGGCTGCAGTCTATGAGGTCACAAAGAGTTGGACATGACTGAAGTGACTTAGCACACATGCATGCAACTTTATTTTAATACAATTTCAAACGCAGAAAAATTCTGGAATAGTACAAAGAATGTTTTCATACTGGTTACCCAGATGTTCCAATCACTTACATTTTGTCGTGTTCGTTTTTTAATGTGCAGTCATTCTGTTTGTCCACGTGTATATGTGTGTGTGCGCTCACTAACTTTTGGTCAGCCTGATCTATCAGGTTCTGAAACAGATGGTATTAAATAAAATCTCTCACTGTAGCTGTGGTTTTGTCAGTTTTTCCCCTATAATTCTTAATAGTTTTGCTGAGTTCTATATTATCAAGTACATGTAGTTTTTTCATCATTATGTCCTCAGTATGAATTTTTTGCCTTAAATCTATTTTGAATTATGATGTTTCACTACGTTTCTTTTGGTGAATATTTACTACTATGTGTGTATTCCTTTGTATTCAACTTTCTGTGTTGTTTTATTTTTAGAGTGTTTCTTGTAAGCTGTATGTAGCTGGACTTTGTTTTTTTAATCCAATCTGATAATATCTGTCTTTTATAGGTGAGTTGAACCCATTTATATTTACTATGATCACGAGCATCTAAATATATTTCTTCTGTCTTACGTTTTTTTGCTGATTGTCCTTTTGCTGTTGTTATTTATTTCCTTCCAGTCATCTTTTGTAGTGATTGAATTTTCTATATTCTCTTTTATTCTGCTGGTCTAGAAACCATTGATTATAAACTTCTTTCAATAATTTTTTTAATGTTTCTTTTTCGAAGCCTTCCTTATTTTTCAGTTATAGAAATACTACATACTTTTAACAAGGGTAATTTAAAAAGCTATATCGGGGAAAAAGCCAAACACACCCTCCTGTGTCCACGTTCATCCCACTAAAGCATGGTTGTCAAGTGAGGGTGGTTGTGCCCCTCGGGGAGGCCTGACAGTGTCTGCAGACAGTTTTGGTTGTCACCCCTGCGCACGGGGACGCTACTGGCACAGGAGGCAGAGGCCAGGGGTGCTCTCGGCACGGGACAGCACCCGCAGGAAAGCACTGTCCAGCACGAGGTGTCAGCAGTGACATAACTGAGAGGCCTGCTCTAGAGTGTCCAGTTCTTTTATGACTTAAAACATAGTAGCAGAAATTTCTGTAGCACTTACTTTGTTCCAGGCCCTCTTCTAACACATTTCATCCTCGCAGCAGGCTTGTGAAATATATACTATTATCTCTGCCTAATAGATGAGATAATTGAGGCACAAAAATGTTAAGTAACTTGGTAGTAACACAGCTAGTAAGTGAAAATTGCGAACTGGAATCAGGTGGACTGGCTCAGAAACCATGTTCTTAGCACACTTAACACTTTACCACAGAGCGTGCAGGTCTGTACATAGAACTTTTCCCCCTGCATCGTTAAGATTTGTGTGTGTGTATACATGTATGTACTGACATAAGTTATTTATATATATCCACACCCATGTATATATTTATATATGTATATATATTTTACATAAAGCAAAGTATCTACTGGTATATGTATGCAAAGATATAAAGAGTGCTTTAGGATCATTATTTCATAAAAAGGGCATCATATTCATTTAGTCAACACTTTTTTTGAATACCTGCTATAAATCAGGCCCTGGGGATATGACAGTAAATTGTTAAAGTCCCTGCCATATAGAGTTTATATTCTAGTAGGAGGAGATGGTTATTTAATGTATACTACAATTTTTAGATAGTGATAAAGCCTAGAAATGAAAATAAAGCAGTTTTCAGATAGATAATATGTTCTTTCAGCTCTGTATATTCCTCTATAAGTTTCTAACAGCAGTTCCTCCAAGGGAAATAGTATGGTTTTAAATCATTTTCTTTGAAAGATGGATAATCCAAGGTATCCTGAGTTTCGTTGCCTTTTCCTGTTAATGAACATTCACTTCGTTTCCCATTTGGGTGACTAGTTTCCTATTTCTGATTTCTTTTGTCTGTGAGATAGATTCCCTGGAGTATGTTTGCCGAGTCCAAGGGTATGTCGATTTTAAATCCTTATAGATGTTGTCAAGCTGCTTTACAAAGAAGTTGCAACAATTTACATTTTTACCATCAGTAATTAGGATAGTGAACTTTTATTGACTGACTGTATCATGCCAAGCATTGTCTTGTGGCTCTGGGTTTTTTACCTCCCTTAATACTCATGACTATCCCATGATATATCATTATCCTCATTTTACAGATGAATAATCTGAAGTGTTAGGATCACTTGCCTGGTCAGAACCTGCCATCTGCCCTGTTTGGTACACTGCCTCTTGTGGTCGCTCATGAGCACACCTCGCCCCTCCCGTGGTGTCCAGTAACCGTTTAGATAATCTTTTTAGATGTGTTCAGTCTAATGGCTGTGAAAAGATATCTTCTAATTGTTGTATACTGTGGGTTTCCTTGACCATTGTTGAGTTTGTTGTTGTTGTTCAGTCACTAAATCGAGTCCAACTCTTTGTGACCACATGGACAGCCGCACACCAGGCTTCCCTGTCCTTCACTGTCTCCTGGAGCTTGCTCAAACTCATGTCCATTGAGCAGTGATGACATCCAACCATCTCATCCTCTGTTGCCCCCTTCTCCTCCTGCCCTCAATCTTTCCCCGCATCAGGGTCTTTTCCAATAAGTCGGCTCTTTGGGTCCTTGCATTCAGTAGCCAAAGTATTGTTCAGTTTAAGTATCTTATTATGTTCATTGGCCATATATGAATGCTCTTCCCTGAACTGCCCGTGCATATCTTGTGATCATTTTTCTTTTACATTGTTATTTTTATTTCACTTTTATTTTGCTTGGTCAACTGTGGATATTGGAATAGAATAGATATTGATCCTTTACCTATAATCAGTCTGCTTTGGAAACTTTTTTTCAAAATCTATCAAATAATCTTGATTTTACTTATGTACCTTATTGACATATCAGTGTTCTAAATTTTTCTAGGGTCTGTCTTTTCTTTCATTTCTGGTTTGGTTTTCTTAGGGTTTTAATTTTTTGTGTTCATCTGTCTTTAATTGGTCTGGAATTTGATTTTAACATATTCTATGAGCTAAGGATATTTTCTTCCGGTTGTTTAGCTCCTTTGCCCACTAATTATTAAATAAATCATTTTTGTCCTAGTAAATTGAAATACCAAATATCACCTTCATGTTAAGTTCAAGATTTATTTTTTACTAGGTTTGTTTTTGGATTTCCTATTCTAATCCCTTATCTGTTTTTTACTTGTATGTTAATACCAAGTTGACTTCATGTAATAACTTTATAGAATGTTCTAACATATGACCATGTAAATCCCATCCATATTTTCCCATATTTTGTCTTAGCACTTCTTTTTTTTCTTTTGGTTTATTCATCCATATGAACCTTACGATTATTATATACACTTTTTTTTTTAAATCCATCTTGGGATCTCTATGGTTGTCATAATGGGACAAGGTTGTCAGTGACAGACTCCAGCAAATACTGCTGAAGGATGTAGGCTCTTTAAAAGCCAAAATGGAGAAACGGAGAGAAATCATTATGAAAAGCAAAAAAGAACACAGCTTGATCGTAGAATGTAGTTTCTTTTATCTGTCACTGTTTCCCACAAGGATGTAGGCTGTGAATAACAGTGCCTACAGAAGCCTGACTGCCTTCTCAGGAGGATTTCTTACCTTGTTGGCTTCCTCCTCTTTGTGCTGGGGATTCTGGCTCCCTCCCTACCCACCAGGTGTAAGTAATTGGTACAAGACCTCCTTCGTATTATTAGGTGATTTCTGCAAAGTTAGGTAAAGTAAACTCAATTTCCCAGCAGCGTCTATTACTGAGGATCATTCCTGAGGGTTTCTCTGATTTTGCTTTACATGATATATATTAATTTTGAGAGAAATGACATTTTTATAACATTATCTTCCTGTCTACGAACTTTATGTCTTCTCTTTTATTTAGATATTTTATTGCCATCTGTAACATTTTATATGTTTTTCTTCATCTAAGTCTTATTCCTTGTTGAATCTGCCTGCAATGCAGGAAGTGTGAGTTTGGAAGATCCCCTGGAGGAGGGGCAACCCTCTCCAGTATTCTTGCCTGGAGAGGAGAGGCTCCTTGCATGGGCAGAGGAGCCTGGTGGGTTGCTGTCCATAGGGTCACAGAGAGTCGAACATGACTGAAGCCACTGAGCACACATAAAAACATCTCTAATTATCTTACAGATTTTCTTTCTTTGGTGAACAGAATATTTCCCTGTACCTGTTTCCAGAACTTACTGTTCACATAGGAGGAAAAAAGGTCTTGATTTCTGTATATTCATTGTATTCAGTCACAGCATCGAATCATCAAGTTCTTTTATTTATTTTATAAGTTGTTTTGTTTTTGCCTTTGATTTCCTAGGTATACAATTACATCCCATTGACAAACAGCTTTAGTTTTCACCTTTCAATAATTAGTTCATTTTCTTGTACTATGTTATATATAATCTCCAATATAATGTTTTGTAATAATGGTGATAAGAGGCATGTGCTTGTATTTAAAATTTTAATGATTAAATACCAATTCTTCTCTCAAAACCTAAAGTTACTTGAGATTGTATCCTCTTGAATAAGACCAAGAATTTGACATGTTTTCTGCAGTTGAGTATCTCCCATCTCATTGACTTTGTTTACACATGATTGTTTTTAAATCAGTTGCTGTTTAAATTTGCAGTATATTTTTTGAGTTTCTTTTTTTCTTAAGACTCACTTTTAATTTGGCTCAAGCACATTCTTTAGTAGTTCATTCGTCAAGGGTCATTGTGGTAAACTCAGTCTTTTTTGTCTGAAACTGTGCTTATTTTCCCTCACTTGAGCTGGATTGTCCGTTTGCCTCTCAGCTCTTCTAATAGACTGTTCACTGGCCTCTTTTGTTTATTGTTTGGGAAGTATGTGCTGTGGATCTTGCTCTTGTTGCTCTATGGGTAATCTATACCTTTTTTGTAACTTAAGATTTTTGTCTATGATATTTGCAGTTTCAGTGCAAGGTTTCTAGGTATGATTTGTTTCAATGACACAGCTTGACCCTTGAGGTACATTTTAGCTGTTGATCCCTTACCCTTAGAAAATTATTGTTGTTTTCTTTCTGAACATTGCTTCCTTCTCTTCTTTTCTGAAATTCTTATTGGACATGTTTTGGGGATTTATAATTTCTACCTTTATGTCTGTTTGTGTTGCCTTCTAGATGACTGCCTCAAATCCATCTTTCAATTAATTAAACCTTTTTATTGAATATTATAGAAATTTATTGTTTAAGTTTATTTCAGAAACTGTATTTTTAAGTTTTTTTAAATTTCTAATTGGTTCTTCATAGCTTTTCATGGTTCATTTCTGCCTGTTTTGGTTTTATAACTGTTTGTTCTGTTTTTATGAATATTATTCTTTAATTTTTCTCATTGTTCATCCTAAATAGGGGCTTCCCAGGTAGCTCAGTGGTGAAAGAATCTGTTTGCCAATTCAGGGGACACAAGAAATGCCAGTTCGATCCCTGGGTCAGGAAGCTTCCCTGGAGGAAGAAAGGACAACCCACTCCAATATTCTTGCCTGGAAAATCCCATGGACAGAGGAGCCCAGAAGGCTACAGTCCGTGGGGTCACAAAGAGACACGACTAAGTGACTGAGGACCCACAGATATCCTAAACAACTCTTTAAAATGTCTTTTTCAAGTTTAGTTTCTCCTACCCATAATAAGCTAAGCTCTGATGTGTTTGGAAGTTTCAGCTTCTAGCTTCTGCATGTTTGTGTTGAGGAAGAGATTCTGTGTCTCTCCTAACTGTCTCACTCACCTCTCCCCGAGTCTTGCCTTTTCTTCCACAGGCTCACCTACCCACGCCCTCTGTTCCAAACCCAAGTCTGAGACTGACAGTTTTTGCTTTTGCTCTGCACAGATTTTCAGCCTACTGCAGATCCACTACTGAGCTAGAAGGCTTTGGCTTTGTTCCCCCTCAGGAGGTTGTGTCTGCGCTGTCTCGCCTCCCTGAATGGCAGCTTTGTGAGCAGCAGCCTAAGCCGGCCTGCAGCAGTGACTTCCTCAGCCTCCTCTGCTGGGCCCATCCCAAACAGGCCGCTGCCTCCAGGCAGTCAGCCAGAGGCAGGGGCCCCTCGCCCTGTGGCCTTGCTTTTTCTCCTTAACCCGCCTCTTCTGGGCCCTGGGGCCTGTGGCTCAGCCCTCCTGCTGTCACTCTGCATTTCTGTTTCATTTTGGATACTCAGACATAGTTATTTTTTTACTTTTAGGTGAGGGTATATCTTTTAAAATTTCTCTTTTCATGTGTATGCTTTTATTGCCATGTTTCTGGAGCAAGAACTGTGAGGTTACAGAGTTGTCCCAAAGCTTGAATTTCCCGTAATTTCTTCTTTGCCTGTTATATGTAATAACACATTCCACTGGTCTTTAACAAATCTAAATTTCTTAGTGCTGAGATGGAAATTGTGTTGAATCTAGTATTTCTTAAAATAATTGTGATCTTTCCCTATAACTGAGAGACCTTCCAGTTATGCCAAAATATTTATTGTAGCAGGAATTGGTCTATAAAGCCAGCACTTTTTAAAAGTGATTTTAGGAAAAAAGAGTAGCTCAGAAGCTAAATACCCTTGCTTCTATTCTTGTTTCTTACATTTGTAATTTTGCAAGAAAATGCAATATAAAGGAAGCATATAGGGTATAGAATACTAGAGGAACCATCTCTGAATTTCTGAGTCTTTCTCTTTTGTTGATGTGGTACTTTTCTGATTTTTAAAGTTTCTTTTTTTCTCAAAGGCCCTGCTATCTAAGTATGTAGTGAGGTCTGTTGGGGATTTTCTCCCCGGAACTTGGAAGCGACGAACCTGAAAGAATGACACTCGGACAGTCTCTTGCAAGGACTGACAAGTTTATTTCTGCCGTCAAGCCTTTTTATATAAGCAGGAACAAAGAGCTTAAAGTATACGGCCAGCAGAGTGCATACAGGGTTAACACATAATCGGCAAAAACATTTCAAGGACAGCGCACTCTAAGTGACTCATGTGCTTATCCTACAACCCGTTTTCTCAAGTAACATCCCTATTTATTATTAAATCTTGGCGCTGAACATAACCAAAGGCAGGAGATGTTTTTCTGTCCGCAGTACACAAAGCCGGGGTGCTTCTGGCCCTTTGCCATTTTCCCAAGGACTTTCTCCTAATTCGGCTATTTTGTACTATGCTTCCCAACAAGGTCTTTCAGGTGAACAGAAATGTATATGTATCAGGAATTTTTCAGTTGTAAGAGACAGAAACGTGACTGAAACTCACTAGCCATATCTTCTCTTGTATAATGAGAAGTAATGCATTAATCTGGTCTCACGGGATGACTGAAGTCCAGGACTCAAATGCTGTTGAGAGACGCCATCTGTTTTCTTAACTTCTCTCTTTCTGTTAGACTCACTGTTTTTCCTCTGAAAAAACTTTTCTACATTGGTTCAGGAGTGGCTGAGAGGCATGGGGGATAACTGTAGAAACTTTTGGATGTAATTTAGCAAGACTTAAAAAAAAAAAACCCTCTGAAAAAAATGTTGCTCCTCCCTACCCCCAGGTTTTGAATGCAAAATCCCAGGAAATGGTTAGCCTAATTTAGGTCACATGCCTATTTTTGCACAGATCATCCAGACTAGTGAGAGAGTCATTTCCTAGGCAGGTTGATAAGGAGTCTAGGGGTCCCCAAGGAGAGAGGGGTCTGGAATTCTCAAGGAGGAAGAAAGGACAAATGTTTTTTTTCCTTCTTTACATTCCTTAGGATTATATAACATTAATGTATCCTGCCTGAGGACAGTCTCTGGATTAAACCTTCTGGCTAATTCTGTTATCTTAATATGTAAATTATGGGAGTAGGTCTGGTGAGGTCTTTACAACCTCCAGACATTCTTTGGATTCATTGGAGAGTATAAGACTTCATTGCTAACACTAGCAAGTGGGTACTCTTTCTGCCCCCTTCTGATGCCTATGTCAGAAGCTTTCTCTATCTCCTTTATACTTTAATAAAACTTTATTACACAAAAGCTCTGAGCAGTCAAGCCTCATCGCTGGCCCCGGATTGAAATCTTCTACTCCGGGGGCCAAGAATCCCGGTGTCTTCACATGATTCAACAACAACCTTTCACTAGGGACTTGGGTCCTCTGCCCATGCATTTAGATGGATGCTGGGCTCTATGATTGTCTTCCCACTCAAAGGTGTGTCATCAGAGGATAAGCCTTCTCTGGCCAGGAGAAGCAAGGAAGAGATGTCACCAGACAAAACCAGATGTCTACCTCATGTGTATAACCTGTATTTTAACTTTTTATCTTTACAGACGGAAAGAATTTACTTTCAGGTTTTCTTACCTAAGGGGAGCAAAGAGAAGAGGAAAGCTATGTTCTTCTGCCGAGGGTGGAGCGTCGGAAAGGCCACAGACTTCGCAGCTTCTTTAGCCAGCCTTAAAAATGACAACAACAGACTAACAGCTAAGGTAACAACAGGGTGTAACTTTCCCTGGAAGTTGTAGAATACTCTATAAAGCATGTTTATTTACTGCATATGATGTATTTCTGTCTTAACAGAAATTGAGGTTATGTCACAGTGTCTCAGGAGAGGCATTACCCTTGGATCATATTTTGGAAACGTGGATTGCTAAGGAGGATTGTCCTTTGTACAGTGGTGGAAATATTATCTTGGAATATCTGAGTGATGAAGAACAGTTTTTAAAAAATGTTGATTCTTACTTGGAATAGCCATGCAGGGACTCAAGCCAGAAATCACGAGGAAAATTCATCGTTCGTCAACTTCTTTTACTACAAATACTATGTGTGTGTGTGTGTGTGTGTATAAAAGTTCCTTTCGAATGCCATTATGTCATAATTTATATTATTAGTCTTCTATTAAATTGAATTTGAATTTTTGTGTTTTCATGTGTAACCATGAACTGACATCCAGTTAAACACATGCTTGTATCTAATTAACTTTTATTAGTTTATGCTGTAATTACAACAAAGATATATTTCTCATTTGGTTAAATGTCAGCTTTGATGGGCCGTGAGTCTGCTCTACCCAGAACCTAAGATGAGGCAATGACCGTTTTGGGGGACATTGCTGTTCTTATGGTAGAAGAAAGAAATGGCTCTTAGAAGATAAGATGCATGACCTTTTGCTTTAAGCAAGACACATGACCAAGCCTAGTCTCATGGGGTGGGGAAGTATAGCCTTAGTATCTGCCTCCATTATGATGTGTAAATTGGTGTGTATACATGAATCATAGAAACTTAGAGGTCATCTCATTCACTCTACAAAGTTTGTAGATGAGGAATCTCAGGCCTAGGAAGAAGAAATTATTTTTTTGTTGCCACCTAAGTGCTTTGGGGCATATCTCTGATAAAAACCCCCTCCAGTGACTTCATCATTTTGTTGGTATGGATATATTACAATAAAAAGGAAGATGGGATAGCTGAAGTTCATTACAGGCCCTTTATATATACCCAAGCACAACACATGCCAAAAGTAACAACCTTGTACCAACACATTAAAATTAATGCTCCTGACTCATGTCTTCCATCTATACTCCACAAAGTACCACTATAGAGAAGGAATGGAAATTATTTCTGTTTGTTATCTGTCCCTTTCCTACTTTGCAATAGACAGGGGTAGTGGCTTTAGGTTTAATTAAGGGAATAAACTCAGAATGTTTATTTCATCTCTAATTCTTTCTTCATACTGTTTTCATGCAGTGAATGGAGATAACTTCTGATTTCTATCAGCTGCTTATACATTCATTTATTAACCAAGTTATTCAAGTACCTTCTAAATGTAAGGATTTGATTCTAACTGCCATGGTGGATACAATGAAGAAATGCATACTTAATTAAAACTAAAATACAAAGCAGTATGGCAAGTGCCAAATGAATATATAGTAAGTGTCGTCATGCTCTAATAACTCTTTTATCAGAAACCAGAAGACCAGAAGTAAAAATAATCCTTAAATATATTACCAAATACCAGAAAGTTTTAATACCAACTAATACCTTAGCATCTGTCATAATTACTTGCACAGAGTAAGCTGACCATGAACTGAACAAAAGCTAAATGTGCCAGAAAAAATACCAATGGGGTTGAAAAGAGAGAGGCTGCAGAGATTGAGCTAAACTTGAGGAGACCAAAGAACAGGTCCTGTCATGCCTGTCATGATTAGAAAAGAGAAAGCAGTGTGGTGGAAGGACTTACTTAAATCATCAGAAATCTTATCTCGGATAGTTGAGTGGACTAGTTGGAAGAGACACAGTTGCCAGCATTCTTGGAGGCTCTATGGATCCAGATGCTGGGAGGATCCAGATGCATTGTGGGCAGGAGAGGAAGTCCCTCGAGGGTCTCATTTCCAAATGACTCTTGAAATCCGACCCCTTTCTCAGGCTTTCTTTTAAGGCTTTGTGTCTGCTTAATACAGAGAAGGCAGTGGCACCCCACTCCAGTACTCTTGCCTGGAAAATCCCATGGGCGGAGGAGTTCTAAGGTTGACTGTACCCACCTTGCCCTTTAGAATCTTTTCACTGCTCACAGGCAACTAGAACTAAAAGTAGAAAACCCACAAATTGAAATAAGTTTTAAACTCAGATAAATATTTAACGTACATGATGATGGAAATGAGTTGTCATGTAAGCAGCCAGTAAAGACATGTGAATGATGAACTACTAGATTTTCCCCAGATTTGTCAGATTCTATTCTAGATAATTCTTAAGGAGAAGGGGAAAGGCTGCAGATGGAAGAATCTGAGGAAAGTAAAATTTACATGTCATACCTCTTTGACGTGGGAGACAATGACTGTGAATGAAGATATTTGGTCACATAACATGAAGGCAGCTTTGGCTTCAAGTCCTTCATGTCTGTTGTTCTCATCTTTTTAAACCAGGGAAGTTCCCTGAGAATTTAATTGAGATATCACAGAAACAGTTCCAGTTGCTATTTTCAGTATTGGTACACTGTATCTTGTTTTTCTTAATGTGATACATGGAAATAAAATTTATGAACTATAATGTATTGCATTTGAAATATTAACCTACATAAATCAAATTTTCAAAAACTTGTAAAAATGTGCAATAAAAATTGCTTGGAGAGTTTTTGAAGAGCAAATGTTTTATGATCTGAAATACTCAGTACATAACTGTCATTGTTAGATGAGACACATTGTCATGATTACATGAAGGGTCTGCTGAAATGGTTATATGATCAGAGACTACTAGTTCTATAGGCCCGGTAGTAGATAACTATAAAGGGTTTTTTGTTGTTTTGTCTTTTTTTTTTCCTGCTTAGCATCACAAACCCCTCCTCTTGTCTGGAAAATTGAAAGCATTTGTGAGTCTATGGATTGCAGTCCAAAAAGCCTGATACCTTTCCTTATTTTTGGCAGCCCTCAAGCATATGGCCTAAGTTGGGTCAGTTGAACTATCTTTGTTCTTAGCTGTGAACCAGGAGTAGTGTTACAAGGAGGGAAGAAGAGTTCAGAGTTAGTCCCAGTGGCCTTCCGTCACCCCATTGGATCAGAGTCCGAGCGCCCAGCCGCAGTGGTCCACTAACCAGACTGTTTCTTTGGCCGTGCATACGGCTATATGCTTTCTCTAGATGCCAAGCTATGGGGTAACCACCCAGGAAATTGTTTTTCTACCTAAGGACACCACAGACAGTTTCAGTTTTTGCCTCACTGATAGGATCACTGTTTAGAGTTGTGGGAAAACTTACTAGCCTAAGGTTGCTGCAAGGCCAGGTTATGGGCTCCGCAGTTTCGTAAGTAATGTTAAAGAGCCGCCAGGACTAAGCTCCAGGAGAGAAGAATCAGCTGGCTTGGTTACTGTGGTGTACCCTGCTCCTGGCCCAGGCCCCCAGCACATGCGTTTAGTAAATTTTTATTTGATTTTGACCTGAATGAATAAAATAATAGTACTCAACTTTAGGCCTCCTCACCATCTATTTAAATTTTTGGATCCTGTCTGCTTTTAGCATAGGAGGGAACAGAACTCAAAGACGATGACACTAAGGTGTTAAATTCAGGTAAATAGGAGGCTGTTTTTCCAGTGGCAGAAATGAGGAAAGGGGTGGGGTTGGGCGGGAAAGAGCTAGGTTTCGATGGTGATAAACTGAACCTGTTAAATGCTGTGTCTTTTACGTTTCATAACTGGGTTAAACCGGTTGTGTCACTCCTTGGACAGCTCTGCACTTGTTTGAATAGTACAACAGTCCCTCCTACTGAACTTTGATCCGGCAGAAACAACTGTTAACTAACAACTTCAGACCATCACTGGAACACCTGTACGAAGAATGTCCTTCAGTTTAGCTTTGCGTACGGGATTCTTTTAAACTTTAAAATGATTAGAAAACTTTTTATCGTCCTGCTTTTGTCATCTGTGACTCTTGGAGAAGCCAGGAAATCCTTTCTCAGTTTCCTGAACATAGAGAAGACTGAAGTACTGTTTATCACAAAGACGGAAGAAACTGTCGTTGTAAGGTCAAGTTACAGAGATAAACAACCAAACTCCAGCTACCTCCGTGTGCAACTGGAAGACGATAAAATGCTCCAAGTGGTGAATGTGACCAAGGCCTTATCGGATGTGACCAACTTTACCATACACCTGGTGATGGGTGGAGACGGAGAGACAAATCTGACCGTTCAGCTGTGGGATTCAGAAGGTAGGCGCGAAAGGCTCATTGAAGAGATAAAGAATGTCCGAGTCAGAGTGCTCAGACAGAGACAAGGCAGTCCTTTCCAGGCATCAAACCTCATCAACAGAAACATCTTAATGCTGTTTCTGCCAATGATACTGTTAAATAAATGTGCGTTTGGTTGCAAGATTGAGTTCCAGGTGTTTGAAACAGTGTGGAAGAGACCTTTGCCGGTAGTTCTTGGGGCGGTTATACAGTTTTTTCTTATGCCGTTTTGTGGATTCCTTCTAACGCAGATTTTGGCCTTGCCTGAGGCCCAGGCGTTTGGATTTATAGTCACCTGTACGTGCCCAGGTGGGGGTGGGGGCTACCTCTTTGCTCTGCTTCTAGAAGGAGATGTCACTTTGGCCATTCTGATGACTTGCACGTCAACGTTTCTGGCACTGGTCACGATGCCTACCAATTCGTACATATACAGTAGAATCTTAGGGTTATCGGGTACACTGCATATTCCTATTTCTAAAATTATGTCAACCCTCCTTTTCATCCTCGCACCAATGTCAGTGGGAATAGTCATCAAGCATAGACTACCTGACAAAGCAAAGTTCTTGGAGAGGATCATTAGGCCTCTGAGTTTTATTTTAATGTTTATAGGGATTTATGTGACTTTCAGCATGGGATTGGTGTTTCTGAAAACAGTGAACCTAGACGTGCTTCTGTTGGGTGTCTTAGTTCCTGCTTTGGGCTTGTTGTTCGGGTACTTTTTTGCTAAAATTTCTATGCTGCCTCTTCCTGTTTGTAAAACTGTTGCTATTGAAGGTGGGGTACTGAATAGTTTCTTAGCCCTTGCCATTATTCAGCTTTCCTTTTCACAGTCTGATGCAGACTTAGCGTCTGTGGCTCCGTTTACAGTGGCCATGTGTTCTGGATGTGAAATGTTACTGATCCTTCTGTTCTACAAGGCTAAGAAAAGATGTATCCTTAACATAGAAGAAAAAAGAATGAAAAATCCCCCAGTCTAACGGTTAAAGCTTTCCTGAATTTTCCTACTCTGAATGAGATACTGTGGGAGATGCAAAGAATATCCAAGATGATTCCTGCTCTCAACTCACTTATGCTCTGATTGAAAACTTGACATTAGGGGAGAAATACAGTCATATGTGCCTAACACCCAATGGACAGTCCAGACTGTTAAATGTGTAGGAATTCAGAAGGAGACTACTATAGCATTGGATTGGAATATAATACTTTATTATGATATATCCCAAGTATTTATAGGAGGGCTGCCCTTCCACAATAGGCATTTGGTAACCACTCACACAGTGAAGGGACATGTAAATTCCTATTGAAATCAGTCCATCTTAAATGCAGCACCTCTGGTCTCCTCGGTGTCCCTCCCGTCGTCTCCACCGTTTGCCTTGGGGCACAGGGTCCTCTCTCCCCACTCTTCTCCCTTCTTCCCTCCTCTTTCCTTCATTGCAGTAGCTGTTTCCTACAGACCGTCTCCTGTAATAGCTCTCTAGCCGTCTCCTCTCCATTCTCAGTCCTGCTTTTGTTCTGCCCTAGATTGCTGCCTCCCTAAACCTTTCTTCCCCAGCTTTTGGCCTGTCTACTCTCCAATCACTGGCAGATTAATGTTCCTAAAACTTAACTTTGATCATGTGCTTTCCCTGCTGCAAAGCCGTGTCACCTCTTGAATAAAGTCTGTATTCCTAGTGAGGCATTTCCTACTCTGCTGACTTTAGCTTTCCGGTTTTATCTCCTCTCCTACTTTTTACACGCAGGCTTTGTTCCAATCAGCAGATAACTGGGTCACTCATGACTGTGCCCTTTGTTCACATCGTCCCTGCAACCTGAGGGGCCCACATCATCTCTGTCTAAACTCGGACCACTCTCACAGACCTGGCTCAAACACAAGCTTTAACTAATCCCTGCTAGCTACTGGGAATTGAAATTTCCTCTAAATTCTCATCAGTTTTTTACATTCATAGTATTTAGCCAGTCTGGCTTGCATTACAGTTCTTTGTGTTGCTATTGTATCCTCCTTATCTTGCTATAAGTCTTTGAACATGTATTTTATAAACATAACATGTAAACAATGCAATATAATAAGTTTATATAATAGCATAAACAGTAGAATATAAACAGTAGAATATGCTAATGCAAATAATATTTATTTTGATACTTTACATAATGTCTAGCACATTTCCTATGTGCTTATTCAAATAAAGTGTTGAAGCACAGACTAGGGCCCAAATGAATAGTATGCTTGTTTTTATACTAACATTGAGTTTTTAAAGGCAATTTTTAGTATCTAGTTTCAGTTTTCACTTTTTTCCAAAGAGAGTGTGGGCATCAAGAAAGAGAAACATCACTAAATAAATCTGCTTCCCACATTTCACAGGCCTGTAGTTGTAGGCAAAGTACTTAATCACTCTGTAGTACCATGTTTTCACCTAAAAAATGGAGATGATAGTGTAAACGCCATCAAATTGTCATAGGAGTTAACTGAGATCTTATGGACAGTGTACTTAGAACAGGGTACATGCTCCTCAAGTGTTAGCTGCTATAATTATTTTACCACACTTCAAACTTTTGACCCTGGTGTACCTACTATTGTTTTGAAATACCAATCTGATGACTTTAGTATGGAAGCTAAAACTTTGAACATTTTCCTGTCAGTGTCATTCACCATCTTACTTATAGTATTTGGGAACTTTTGTTCAGTTTGCCAACTGACAAGACAACCATAGTTTTTTTTGGTTTTTTTTTTTCGTATTTTACCAAATCCAGTATTTGAATACCAAGATTTATCAACGCCCTGGTTTGGCATGGTTGGTGGATGGTTATTATTCATTTTATAAAATGATAATTGCCTACATGAAACACTTTACTGTTGACTCCATTAAAACAGAAATCTCCACTTAGGACATTAAATTATAATTAAGCTTGCATACATTTGACTTTTGCACATTTTCATGAACATATTTTACTGATAGGGAGATAAGAAATTGCCTTTCTAGTTGTACTTTATCCTTTACCTTGCAGAGAAACAAGACGTTTCTCTGCAGTTCAGTTTTCAAATTTGTAAAAGGAAGAGATTCAGTTGAAATTTAAGATATTGCTCAACTCCTACGCCTGTAATTCTGGCATGAAACTCTGGGTCATTGACACCATAGATGGTGATGGATTCAGGTTGACAGTAATAACCACCCACAGCAGCTGCTTTCTACTGGAGGCAAAAACCAAAATAGGAGTTTCTTGAAGGCAGAGACCACATATTATTCTTTGAATTCCCTGTAGTTTTTAACCAATGCCTTTAATCAAGTTGGTGCTCAGAAAACATTGAGTTAATTAATCATTAATGTCTGTAAAAGTCAATATCATATACTTAGGGGCCAGGTTATGCCTGGGTCTTCATTTCCAGCTCTATCACCAGCTGGGTGACATTGGTCAAGTTACTTAATCTCTCTGTGCCTAAATTGATGTGGAAAGTGGGGATAATGATAATACATACCTAATGGTATTTTCATGAGGAGTAAATGAGTTAACATTAGTAAGATCCTCAGAATAATGCCTAACACACAGTAAACTCTAATTATTATGGTTACTCTATGCATGTTTGATCTTGCACCTAAAAGCAGACAAATGTGTATGAATGGAACTTGAAATGTATTTCATTTATCTTACAGATGTATCAGGGAAAGACTGAAATTTTACATGAGACAGTTTGTCTGATTTAGATGGGGATGAAGTTATTCAAGCTACTTACTTGTTCTTTAAGAATGAGAGACATAAAGCAGTCTACCTAATTGTTTGAGTTCAGACCAACAACTTGTCCAGCAATAATCAGTATCAAGGCTGCAGAGAACAAGGAGCTTTATTTGAGGTTTTAAGACTGCAGTTCAAGAGACACAGATTTGGGTAAGCTTGAAAGAGTATCATAGGGGAGAAAAAGAGTCAGGAGCTTATACAGGTGAAAGTTACAAGGATGTTTGCAAATTTTGACTAACCTTGATTCAAGAAAGGAAATAATTGTCCTTAAGGGACAGGCTGTTGTGAGTCATTTTAGGTTAAGGGCTCAATAATATCTTGAGTTTCTGGAACACTGGGTAGATGTTCTGGGTGCATGTGTTAAGATATTGAGGTGTATTTGGGCTGAGACGTAAATCACACTTCCTCGATGGCATCCTGACTACCAGCTCCATCTTGATTTTCTTTTCACACATTTCACACAGCCATAATTGGTCAGACAAAAGATCCAGGGGTAAAGAGATAAGTCATGTTTAAAAAAAAGTTTCATCCCAATCTTTAATAGAGATGATTCTATGATATATATTGATATATATATATATATATTTTGCAACTAAAAACTGTCAGCAATTTCAGCCTATGTTATGTCAAAATCCTGAAGATTCCACTCATGAAGACCCCCATTTTGTGTGTATAAATTCTTGTCATTTTTAATCAAAGTCCACTAAACAATTAATTATTAATTAAGAAAATCTTGGTATGTAGAATGTTTGTGTGTGTGTGTGTGTGTGTGTGTGTGTGTGAGAGAGAGAGAGAGAGAGAGAGAAAGGAGATTCCATTTAAAAGAAATCCACTCCAGAGACTAAGTAGAGTTAGCAAGATACCCAGGACTGCCGGGGGAGGAATCACGATGAAGGTCACTCTTTATTACACAAATACAATGCAGCTGGACGCCCACCACTCAGGCAGGTGACCACGGAGCACTCTGCTTGACAAAGGCCATCCTTCCCGGCACCTCTCCATGAACACTCAGGTCTCAGCAGGTGTCATCGGCACTGCATCTCACCTCTCCTCCAGGTTCTTATGGATGGAAGTCAGCTAGTAGGAAAAGGTATCAACAGCCCCTAAGAGGGATCTCATTAGGGAAACCTGGAGTGGTGACCTGGACACCATGCCAGGGAGCAGATTCCATCCTGAGGCAGTGGAAGCTGAGCCCTCTATAACCCCCAAGCACTCTGGCATAGTACACAATCGAGAGTTGGGAACAAAACCTGCAGGCGCGACTGTAACTTTAAAAATTACCCCTTTGGGAAACGAAGAGCAACGCACCAGGCACCAGTCTCCAGGCACCAGTCTCCGCAGCCATCTGGCAGCCATCTGAACCGCTCAGCACTGAAAGACAGAAGCCTTGTGGATAGCGGGGAACCAGTGTGCAACACTGCCAAAACCAGATCTGAGCACTAGACCTCTCTGTGCACTAGGGGACTCTTCATTTCACTTTCGGTCAGGCATCTGAAAGCAGAACAGCTTCCTTGGACTGAGAAATTTCCAAGTTACTTGAAGACAATGGTAAACTAGCAGCTGAGGCCACTAGAAAAAGGCCGTACGTTCTGCTCATTTGAGGTAAGGAGCTTGAAATAGTTTTTAATTTGAAGGAGTGAGATAGTCCATCCATCTTATTTCACTTCCAGTACTCTGATTTTAGCAGCTTTGCCAAAGCAGTGGGACCACGTTTATTTAAATGAGATTTAAAGAGGACTCATCACATTTCTGCAAATGCCTGGAAATTTTTATTTGGTTAAAACCCAACACTTGTCATCACATAGTTGGCAAGATTGTTATTTTAAGATAACTGACAATGAAGAACCAAAAATCTAATTTCTGAAGTTTTTTTCCATCAAGAAAACAAAAGCAACTTTTATTAGACAAATCAAGGTTGTCAAATCAGATACAGCATCATTCTTTCAAAGGAGACAACGTTCTGGCTCTTTGTGAGATTTGAGAATTGGTCCCACGCTTCATGTCATTTACCTTTGAGAATTCTCATTTGCAATACATTGGTGACAATATCCCATCTTCTGCTCAAGCTAAGAGAAGAAATCACTGCAAATACAAAAAGCCAAATAACCTGCTTCCTTGATCCTGTTGTGACATCTTATATCTGTGCCATTTGCATTATAATGGTATATGATGCCAGATGTGTTATTTCAAGAAGAGGAAACATTTGAAGGACTGTAGACTAGTCCTTGCACCTCATGTGATGCAGCCTCATCATGCCAACACTCCATATTCCCTGAGTGTGGACTTGGGAGTCAGTGTTTTCTACGCTTTGCTCTTGCTGTGCGACTTGAGGATAAATAAACTCCCTGAGCCTCAGTTTCCTCATCCATATGATGCAGCTGATTATATCTTCTCATGGAACTGTTGCAACATTCAAGTAAAATAATGCATGTGAAAAAACAAGTGCCTGAAGCATGGTAAGTCCTCAGTAAATGGTAAGTAACCAAAATAATTCTTAATAGGGGCAGTTGGTTCTGGCCAACAAATACCTATCTGTCTATCAACTATCTATTAATCATGGGTTAACTATAGTGTTTATTGTTCAGAAGAAAGAAAACTTGCCTCTAGGAAACCTTCTAAGTTCTTCTGGCTGGACTAAGAATTACATTGACGTGAAAGTTGCTCAGTCATGTCTGGCTCTTTGCAACCCCATGGACTATAGAGTCCATGGAATTCTCCAAGCCAGAATACTGGAGTGGGTAGCCTTTCCCTTCTCCAGGGGATCTTCCCAACCCAGGGATTGAACCCAGGTCTCCTGCATTGCAGGTGGATTCTTTACCAGCAGGGCCATCAGGGAAGCCTTAAAATGACATGAGACAGAGGTAACAGGAGAAAATCAAATTTAATTTTATACTTAGGAGAATTCCACAAACATAAGAGGGCCAGAGACCCCACATGCAGGAGAGGGTCAGAGGCAGAAAAGTAAAATGAGGACTATATACCATCCTAAAGGAGATCAGTCCTGGGTGTTCATTGGAAGGACTGATGCTGAAGTGGAAATTCCAATACTTTGGCCACCTGATGTGAAGAAATGACTCATCTGAAAAGACCCTAATGCTGGGAAAGATTGAAGGCGAGAGGAGAAGGGGATGACAGAGGATGAGATGGTTGTGGCATCACCAACTCAATGGACATGCATTTGGGTAAGCTCTGGGAGTTGGTGATGGACAGGGAGGCCTGGCGTGCTGAGGTTCATGGGGTCACAAAGAGTCAAGACACCACTGAGCAACTGAACTGAACTGATACACCATCCTGAGCTAAGGAATGGGATGGGTCCTGGAAGCTTCCAAGGATAGGCAAATGATAAGAAGAAAAGCAGATGTTTGGTAATTAGATATTTGCCCTACCATATAGATGGGCCCTTTAGATAAAGTATATCTCCAGTAATAAACTGTTTTCTGAGAAAACCCCCCAATTTAAATTCTTCTAGGTAGTTAAGGGAGGGACAGTAATTTCTCTTGCATTCACCAGGTCTCAGTTGCCTTTAGCTCAAAATAATCCTCTTGCAAAAGTGGAACATTTGGAAGAGGCTCCTTATGAATCCCTATAACATGCAAACATATAGTGTAGGTTTACACAGCATCAGTTCAGTCATGTCCGACTCTTTGTGATCCCATGGACTGCAGCACGCCAGGCCTCCCTGTCCATCACCAACTTGCAGAGCTTACTCAAACTCCTGTCCATTGAGTTGGTGATGCCATCCAACCGTCTCACCCTTCTCTCGCCTTCAATCCTTCCCAGCATCAGAGTCTTTTCCAGTGAGTCAGTTCTTCACATCAGGTGGCCAATGTATTGGAGCTTCAGCATCAGTCCTTCTAATGAATATTCAGGACTGATTTCCTTTAGGATTGACTGGTTATCTCCTTGCAGTCCAAGGGACTTTCAATAGTCTCCAACACCACAGTTCAAAAGCATCAGTTCTTTGGGGCTCAGCTTTCTTTATAGTCCAACTCTCACATCCATACATGACTACTGGAAAGACCATAGCCTTGACTAGATGGATCTTTGTTGGCAAAGTGATGTCTCTGCTTTTAAATATGCTGTCTAGATTGGTCATAGCTTTTCTTCCAAGGAGCAAGCGTCTTTTAATTTCATGGCTGCAGTCACCATCTGCAGTGATTTTGGAGCCCAAAAGCATAAAGTCTCTCACTGTTTCCACTGTTCCCCCATCTATTTGCCATGAAGTGATGGGACCAGATGCCGTGATCTTCCTTTTCTGAATGTTGAGTTTTAGGCCAACGTTTTCACTCTCTTTCACTTTCACTCAGCATGCTGCTGCTGCTAAGTCGCCTCACTCGTGTTGGACTCTGTGCGACCCCATGGACTGCAGCCCACCAGGCTCCTCCGTCCATAGAATTTTCCAGACAAGAGTACTGCAGTGGGCTGCCACTGCCTTCATGCAACATGGGTTTAACAAATGAAAGTTGAAAAGCTAGAGACATACCTCCAGTTTGTGTTTTGTCAAAAGAGTAGTATGGAATAAAAAGGAGAAAGAAATGGAAATAGGAAAACTGGAAGGAATGAAAAACGCGAGAGATGGCAAAATAGAAGAGAGGAATTTTCTTTTAATTACAGACAAATGTATGGGCAGGAGAAAGAAGCACAGATGAAAGAGAAGGTGCAGACCCGGAAGGCCTAGGCAGGGCGGGGCGGCCCCGGCAGACCTGAGCCGCGGCGCTGGGGGCTGGGGGCTGGGGGCTGGGCGCAGAGGTGAGCGGGGTGGGCGGGGCGTGAGCAGGCCCCGCCCAGGGGCGGGCCGCGGGCGCGGGCCTTCCTGTCGGGCGGCCGCGCTCGCTGCCCTCTCGCTGCGGAAGCGCCGCGCGTCTGACAGGCTGGTGCGCCGCCGCCCTGAGGTGAGCCCGGTCTCCTGCTGCACTTGGGCGGGCGTGGGGTCGGCTGGCGCCTGCGGCCCCGGACAGCGGGTCAGGGGGTGGGCTCGGCCGGGGCCACCCGGCGCGGAGGCCTCGGTCGAGCGGTTGAGGGCCCGGGACGGCCCCCGCACCGCGGGGCCTCTGAGCGGCGCGTGCGGGGCGACCCACTGGCTCTCGTCCCGCCGGTCCCGGAGGCCCGGTCCGTGTCCGGGGCGGGCGGTCCCCGCCAGCCCCCGACCGCGTGTCGCGCTTCCGCGGACGGGCGGCAGGAGGCGGCGAGCGGGGCAGAGACGCCCGCCGCGCCTCAGGGGTTCGTCTCCGAGCAGGCGGAGGCGGACTACGGTGCTGCCTTTGGGCTTGTTGTGAGACTGGTTGAAGGCGAAGGCGCGCGCACAGCGGGGCACAGTGTGGGGAAGACCCCCGGGTGCCCAGGGCTGACGCACGGCGGCCCGTGGGCTTCCAGGCGCGGCGGCCTCCTCAGAGGTCCGTCAGAGGCGGCGCTCGGGGGCTGCCTGCTCACGGAACTTACGTGTGGGTATCTGCAGGCCGTGCCTCTCTTTTGAGGTCAGGATCGTGTGTTCAGCGGCCTGATGGACCTCGCCTTTTGCTTCACAAAGGCTCCTCACGCTCTCCTAATTCAACTTTCGATCTCCCCACCTCCTACCCAGATCTCAGATTTGACTCTCTTCTATCGTTCCATGCTGCGGTTAATGTCACGTTATCCATTTACTTGCCTAAGTGGGAAACCTGGGCCTCGTTAAACTCTCCCCCGCCCTCAAGCCCCGCATGCACTCTATTGCCGAGTGCCCTCACCTTTTCCTCCCAGAGCCGTTTCCCTACCGTCGGTTCCTCCCTCCACCCTCCCGTCCCTTGTCCTGCAGCCCCCATGTAATGCTTCCTCATGGCTCCCAAATCGAAGTCATGCCTCTAAGGGGTGATCATCATGGCATGACCCCCAGCCACATCCCTCCTCCTGTTCCTCTTCATCTCCGAGCTGTCGTGTCACTTAGGCCTTTTGGTTCCTCTTCACGTACCGGGAGTCCTGCAGTTGAGTTAGTCCTTCAAATCTTGGTTGAATCGTGTTCTTAGGGAAATGACATCTGGTACCTAAGACCAGGTCAGTGTTCTCTGTTAGGTGCTTCTCATTGAATAAATACTCAGTGCATAGCTCTCGAATGATTAAACAAGTACAGACTCTGGGTGGAGAATCCCCAAAAGAAAGGGTAACGGTTGAAATGAGCCTGGAAGAATTGGTAGGAGTTACACATATCAGTGCTGTGAGAAGGGGGAGATGTGAGTGGCTTATGCACAGTTTCCCGCTAGAAAGCAGATTCACCGTGAGAACATCCAGTTCTGTTGAAGCCTAGAAGAAGGGAACGGGAGTAAGAATGAAAAGAAAATCTTAGAAACAATTCTTGAACTGCTCTGAGTAACTCAAAAAGTGGCTTCCTTCTAAAATCATTTAAATGCTTATATTAAGAAACAGGCTCCCCACGTGGCTCAGTGGGAAAAGAACCTGCCCGCCAGGCAGACGTTGCAGGAGACCCTGGATCGATCCCTGGGTCCGGAAGATCCCCTGGAGAAGGAAATGGCAACCCATTCCAGTACTCTTGCCTGGAGAACCCCATGGGCAGAGGAGCCTGGCGGGCTACAGTCCATGGGGTTGCAAAGAGTCGGACACGACTGAGCACGCATGCATATAATATATATATATATTAAGAAGAAACAGCTAGCAGAAACAGCTCAAAGTATCTGTCTTTTGCCCCCACCCCCACTCCCTCTCCTCCCCATTCAGATACTGTGAGCACCATGATTGGGATTTCAGACCAGTCTCCAGGGTGAAATTCTGTCAGTTATTCTCAACTGTAAAGATTACACAATTAGGGTTGCTTTATAAATGATGCCACACATTTCTGACTCTGACAGCTTAAAAGGCTTCACTGTCCTAGGTACAGATTTTAGAATGTGGTTAAGCCTGTGGTGAGTTATTTTAGTCTTCTCTGCGAAAGTCAGTGGAAAGTTGGACAGTTCAGAAGACAAAACTGTTTTATTTTTTGTCCTCTCTGAAACCTGCAGCAATTCCTTTTTAGCTTTATACATTTTTTTAGTCCTGGAATTTTCTTCCCTCAGAATGTCACAGTGGAAAGAGCAGTGGACTTTCAATTCAGAATTGAGTTCAAATTCTAGTTGTGTCATCTGTCTATAAAACCTTGGGCAAATTAGTTATATTCACTGAGCTTTAAGTTCTTCATCTTTACAATCTCTTTAAAAATAATTTTACATGTGCAAAGCACCATACTGCCTGATACTCAGTTAGTGCTTTCTCCCCCTTCCCTTTAAAACTTCTTTAATTTCCATCCATGGTCAGTTGAATCCATGGATTCCAAAACTGCAGATACTGAGGGCTGACTGTTCCCTGTATTCTTTTTCTAATTTTTACTTTATTCTTAAACCCAAATATGCATCTATCTTTTAGAATATTTCTTGTGTCATTTCTTCTCCGTTCCTCAAATGATTGTTGTTTTTTAAAGTGTGATATGGTATGGGCCCTTTGAGAAACACTTTCATAGAGTACTTTTTGTTATGAAAATGTTTCTATAATAGAAGTGAATGAAGCTAGGTTAAAAATGTTTCTTAATGGACCTGTGAATGAATATTGAAAAAAAAAAAAATGAATTCTAGAATCAGGAAGGAGGGTGAATCCTGAATGGAAGTATTTTGCAAATTGAGATGTTTTTGTGAACAAACTTCTGTAATTAAGACTTTGTAAGCAATTTGTAACTGCTTTGTCTTTGTATGTGTTGAATCTGTTGAGAAGATGGCTGATCCTTGGCAGGAATGCATGGATTATGCAGTAACCCTGGCAGGACAAGCTGGAGAGGTACGAACTGAAATCTCAGCCACGATGTGATGGATGTGGGCAGTATGTGGTTGTCTTCTTAAACAAAACATGTATTTTTATTGATCTGGATTTGTTTTCAATTTACTTAATGGGTGAATACTTCCATTTTATGTCATTAAACATTTTGTAATAACGGTTGTGTATCTAAAATGGCTGTAAGATTCTATGGTTTTATACGTAGAAAGTCGTAACCACTAAGGGTTTATTTTATATACATTGTGGTAAGAAATATTTAAGAATACCATTCCAGACAGATTGATTGTTTCAAATCATTTCTATTATTCATCTTTTAATTCGATTTAAAATGACTTATATGCTTTTCTTATTTGCTTACCAAAAAAATCTTTTTAGGTGGTTCGTGAAGCGCTCAAGAATGAAATGAATATTATGGTTAAAAGTTCTCCGGCTGATTTGGTAACTGCTACTGACCAAAAAGTTGAAAAAATGCTTATCACATCCATAAAGGAAAAGTATCCATCTCACAGGTACTGCTTATGTCAGTTTCGTGTGATAAAAATGAAATCTAGGTTGGTCTCCAAGATTTTGCCTTTAGACTCAGAAATTGACTGTGCTTAATTTAAGCTGAACTGGAATTTATTTGGAGGGTGTCAGAATCCCTGAGAGTAGGACTGAGCAACCAGCGAGGAAGGCAGAGCTGGTTAGGGTTGGGTCAGGGTTGGGTCAGGGTTAGGCGCCATCGTTCAGAAGCTGCTGGTGGCCTCACTCCTGACTGTTCTCTTTGGATGTCTTACCCCATTAGCTCAAGGTTACAAATCGTGGGCAAAAACATCCCTTGCTGAACTTAGGGGTTTTTTCCCCCTAAGCTCAAACTTTCAGGGAGCAGTGAACAGGGGATATTTGGATTCCTTTATAGAAAGAGGAGTGTTGGATGCTGGGAAGTTAATGTGACAAATGTCTGTCATGGAGAAGATTTGAAAGTTCAGTTTTAGTCTCTACATTGCAAACATTTTTAGGTGCTAAAGAAGTGGTAGCTTTGAGTTTGAGAGAAAATACTAAAATCTGTCTCTCTTATGGGCATAGAAATACAACTGAAATATTGTCATCATTTTAAAGTTTTAACATTGTCATTCGCCAGTTCTTCTTGATCATGCCATCAGCCTTTCCTGGTATTTCAGCCACTGAGGAGAAAAAAATATTATTTAAAGCTGCATATGCTTTCTCTCAGTAAAAAGGTTTATAGCTAAGAGAAAAAGACATAAAAGAAATTCATGGTAATGCTTATTAGGACTTTTCAGTTTTGAATAAAGGACATAAATAACAAAGAAAGTAGGAAAGGGAAGAAGAAATCCTATGAATTCAGACACCATTTACAGAGTTTGCCTGACATTTACTGCGCAGTATGTTTTAGGAATGCATATTGATAACAGTAATTTTGGTGGGTGATTTTCTTTCTCTTTAACTTATTTCATGTTCTCTGTATTATCTGTTGCTGCATAGCAAGTTACTCTTTAAACACTTAACAGCTCTAGATAACATAGAGTTTTCTAGGATCAGGAATATGGGAGTAGCTGGAGAGCGTGGTTCTGGCAAGGGTCTTGTAGAGTCACAGGCACACTGTGGGTCTCCTCAAGGCTCAGCCGGGGCTGAAGGGCCTGTTCGCTTGTGGCTGTTGGTGGCCTCGGTTCCTCGTGGCTTGCCTGCTGGCAGCTTCCTCCAGTTTCCTCACCACGCGGGCCCCTCCACAGAGCGGCTCACGGTGTGGTGAGTGGCTTCGCCTAGGAAGCAGAGGGGAGGGGAAGGGGGCAGAAATAGAGTGAATAAGACGAAACCTCAGTGTCGTTCTGTCAAAGAGTTTTCAGAATTGCACGTTGTCACGTACACTTTGTTCTTTTGGCTAGAAATGAGTCTCTAAGTCCAAATTCACACTCAAGGCAGGGACATTAAGCTCTACCTCTTGAAGACAGGGTTATGAGAGAATTGGTAGACTTAAACCTCCACATTTCCTTAGTAAGTTATCATCTGCAATAAAAGCCTTTTTCAGCGTGTCTCTTTTCTTATCTTGATAATACATTTGAGAATTTTGAATTCTGTCATCTTTCACATGACTTGTTCTGGGGGAAATAAAATTTTCTCACTTTGATCTGTCTGAAGGAAAAACAATAGAAAAGTGTAGTTGTGTAGACTTTTGTTATGTTTTATAGTAGACTAAAAGTTTGAAAATTGTTGAAAACAGTATAAAGATTCAGAATTTGTCATATTTGCTTTTAGTTTCATTGGTGAGGAATCTGTGGCAGCTGGGGAAAAAAGTATCTTAACCGACAACCCTACATGGATCATTGACCCTATTGATGGAACAACTAACTTTGTACATGGGTATGTTTTTAAAATTTTAATATTGTAATTACTGTTTGTATATTAACTGAATGGACTGTTCAATATAGTTTTCATAATCACATATACTTTAGAGAATTCTGTGATTGTAAAATATGTTATGTATAGTTTTCATCAGCTGTGGATGAGGTAATGAACGATTAATGTTATAGACATGCGCAGTCAAGTGCCCTGTTCACTGTTCTTTTCCTCATTGTTGAAACCACATAAAAATGTATGCAAGCAACATTGCTGCTTTGAAATCAATTAAGGAACTGACTAACTCAGTACTAGTGTGTGCCTTTATAGAATGCATTTAATCCAGGAGAAAAAACTGTTAAAAAGAACATGAGTTTAGAATGTGTGACCTTGTGACCTTGGGCAAGTTACTTAATCTTTTTAAGCTGCAGTTTTATTTTTTTCATTCTCTAAAATGGGCACACTGATGGTACCTGCCTCATAGGATTGTTTATGGGACCTAATGAGTTGTACATTTATATAAAAACTTAATATAGTGCCTGGCACAAAGTAAGTATGTAATTCAGTATATGCTGAGAAGAATATGTTAAAAAAAAAAAATATATATATATATATACATACACACACACAAATTAAGTATGTAAGTCCAGATATATAGAAGAAAGCCTGATGGAATTAAGAGTTTCAACAAGTAGCCGAGTTTGGTGGGATGACACGTAATTGTTATGTTTGAAGTTGCCGTATGTGGCTGTACGTATCTTTACGAATAGAACTGTTAAAGCCATAAAGCTAAGAGGTAGGATCTATGTATGATGGAATGTTAGTGCAGAAAGATGCTCATGATATGAGGTAACATACAGAAGATTATAGTACAGTGGATAGTATGATCCCATTTTTGTTGACATTTAAGCTATATTCGTGGAACTTGGCATTCCAAAAGTATAGAAAGGCATGCGGTGCCAAGTGGCCTTCCCACTTCCAACCCCAGCTTCTCAGAGCCCATTTCTGGAGGCAGCTATTGTTATCAGTTTCTTGTGAATCCTTTCAGAGATGTCTCCTGCCTGGAGGAGCGTTATGCGTGTATGCATCTGTGTATTCTCCCCCACAACCCCCAACCCCTGCACTTACACAGAGAACTGCATGTTGTATACACAGTTCTGGGGAGGGATGAGACTGTTCACAGGAAAAAAATTGTAAGCAGTTATATTATGAAAACAAGTTTGTTGAAAAGAAGTTCTATCTTGGTAAATTTGTGTTTTTTTTTTTTTTTTTTAAGATTTCCTTTTGTAGCTGTTTCAATTGGCTTTGTGGTAAATAAAAAGGTATGTTGTTTAAATTTATGGTTGGTAGAATGCCTTGCTCTCATTTTCTGAGAAAGAGTAAATGAGTCTCTGTAATAAATTTAGGTTTGTCTCTATTCAATATATGTAGCTGCATTATTTTGAAATAAAATACAAACCTGCTAAACTTGTTATGATACTTTTTTCCAGTGAAGAAAATATAATGTCTTCCGAGAAGATTTTACAAGGAAAAAATATGCACAAGTAACTGAAATACAATTCAGTATTTAATCACCATTATATATGTGAATATGATAGGAATTGATGTAGGATCTGAAATGTGTAATGGAAGAGTTGGGTGCTGAGCTAGGAATGCTTTAGTAGACATTTTAGTGAAGGGAAAGACCAGGAAGTGGTAGGGGCCAAGTATGATGAGAAAATACAGAGTATATTCAGGAACCTAAATACTTGCTGTATTTAAAGCCCAGTAGAGTACACTCTACACCTGTTGCATTTCCATGCTATTTGAGTATTTGGGCGCAGCGAATCTTGAGCGCCCAACTTGCCCGGCACCTGCCCGCTGCCCAAACCCACCTGGAGCCACGGAGGCGCGGTCGACCGGAGCGCCTCAGCCCCACCCCTTTGCCCTACCGAGGCGCCCCCCTTGTCCCCACGCCGCCCGCCAAGAAAATTAAAAAAAAAAAAAAAAAAAGAATGTTTACTAATACCTTATGTAACTGTCTTCAAGGAGCTTGCGATATGTTTGATCAACATGTACACAAAAGAGTTAAGAAAACCCTGAAAATAAAAACATAAATTAGTGCAAACGAAATCTTAGGCACAGGATTGTATTCATCAGTGAGAACCTTCAAAAGGAGATAAGTGAGCATTTCTCTTATCATCAGTTCTGGGCTGTTGAATTCCCAGTTCAGTGCAAAAGTTAGATGTCGAACTATGAAAAAATTTTTAAAAACTACTCTAAGAACATGAAGAGGGTATAACACCTCCTGCCAGCAGCGGTTTGAGGAAATCTTCATAATAAATAGAAGGGATCTTAGAATTTGGTCATGTGAGTTGGGTCATGTTGGGAATTTTCCAGGTAAAAAAGAAAAGGAAAGCATTTTAATCAGAAAGAACAGTTTGGGGACGAGCAGGATGTGTATGGGCGACAGTGAGATGTTCATTGTGCGTGAAACTCTGGAAATGGTTGGAGCAAAACTGGTGAGGTGAGCTCGCTGTGGTCAGGCTGTGAGGCACTGTGGCCTGTCTGTGCTGGAACACTTAGTGGCTTCGAGGTGGTTGGAAATCAGGAGAGGTTTTTCAGTGCAGAGTGCCAGATAATTCCAGCAACATTAGAGGTCACACCAGAGGGGTGGGTAGTTCTGAGCTGAGATGGAGGTGGTGAGAATAACTGAAGAAATGGCCAAAATCAGGAAGTGTTTTCAAGATAAAATTGACTCATGGGGAAGGACTGAGGCGTGCGTGATCAGGTAGCAAGTGAGTGTGGCCTCTTTGGCTGAAGTTCTGCATGCCTAGGTTCCGAAGCACAGTCCTAACCTGTGTTGATGGGGTTGGTAGGAGCCACATAGAGGGACCAGAAAGAAAAACCTGTCAGAATCGAGAGAGCTAAAAGGGAATTGGAAGAAAAGGAAAAGTGAAAACCCCTGAGACACACAACTGTTGGGGGTTAGGCAGAGAAGAAAGTCAGAAAAAAAGTGACCCTAAGAGAGATCGGAGGTAGGAGGACACCACCAGGAACACAGAGTACGGGCTTAACTGTTGGTGGTCCGCAGCCTCCAGGTCTTCGGAGAAGACGTTTGGTCCGTAAGAGTCCATTCATGATCTCTTTGCAGGGAGTTTCAAGAGATGCATGGTCAGAGCAGAAGCCAGATTGTAATGTAGAAAGAGAATGAGAGACGCAAAGTCTCGACCACTCTGTGGCAATGAGGAGAAATGGAGAAGGTAATGAAGGCTTGGTGAGGGAGGGCCACTGTGGCGAGAAAGTACCAGAACCAAAGCCCAAGAGGCAGGGAGCCGTTGATGGAGCAGTGTTTCAGAGAAGGATTCACCTTAGAAAACAGGGAAGATTGCCTTCATCTGAGGTGGGAAGGAAAGAGGTCAAAACGTATGCCCCGAGTTTGGAAACTGATGGGAGGGGAGTCAGGGTTCAGACCTGATGAGCTCTTCCTCGACTCGGTTGGGAATTAGCATTTTACATAGTCCACGGTCTAACCGTGGTCTAACCATATGTTAAAAACATTAACATACCACATATTCTTGCTGCTTTCTTAGAAAAAGTATTGATTGAATGAAGAAAAAGACTCAGGTTTGGTAAAGAAAGCTTGCGTTCCTTCCACAGATGGAGTTTGGAATTGTGTACAGTTGCCTGGAGGATAAGATGTACACTGGCCGGAAAGGAAAAGGTGCCTTTTGTAATGGTCAAAAACTACAGGTTTCACACCAAGAAGGTAGGTTTACCCTCTAATTTTTGGTGTGATTCATACCATGTACTCGTATGGTAACCTTAGAGCTCTCCAAGTGTTACTGACTCATAAGTGTGTCTGTTTTCTCTGTACTTTCTCATCGTGACCGCGGTTGTGGATGTGGTCGTGGAGGCTGGGGAGGCAAGGGCAGTGGAGCAGATGGTGTGTACACGGGGCTCCGGCAAGGGCAGTGGAGCAGACGGTGTGTACACGGGGCTCCGGCAAGGGCAGTGGAGCAGACGGTGTGTACACGGGGCTCCAGCTTTGTCAGGGGACCTGGAGGAGCCAGAGTGCCTCCCAGCCTCACTGCGGTATTGGGTCACTGCTTCAGCCCCTGCGTCTCAGATTCTTTCTAGAATTCCTCTGCTCTGATGCCATTGGGACTAGTTATTAGTAAATTGAAAGGGAAAAGGCCCTTCAAGTTGGGAATCATTAAAAATGAGACATAAAGCTATTAAATATATAGGATGGTAAACAGCACCTTTCTACTGTATAGCGCAGAGAACTATATTCAGGGTCCCATGGTAAACCATGATGGAAAAGAATACGAAAAAGAATACCTAGATATGTGTGTGTATATATGTGTGTGTATATGTGTGTGTGTATATATGTGTGTGTATATATAAAGCTATAACTGAATCACTTTGCTGTACAACAGAAACTAACACAACATAGTAAATCAACTATACTTCAATACATTTTTTTATTTTATTTTTATTTATTTATTTTAATTTTAAACATTCATATCTTATTCATTTCTAAATGTCAAGAGTTATCAGTAAGACTTGAAAACACTTTAAAAACAAGTCCTTGGTCACCTCCAAATTATCCTTGGTGACCTTAACATCCCTCTGGCCATAGTCTTGGGATAGAGGGCATATAAAAAGTCACCATAATACATTTTTCTTAAATGAGGCATAAAACTTTTTGTAACGAGCTTAGTGATTGGCCTTTTAAGTCTGCTTTCTCTGGGATGGCTCCCTGGGTTTTGGAGGTGCTTACCTTCCCTAAAGCAGTCCCAACATTCCCACAGTTTACACTTGTAGATTCGTTTCTTTTCTCCTTTTTTCAGATTCTTTTACGTGCAGCAAAAACTTGAGAATACTCCTCCGCTTTTATAATATTTCTCCTCAGGCACTTAATTTGAGGGCAGATTTTGAATTTGTTTTCTTTTTATTGAACTCTAAGACCCCAGAGATTAGAAGATACATCCTAATTCTTGAGATGTTAACGTGAAACAAATGTGCATTTTAGAACTGAAGGAATGTGGCAGCTTTCATAGAAAGAAGTCTTTCCCCTTTTCTGTTATTTTATCTCACTTAAACAGGTTATGTGATTGTTAGAAGAGTTCACAGTTATAAACAAGGCTCAGAACAAGGTGGTGGGCATACATCTCAGCTGTGGGTGGAGATGAAGTGTGAGGTGTCCCAAGAGTAGCCTGTGAGCCAGGAGGGTTGAGTGTGTCGTGAGCGTTGGTCACGATGTTTCAAAGAGAAAATGGAAAATACAGGATAATTTGTCAAGTTAGTAAATGGAGGTCAGATGATTTATTTTAATTTTATTGGCGTATAGTTGATTTACAGTGTGTTGATTTCTGCTATACAGCAAAGTGGTTCCACTGTACATATTTGTATTGTTTCCCATATTCTTTTCCATTGTGGTTGATCACAGGATCTTGAGCGTGGCTCACTGTGCTGTACAGTAGGGCCTTGTTTATCTGTTCTATATGTAGTAGCTTGTGTTCTCCAATCCCAAACTCCCAGTCCTCCCTGCCCCACCCTTCTCCCCTTGGGCGACCCCAAAGCCTTTCTCTGTGTCTGAGCCTGCTTCTGCTTCACAGGTTTATTTATGTGCCATGTTTTAGACTCCACGTGTAAGCAACGCCTTATGATGTCTGTCTTTCTCTCTCTCACTTCTCTTAGTATGATAACCTCTAGGCTCATCCATGTAGCTGCAGATGGCAGTATTTTGCGGTCGAGCAGTATCCCCTTGTGTATATGTACCGCATCCTCTTTACCCACTCATCTGTTGATGGGCATTTAGGTTGCTTCCATATCGTGGCTGTTGTAAATAGTGCTGCAGTGCATGCAGGAGTGCATGTATCTTTTCAAATTGCAGTTTTGTGTGGATATACGTCCAGCTAGATCATATGGCAACTCCATTTTTAGTATTCTGAAGAACCTCTGTAATATTTTCCATAGTGCTTACACCTGTTTACCTTTCTACCAACAGTCAGTCAGTCTAGTCAGTCAGTTCATTCACTTAGTCGTGTGCAACTCTTTGAGACCCCATGGACTGCAGCACGCCAGGCCTCCCTGTCCATCACCAACTCCCGGAGTTCACTCAGACTCATGTCCTTTGAGTCAGTGAAGCCATCCAACCATCTCATCCTTTGTCATCCCCTTCTCCTCCCGCCTTCAATCTTTCCCAGCATCAGTGTCTTTTCCAATGAGTCAGTTCTTCGCATCAGGTGGTCAAAGTATTAGAGTTTCAGCTTCAGCATCAGTCCTTCCCATGAACACCCAGGACTGATCTCCTTCAGGATGGACTGGTTGGATCTCCTTGCAGTCCAAGGGACTCTCAAGAGTCTTCTCCAACACCACAGTTCAAAAGCATCAATTCTTTGGGGCTCAGCTTTCTTTTAAGTCCAACTCTCACATCCATACATGACTACTGGAAAAACCATAGCCTTGACTAGATGGACCTTTGTTGGCAAAGTGATATCTCAGCTTTTTATTATGCTATCTAGGTTTGTCATAGCTTTCCTTCCAAGGAGCAAGCATCTTTTAATTTCATGGCTGCAGTCACCATCTGCAGTAATCTTGGAGCCTAAAAAAATAAAGTCTCACAGTTTCCATTGTTTCCCTATCTATTTGCCATGAAGTGATAGGACCGGATGCTATGATCTTAATTTTTTGAATATTGAGTTTTAAGCCAACTTTTTCACTCTTCTCTTTCACTTTCATCAAAAGGCTCTTTAGTTTTTCTTCACTTAACAGTGGTACGATTTAGTTTTAATTTTTGTTTTATTTCAAATCTATATATAAATTATTTCTAAATTCTACTTTTTAAAAAAATATATAAGGCATTGGTGGCTAAATGTATCATGCGTGTAGCCAAACTGGTTATATTCTGCACTTTTGGGGAGGTAGTCTAAGAAGCTAGACGCCTTTTGATGATCATAAAAATGATGATAAAATGACTAGAAGAGAAGAAAAGTTCATAAATATTTAAAGCCTTAGAAAGAAAGAAATATTCAACTAGAAAGAAGGATAAAATTGTCCAATTTGGTGAGCTTCAAGTGTCGAATTTTTTTATCAGGTTCTTATTGATAAACTGTAGTAATTATTTGAAACTTTTTCTTTTAGATATTACCAAATCTCTCTTGGTGACAGAGTTGGGCTCTTCCAGAACACCAGAGACTGTGAGAATTATTCTTTCTAATATAGAAAGGCTTCTTTGCCTTCCCATCCATGGGTAAGCTCTCTTCACTTTATCCCTAAAGTTGAACATTCTATTATATTAATGCTATAGATAATTTGACATCCTAAGGAATGAATTTTTATTTAGAAATGAACTTTTAATTAATAGACATGGAGTCAGTACCATAATTCTAATTTTAAAATGTGATTTTTAAAACTGTTATTTGAAAATAATTTGAAATTTTAAAAAATTTGCAGAAATAAAAACCTATAAGAAATAGCAGTATGCAGTTAAAAACCTATAAGAAACAATTCAGCTATTGTTAACATTGTACCCCTTGCTTTATCATTTTCTCACTCCTTCTTCTCTGTCTTTTTCTTTGTGTATGTGTGTGTGTTTGTGTAAATATTCTCCTTTTTTTCCCCTCAACTATTTCATGGTAAATTACTTAGTGTGTGGCTCTTTATCCCTAAATAATTCAGTTTGTTATTTCCTAAGAATAGGCATATTCTCTTCCATAATCACAGTACAACTATTGACTTCATAATTTTATCTATCCATACATACTTAGTTTTGTCAGTTGATCTAACTATGTCGTCTATAGCATTTTTTTCCTCCAGGGCAAGATTCAGTCTAGGGTTAGCTTTACATTTGGTTGTCATGTCTATTTCACTGCCTTTAATCTGGAACATTTCCGTAGCCTAAGCGTTACCCACTTTCTCTGAGTTTTCAAGTTATTTGCACAAGGTATGCAAGGTAGACTCACAGTTTATTTCTGGCCTGTCTGTATCAGTAGTTTTCTTCCCCCCTTATCACTTCTTATTTTATGTTATTTCTTCTTCTTTTTTAAAAATCTTGATTAAATTACTTGGCAGTTTGTCAGTTTTTTTTTTTCAAAGAAAGAGCCAGGATTTTGATTATTAATCTGGTCTGCTGTCTTTATCCTCCCTGCTTTATTATTTTCATCATTGTGCTTTCTTGTCATTCATTTTGTTGTTTCCTGTTTTTTTTTTTCCTTTTTAAGTAGAGAATTTATTTTTATGCTTTGATTTTTATTGAGGTGAGTATTTAGGCTTGAGTTTTTATCTGATTGCTGCTTTAAATGTATCTCACAGATTGTGATGTGTTTTCATTGCAGTTATTTTTCTGGTAACTTCTGTTTGTATTTCCCCTTTTACCCAAGAGTTGTATTAAACTTCCATGGGGAAATGCTTTTTGTGCTTTCTTAGTTTTGTTTTTTAATTTGTAGTTTTATTACATTATAATAAATATATTTTATGGAGCTTTATGTTTCCTTTGTGCCCAGTATATGATCAGTTTTTGTGGAACTTCTATATGCACTGGAAAAAAGTACATTTTGTACTTTGATGTTTGGGCTTGAAATCTACTTTGACATCAGAATTGCAGTCCCTGCTCTTCTCATTGTTTCCATTTGTCTGGTTAATCTTTGTCCACCTTTATTTTTAGTGTTTTTGAAATCAGTGCATTTTAAGTGCACCTCTTGAATACAGCATAGAGTGGAGTTTTGCTCTATAATCAATTTGAAAATCTTTTCTTTTTAATAAAAAAGTTAGGCTTGTTCATTTATTTATATGACCGTTTTGTTTGGTCTCAATTTTGTATTATGCTGTAATTGTATTGTGATAGTGTATCCTCTTTTTTCTCTTTTTCTATTTATAAAAGTTTCAATTTTATTCTCATGGGTTTCTTTTATATTAAAACTCTTTATAATGCCCTTAATATTCTCTTTTCTTACTTAACCGTTCTGTTAGTTCTGTAAAGACTCCAGAACTGCTTAGCTTCCGCCTGTTGGCTATATAACATTCAGTGATTTTACTCTGCTTTTCTCTTTTTCTCTCCCTCTTAATCTAGTTTTTTTTTTTTTTTTAAGTTGCATTCTTTCTAGTTTGTCGGGCATATTATTACTACGTATTGTTTCACCCATAGTCCCATCCTGTGGTCTTAGTTTTTCCTTTATAAAATGGTCACTGTCTTGTGACGTTTTCCTGGTGTCAAAAGTTCAGAAATAATAGAAGTAAAACCATTGAATCACTGAATTCAATATTTATTGTGCACACACCAAAAAGATACTTTGCAAACCAGGAACACCCAGACCAAAACATGGGATGAGGCTCAGCCATGTGTTGTTATAAAGCAGCTTATACAGTGAGAAGACAGTGACTACTTATTCTTCAAAACGATTGGCTATAATAGAGTTTTCTTAAATGACAGGGAATTGATTAGTGGTTAACTCATATCTACCTTGAGAAACAATTGAAGGTTTGCTTGTAATTTTCAGAAGCATAAGCAAGGGATGATCCAGGTCTAGTTACTTTTGCAAAATGTGCTAAATTAAGCTTTGTTTTCATGACTAAACTGATTTGGTCTGCTCAGGGAATTTTCAAAACTGGTCTCTGTTTTTTGCTTTAACACCTATCACCTTTGGATTGGTGAAGCTCATCCTCTAGTAGATTCCGTGGGAAGGGCACCTGTGCATGGTATGCCATGATTTCTGGCATATTCCAAACTGTTTTCCTATGGTCTTGAAACTCCAAGGGCAGCTTGGCTGAATAGAACATCCTTAGTGAAAGAAAGTATGAAGAATATTTCTTTAAAAATGCTATTTCACTGTTGCTTTGCTTTGTATGTTGTTTTTGAGAAATCTGGTGCCAGTCTGATTTTATTGGCTTTTAAATTATTTCATGTTTTGTTTGGAGTCTCTGAGACATTTTTGTTTTCTTTTAATCTTTCATGGCTGACACTTTTATAAGGGTATATCTTGGAATTCTTAGAGTTGCTTGTGTGGGATGGTTTTCTCCCTTTAATTGGTAGATTAATGTCTCTTTTCTTTTTTTTCTGGCAAGTTTTCTTGAATTTTAAATATTAGTTCACTTATGCTGTTTTCATTTTCTTCTTCAAAGACACCAGCAGGAACATTCAACCTCCTTTGTATCTTCTCTTCTGTTCCTTTCTCCCTGGCCCTTTTTACTTTTACTGTTTTTTTTTCTCACTGCCCTTTTTCAAGTTTTCATTTGCATCTGTTCTCTTTAAGGGTACCTTGTGATTCAGTCTTAATTTCTGATAAAGTTTTGTCTTTTTTTATTCCCCTTCATTTCTGAGTTCTATTATCTCTTATATTATTTTATCCTTCTTTTATTTTGTTCACTTCTGGGCTTACTTTTCCTTTTGCAGAGCAACTTTATCAGCCAGAAAAAACCCAAACACTTAATTATTGATGATGTTTGATGTTTCACTGTAGCTACGTGCGGCCGTGTCTGCTTCTTTCTGTCTCTGTTCACTTGGTGATCTGGGTTCCTGGTTTCAGTTCTTCTTCCGTTAGTTCTGTTCTTCTGTGTAGTTTCTGTTATGAATCTCTGTTAGGTGTAGGAGGCGGGGATTGGCATGTCATTTTCTCTTTCATTTCTCAGGGTTTTTCATTTCTTTTACTTTTTAAAGACTTATTTATTTATTTCTGGCTGTGCTGGGTCTTCGTTGCTGTGCTCAGGCTTTCTCTAGTTGTGGCGAGCGGGGGCTGCTCTCCACGGTGGGCCACAGGCTCTGGGGCACACCGGCTCAGTAGCTGTGGTTCATGGGCTCAGTAGCTGTGGCTCTCGGGCTCAGTAGCGGTGGCTCTCGGGCTCAGTGGCTGTGGCTCTCGGGCTCAGTGGCTGTGGCTCTCGGGCTCAGTGGCTGGGGCTCTCGGGCTCAGTGGCTGTGGCTCTCGGGCTCAGTGGCGGTGGCTCTCGGGCTCAGTGGCTGTGGCTCTCGGGCTCAGTGGCTGGGGCTCTCGGGCTCAGTGGCGGTGGCTCTCGGGCTCAGTGGCTGGGGCTCTCGGGCTCAGTAGCTGGGGCTCTCGGGCTCAGTAGCGGTGGCTCTCGGGCTCAGTGGCTGGGGCTCTCGGGCTCAGTGGCTGTGGCTCTCGGGCTCAGTGGCTGTGGCTCTCGGGCTCAGTGGCGGTGGCTCTCGGGCTCAGTGGCGGTGGCTCTCGGGCTCAGTGGCTGTGGCTCTCGGGCTCAGTGGCTGGGGCTCTCGGGCTCAGTGGCTGTGGCTCTCGGGCTCAGTGGCTGTGGCTCACGGGCTCAGTGGCTGTGGCTCTCGGGCTCTGGAACGTGGGTCAGTAGTTGTGGTTTCCAGGCTTAGCTGCTCCGTGGCGTGTGGGGTCTTCCCAGACCAGGGATTGAACCCGCATACCATGTATTGGCAGGTGGATTCTTTACCACTAGATAACCAGGGAAGCTCACCACTTCCTTTATTTTATGTTGAAGTATAATTGTATATTAATTGTAAGTGAGATTAATGAGGCAAAGTAAATCATTACGGATCAATTTCCTTTTTTTAATTTTTTGGGATTCATTTAATGAAATGCACTATGTTTGTTTACTTCAATGATGTTTCTTTTGTGTTGCTTTAGGGAATGATTTGATCATGACATGCTCCTCTTTTGAGGCCCTCTAATCTGCTAGGCCCTCTGCTGGGCGCTTTGCTTCTGTTGTTTCTAATCATTGCAGCCGTAGCCAAGTTGGTTATCCCCATTTCGATGACAAGAAGACTAAAACTTGAAGAAGAAACTTCTTTCAAAATTACAGCTTTTAAGCAGCTGAGCAGGGGAGCAAACTCAAAGCTTTGTGATTCTGAAGATAGATTCTTCTTAGCACTGCTGCTGCTGCTGCTGCTAAGTTGCTTCAGTCGTGTCCGACTCTGTGCGACGCCATGGACTGCAGCCCACCAGGCTTCTCTGTCCATGGGATTCTCCAGGCAAGAACCACCCTAACTGTAAAGGAGGATCAGACTAACACAGGGTTCAGACAGAACACATTTGCAAAATCTAGGCCACAGCCTCAGTTGTTTGGTGATTAAGTACTATCTTTAGTAATACTTACCCATAAAAGAATATACTTACTGATCAAAAGACCTCTTGCCAGAGAGCTGTTGAGATACATCAGAAGTAGACAGAAGCATTGCATCTAGCGTTGGTCTTCCAGCCCAGGAAGACCATTCTATTCCGTGTCTGAATAGAATGCCAAGAGATGATTTGTGGAAGATCTTGGTATTTTCTTTCTATGATGTGAGATATGAACTATCACATATCCCCTGAGAAAGTGGGGAAAGTGCACCATTCTTGATAACTGAAAAAAGCCATAATGTTAATTTGGGTTTATATATCTATGGACATTTTTGGAATTGCTAGTTCTTAATTTTGATATATAATAAAACTGTAGGCAGTAAAATGTATTTAAAAATCAAGGGCATCATGTAATTCTGGTCCTTTTTTGTTGTTAAACTGTTTTCGCATGAAGGTTGTACTAGGCACAGTACTAGTTTATATTTATTTTTTAATTTTTTTTTTTGCCATTGCTTCTTTTTTAATTTTAATTTTATTGGAGTATAGTTGATTCACAGTGTTGTGTTAGTTTCAGGTGTATAGCAAAGTGATTCAGTTACGCACACTCATATTCGTTCTTTTTTAGATTCTTTTCTCATATGGGTTATCCAGAATATTGAGTAGACTTCGCTGTGCTAGACAGTAGGCCCTTGTTGGTTGTCTGTCTTACGTACAGTGGCGTGTGCTCATCTCAGCCCTGATTGATCCCTCCCCCATGTTTCCCCTGTGGACTGTAAGCTTGCTTTCAGTATCTGTCTGTTTTGTAAGTTCATTTGTCTCAATTTTTTAAAATTAGATTCCACGTATCATACAATATCACTGACATGTGGAATCCTTTTATTTCTTAAAAAATAATGAAGGGTCTCAGTGAACAGACCTGACTGCTTTATTTTCAGAGGACTTCCCTGGTGGCTTAGAGGGTAAAGCGTCTGCCCACAATGCGGCAGACCTGGATTCGACCCCTGGGTTGGGAAGATCCCCTGGAGAAGGAAATGACTACCCACTCCAGTATTCTGGCCTGGAGAATTCCATGGAGAGTCAGACAAGACTAAGTGATTTTCACTTTCACTTTCAAACAATTAAAAAAAGAACTTTGAGTAAAAACCATTTGAAAGTAGTTAATTTACAGACATGACAATTCCTTTTTCTTAAATACTTCAGTGTGTATATTTTTGATAAAAGGGACATATGCTAAGATAACCACAACACAGTTATAAAAATCAGGAAATTAGCTTTGATATATTGTCTAATATAGTGACAATTAAATTTTGAAAGAATTCTAATCCAAGCTCCAAGCCAGAATCATATGCTGCACTTTAAGTGTTATTCTCATCAAGCTTTTTTTTTTTTAAGATTTATATAATTTGGCTGTGCTAGGTCTTGGTTGTGGCAGTGGGGGCTGCTCTGCACGGGGGTGCGGGGGCTCCTCCCTGCAGGGCCTCCTCTGGTCCGGGCGCACAGTCCCCCTCACGGGTGAAGAAGTTGCAGCTCCCAGGCTCTAGAGCCCTGGCTCAGTAGTTGTGGTGCTTGGGCTTAGTTGCTCTTTGGCACGTGGGGTCTTCCCGGACCGAGGATCGAACCTGTATCCCTGCACTGGCAGGCGGATTCTTTACCACTGAACCAGCAGGGAAGCCCTCAGCAGTGCCTTTTAATCTAGAACAGGTGCTTAGCCTTTATCTTTTATGACCTTGACATTTTTGAAAACTGTAGGGTGGTTGCTTTACAGCACGCCTTTTGATTTGAGTTTGTTGGTTTCCTCTTGATTAGATTTGAGTTATGCATTTTTGGCAGGAATGCAACAGAAGTACTGTTATGTCCTCCTCCTCAGTGCATTCTGTCAGGAGACACGGGGACCTTTGTTCCATTGTGTGTGTTGCTCAGTCGTGTCCAACTCTTTGTGACCCCATGGACTGTAGCCCACCAGGCTCCTCTGTCCATGGGATTCTCCAGGCAAGAACACTGCAGCGAGCTGTCATGCCCTCCTCCAGGGAATCCCCCGACCCAGGGATGAACCCAGGTCTCTTGCATTGCAGGCGGATTCTTTACCAGCTGAGCCACCAGGGACACCCTTTGTCCCATTACTGGATGCTAACTTTGATCACTTGGTAGTGATCTTGCCATCTTTTCCATCATAATTATTATGTATCTTATAGGGAGATACTCTGATGTGTAAATATCAATCATTTTAGCATTTATTGATGATTCTTTCCTGCATCAGTTATTATTATAATGGCTGATAAAGTGATGTCTGTATTTACCCTAACTTGGTATATTTCCGAGGACGAGGTTCAGTGAGAAGCAGATGTGAAGCAGGCCTCGCGGGCAGGCCTCGGTGCCAGCAGAGCCCAGCAGGGCTGTCACCTCCTGGGCACACGCGCCGATGCCCGCGCCGCTGGGGGTGGCCAGGGCGCACTTGCACGGAACTCCTACAGACTCCTTGTGTTGTGGGGCTCTCGTCCCTGGGTTTAGATCACAGTGACAAGGCATGCATGCCATGGTGGCAGAATTAATGCATTTTCTTCAGTGTTTTTCTTCCCAAAGTATCATCATTTTAATGTTTATCTTACACATGATTGCTTTGTTAGGCTTCATTCTGTCATTTATATAGTATATCATGATAATTAGGATTTACATATTTTGATTTTAAATTTAAGTACCACCTTTTTCTTTTTAACAGTCTGTGGATTGGTTCAAGTGATCTCAGTCCACACTTGAAACTGCAGCTAAGGAGGAATGCCTTATTTGAAGAATTATTTTTCCCCGTTTTGTCTGTTAGGATCCGGGGTGTTGGAACAGCAGCTCTGAACATGTGCCTGGTGGCCGCTGGGGCTGCGGACGCGTATTATGAAATGGGGATCCATTGCTGGGATGTTGCAGGCGCCGGCATCATTGTGACTGAAGCTGGCGGAGTGCTCCTGGATGTCACAGGTAAAACTGCGGAACAGGAAGGCGTTGTTTTCTTTCCATACCTATGGGACTGTCCTCCAAATATGGCAGTTTTTTTTAGATGTATCTTTTAATGTTTCCCTTTAATATTTTTTTCAATGTTTACACCTCAGCTCTTCAGGCAACACAAACCATGTAATTTTCTGCAGAATCAAAATAGCAGATATTGGGAGACAGAGGCAAAAATGAGAAGCTAATGGTAGTGTACAATTAATAATAATAAATGGCTAAGCCTCTTCAGGGCTTCCCTGGTGGCTCAGCTGGTAAAGAATCCGCCTGCAATGCAGGTTCAATCCCTGGGTTGGAAGGATTCCCCTGGAGAAGGGAAAGGCTACCCACTCCAGTATTCTGGCCTGGAGAATTCCAAGGACTGTATAGTCCATGAGGTCACAAAGAGTCACACATGACCGAGCAACTTTCACTCTCACTCTCAAGCCTCTTCAACTGTGAGTACCAGGAACTCTTGAGAGGCTGTAGAAAAAGTGTAGAAAGGCACCGGATCTGAGGTCGTACCAGGACCCCTTTGAGTGGTGACCGTGGTGGCAGCTGAGTATGGGCTTCCTCCACCAGCACTTTCTGCCTTGGCCCTGGGGGAGTTACATACTTTCTCTGCACTGATGATGACATGTTTAAAAGTAAAGAGTGAGCCTGGGTTAAAACAGTTTACCAGCAGTCTGGGAGAAAAGCAGCAAAGAATTAAGGAGGTGGGCAGGAGAGTAGTGTGCCAATCCCTGGCCTCGGGTTTTCTGTCGAGAGGTTCCAAACATTAAAGAGGCAGTGAGAGTAATGAAAGCAAGAGTGGAGCACATCAAAGGAGAAAGATGGCGGTGCAGACCCGCACTCCCTTCAAAACGGGTTTCTAAAAGATGCTTAGAAACTCATTATGTACTAGCAAAGCTTAGACATTCTGGTTATGACACAGTGTAGTTTTTTTTCAAGATAATAGAAAATTTTAAATGTTATGATCAACCATAGTTTACACTGTTATGCTTGTTTTATAGAAATTATTTTTTACAAGATATAACTATTTTCCATTTTTGATTTTAGGTGGACCATTTGATTTGATGTCACGAAGAGTAATTGCTTCAAGCAATAAAACATTAGCAGAAAGGATAGCCAAAGAAATTCAGATAATACCTCTTCAAAGAGATGATGAAGATTAACTCCGACGGCTTCACACATTCAATCACAGTTGCGTCTCTCCAGGTTTTCTGATGCATTCATGGTGTTACAAAATTCAGGACTTCTGTTTCACTTGAATAATATGATTGGTGTAAATTGCTTTCCGCGTCCATATTTAAAAACTACAACTTGTTCTGTGTTTTACTAAGAGTAGGTGTGCAGGAGTGGATGAAACAGTCCATTGTTTTCAAAATGTCTGCGTGGTAAGAATGTCCTCTGAGAAAGTACGCAGGCCGTTGGTGAGACAGGTTATCACGTCAACTGAAATAGCCAGTTAGCAATTTAGAGTTTCTAAGTATTTATGAGCCTGTGAAATTTTGACTTACTATTTCTGTGGATATGCATTCCTAATGAGATGGTTAACTTTTTGGAAAAATTTTTTTTTTAGTTTCAAAAGCCATAGTAAATTAAATTTGTAAGAAGTGTATAATGAATACTACCAAGACCAAGATTTCTTTCTCTGCAGAAAACCTTGCTTTATTCATCAGTGTAGCACCCAGCATGGTACCTGTCAAATAGGAGGCGATCCAAAAAGCAGCATCGGAAGAGTGATATTCTGAAGGCAGGAATTCCTAGTTGCTACAGAAAGTAATGAGCTGATCGCTCTGTGATTTTACTTCAGGTTTGGACGTAAGAACTATCTGGTCATCCTTTTTATATTTCACACTACCGTTCCTGCTCACATTTCATATTACCATGCCATTCCAGCGACTGCACCGAACAGAGCTCGCCTCGCCACTGTCGGGCTGTGCTTTTAAGTGTTCAGTGGCCGCAGTTAGAGCAGAGGAGAGCCCAGCGAGCCAGAGGCGCCGTCCTCGCGCCCGCGTGGGGCCGCGTGTGTCGGTTTCCTCTTGCACAGAACACGCGGTCCGCAGGCCTAGTAGCGTCCAGTGGGGCCTGCTTATTGTGGCGCGGTTCTGGGGTCAGGAGTTCCGGCACCTTAGCGAGCATCCTGTCCCGAGGGGCTTCCGTGAGCTTGCAGTCGAGACGTTGAATGGAGCTGGAGTATCTCAGAGTCCGACGGGGCTGAAGCTCCTCCTCAGTCTCGCTTGTGTGGCTGGTGGCGGCAGCTCCTTGCTGTCTGGCGGCCGGAGGGTTGCCTTCCTCTCCATCTTCGTAGCTGAGTGTCCTCATCGCCTGGCGACGGCCTTCCCCCGGAAGTGAACCGAGAGCGGAGACAAGCAGGAAACGGCTGTGCCTCTTGTAACCTAGTCTGTGAAGTATCACCATCACTTCCATTCTTTTCTGTTCAATAGATGTGACTCTTTAAGTCAGCCACACTCAAAGGCTGGGAAATTCCCCGAATAGATAGCATCATTCTAGAATTCTCTCTCTTGAGCTCCAGACTCATGCTTCCAGAGGCCAAGTGAACTCTCTCTCAATGTGTGGAAGATGTCTCATACTGAACGTGTCTCCAAATAAACTCAATCCATGCTCCCTCTGTTCCTCTTACATTTCTCTCTTAGTGAATAGCGTTTACCCAGGCAGACAGACGGTACTTTCACCCTCCCCTGCCTCTCGCCTCCTACACGCAGGTGGCCATCAGTCGTGTTCGGATGTACAAGAAAGTCTCTCTGGAAGTTTCCTCCAGTTCCGCATCTCCATTGCAACACCTGGACAGTCACCTCCTGAGTTATTACAGCAGTCGGGTCACTAGAGCCCCCTCCAGTCTCGCCTCCACGCCAACACCCAGATTTCTCACTTAAAATCTAATCACTCACATAAATATGAAAAAAAAAAAAGGACTTCTGTGGTGGTCCGGTGGTTAAGAATCTCCAAGTCCCCTTGCAATTCAGGGAACTCGGGTTCAAGCCCTGCTCGGGGAGCCAAGATCCCCCCTGTTGTCTGGCAGCAAGTCCACAACCAGAGAGACTCCTGCCCACAGTGACAGAGGAGCCCAGGTGAGATCCCCCTGCTGTGGGGCAGTGAGGTCCACTAGAGAGATGCCTGCCCGCAGCGACAGAGGGGCCTGTGTGCTCGACTGAGACCCAGCTAAGATCCCCCTGCTGTGGGGCAGCTCAGTCCACAGGTAGAGGGATGCCTGCCCGCAGCAACAGAGGGGCCTGCGTGCTGCAACTGAGACAGCGCAGCTGCAGAAAGCATGTTCTCAGATCCAGTCCCTCCCCAGGCAAGGATCCTGGGGTGGAAGCCCATGTAACATACACCTGGGCTTCCCTGTGGCTCAGTCAACAAAGAAGCCGCCTGCAGTGCAGGAGACCCGGGTTCGACTGGGCGGGGAAGGTCCCGGAGGAGGAGCTGGAAGGTGGAAGCACTCCAGTGTTCTGGCCTGGGGAATCGCGCGGTCAGAGGAGCCTGGTGGGCTGCAGCTACGGTTGCAAGAGCAACTACCTCTCACCAGATTGAATTTATCTCTGATCCATCATTTCCAACATGCGAACCTGAATCCCTCACTGATGCCCGCTTCCTTGCACCGTTGGACTCCTGTACTCGCTCCTTCCAGCTGCTTTTGGCCAAAGCCCCACAGGCAGTCTGTGACCAAGCCACCACCAGAAAGTGCCAGAGTACGCCTCCAACCCAAGCTTCATCTGCCTGGAATCCCCTCCTCCTACCAGACTCAGCCTCCAAAACATAAGCCAAAGGTCACCGCCTCTCCACCCCTTTGGCTCACCTCTTTAGGATTGTATGCAAACCCGTATTGAATTTGTCTCAGTGAGTAAGAGTTTTTGTTTGTATGTCTGTATCCCCACAATACTCTGAGCACTTTGGGAGCAAGGATCATGAGTAAGTCAGTTTTCTGACTGTCAAGCAGTAAATGTCAATATTTTGGTGGGGAAAAACAATTGGTATGTATTAATTATTTTTTAAGAGAATGGGTTTTATTTATTCAGCCATAGTTTGTTCTTTTATGAGTGATTGTTTTCTGGAGAAAGTAGAATCTTTTTAGTTCTGAGTGGATAAATTTGGCTTAAAGAACCGAGTGTCTGCATTTCAGAATTCCCCGCGTGTCTATTTGCTGAAGACCCCCTCCCCTCTGTCCTCTGCGCTGGCAGAAAATGGCCACTAGGGGGCACCATAGTTACGTTCACGTTATTCGCTGAGACGTGATTAACTTCAGGGCAAAGGCCAGTTTTGAAAACAAAAAGCTCTTTTATGACCCACGGTTGTTTAGCTATGCATGACTTTTGAAAGAAAATTAACATTTAAACTTCCTACCCCTTATCTCCATTCTTCATGCCACTCAGAAATCCTTCCACCAACAGTCATATTTGGAATGTTTGCTAAGAAAACTCAACTCCCCATTTTCCCTCTACCTCCAGCAAATTCTTCACTGAACAAAACATTATCTCCAACTCTACACAAACCAGTTTGACAGAAAATATCGAAGATAGAACATTTTCAACCAGCATTTATTAGGAGGCAGGCACTGTGCTGAGGCCTACATAGGTAGGGGGAAGTAACTAAGAGTTGGTACATAGCTAGTTTGTCTATTTATAACCTAAGGTGAAAAAAAGGAACTTTGGGCATTTTAAAGAGGTAACAGCACAGAGGAATAAGTGTGCAAATAAAGCAGCAGTGCAAGCACTCGGAAACAACTGGGTCCACTCGCTGGGCTCCGGGGAGGGCTCAGGGGAGGGCTTAGCAGGACTTAGGGGAGGAGAAAGCCAATTTAGGGTTTTGGGGGGGGTTTGGGCCATGCTGTGTGGCTTGTGGGATCTTAGTTCGATGACCAGGGGTCAAACCCATGCCTCCTGCTTTGGGAGCTTGGAGTCTCAACAACTGGACTGGCGGGGAAGTCCTGAGTAAGCCAATTTAGGAAGAGCAAATACAAAAAAAATTTAAAAGAACAAGTTTCTTTTAAACTTGCATAAGTTTCTACTATTGATGGCCTATTCTAAACAAAACAGTCAATCTTGCATAAAAATGTGCTAAGTGGAAGAAGAAATCCCCAAGGTCTCTATTTAAAGAGGTATGATGGTTGAGGGACTAACTAGTAAATCCTGAGGTTTTCTTAAGGATATACCTTCAGTGTATTCCATACATTGCATTCAACGTATTCAATGAATCAGAAGACTAGCTTTGGAACAGGAGGACAGGGAAGGTGGACCTTAGAATCTGCATTTACCAACGACCACGAGAGAGGGGTAGAGTGGCTGAACGAATAGGAATCTTCTCTGAAGGACAGCATTCTTAACTTAGACCTTGGGGTGCCCACAGATTAAAGTCAACCATCTGTGAGCTTACAGTCAAAGATCACCAAACAAAGGATAAGCCACCACCAGTGAAAGTTACAGGAAGCAACAATTTAGACACCTTAGGACCTCAGATCTCAGAACTGTCGGACACAAGATACAAAACAGCTAGATGTGAACTGTTTAAAGAAAGCTGGGGTAAAATGTGCATGCTTAGTCTCTTCAGTCGTGTCTGACTCTGCGACCCCACGGACTGTAGCCCGCCAGGCTCCTCTGTCCACGGGATTCTCCAGGCAAGAACACTGGAGCGGGCTGCCATGCCCTCCCCCAGGGGCCCTTCCCGACCCATAGGTGGAATCCGCGTCTCTTATATCTCCTGCAATGGCAGGCAGGTTCTTTACCACCAGAGCCCCCTGGGAAACCAGGGTAAAAGGTACACAAACAAATAATGAGAGGATCTATTTGGGGAAAAGAACAAGACAACTTTTAGGAATGAAATAAAGGTCGTTTAAGTACAGAACTTGGTGTGTAGATAAAAGAGCAAAACGCAGATCTTGTGTGGCTCATGATGCGGTTGTGTGCACGGGCATGCACTTTGCTCACGTCTGACTCTGCGACCCCGTGCACTGAAGCCCACCAGGCTCCTCTGCCCATGGGAGTCTCCAGGCAGCAATACTGGAGTGCGTTGCTGTGCCCTCCTCCGGGGAGCTTCCTGACACGGGGATCAAACCTGCATCTCCTCCATTGACAGGCGGATTCTTCACCACCAGCACCAGCTGATGGGGTTATATCCCTGTAAACGATCGTAAGCTGAAAATACTGTTGAGCCAAAATGGATTGAATACACCTACTGAACATCAAAGCTTGGCCTAGCCTACCTTAAATGTGCTCAGAACAGTTACATCAGCCCCCAGCAGAGTAAACTATCTAACGTAAGACCTAACATATGATGAAAATTGAACACACTCTTGAATATCCAATGGGTCAAAAAAACAGTAATGGCACTCCTAGTCATTTACCCCAGAGAAACAAAAACATGAGCATAAAACAGAAAGCAGCACCCAGATGTTCACAGCCGCTTTATACATAATAGTGAGAACGGGACACAACCCAGATGCTCTTTAACAAGTGCAGGGTTAGCAGTCTGGCACGTCCATACCACATGTGCAAGCAGAGTCATGGACTCTCAGCGATGTCCACGTCCTACATCCACAACCTGTGTGTCTTTTCTCAATGTATGAACATGACAACTGACTTTGTAGGTGTGATGGTGGGTACAGGCCAACAGCCATCAAGGCGTGCTCGACATCGCTAGCCAGCAGGATGCGCAAACTAAAGCCATGTGACATAGCGTTCTAAGTTTAGAACGGCTGAAATTAAAACCTTCTAGGGCAAAATGATGATAATGTGGAGGAACTGGAATGTTCATTCATCATCACTAGTTAATATAAAATTGTACAAGCACTTTGCAAAAGATTTTAGTAGATTTTTTTGTTAGGTAGACATCCTCTTTCCTTATGTTCTGGCAACTCCACTTCTAGGAATCTAACCAAAATAAACAAAAGCTTGTGTCCACAGAAAGGCTTGTATCAGAATGTTTACTGCAACTGGATCTAGAAGGGCCACGCCTGGGGGAGAGAAACCAGGTGTCTAGCGAGAAGCAAAGGGTGAAATTGCTGTTGTTCGGTCGCTAAGTTGTGTTCGGCTCTGTGCCCCATGGACTGCAGCACGCCAAGCTTCCCTGTCCTTCACTATCTCCCAGAGCTTGCTCAGACTCATGGCCTTTGAGTGGGTGATGCCATCTAACCATCTCTAAATGGGTAAATAAATTTCTCTAAATAGATAAATTATGGTATATTTTTTCAATGGGACATTACTGAAAAACAATGAACTACTAGTGTGACATAACCACTGAGATGGTGTTACTGTGGTGGACACAGGACTCTACACTTTTAAAAACTAGACCAGTAAAGAGTCACTTTTACCATATGCAAAATGGAAGCACTCAGCCAGGACAGTGGGGAGGAAGGAAGATTCAATGTAGGCTGCAGCAAGTGAATTTACCTTTATTACAGATGAACGACATAACCCAGCTGGAGGGGAGGGGAAGAAATAAACTGGTCTAAATATCTTTGTCAAAAAGTGGGTCTGGGAGGAATCACTTCTTGATACACCTGTAGAAAAAGAAAGCGCTTTGACTATATACTGCACATATACAGTATATAGTGGAAACCGCACTCTGTACTCTAGTTGAAATTTTTGTTTCTTACAGGGATATGGATAACCATTCCGAAACAATTTTACATGTAGACTGAGACTGAACAGTTTAGTCAATAAATTGTCGATGATGAGAGACAGGTTTCTCACTGTCAGAGAAAAAAAGTTGCAAGTTAACAAAGGCGAGATGTTAGAATGAGTCCTGTGAGGCCGCAGGGTTGGAATCAGAGATATCACGTGACCTCAAGTTTCTCCCAATGTGCGTGCACCTTAGAATCTGCGTAAATACTTATGTTTGCGTGTACGTGCACATACAGACTGATCAATACAGACATGAACAGAGATGTGTGTATATACGGGTTAGCAGAAATACATTTATTTTCTAGATGTTAACATAAGGAGAACCTGGATGTAATATTTTTACCAACTCCCAATAAGTATAAATTACTTCAACATTTAATAAATTATATAAACTTAGAATTAAGTTCTGTTATACGGACACAGAGATCAGACTTGTGGTTGCCGCGGGAGAGGACGGCTGGGGAGGGGCCGAGTAGGAGACTGGGGCTAACAGGTGCAGACTGCTAACCACAGGATGGAGATGCAACAGGCCCTCCTGTCCAGCACAAGGAACTGGATTCCGTATCCTGTGACAAACCACAGTGGAAAAGGATATAAAAAGAAGGAAGATAAAACGGAACCACTTTCTGTACAGCAGAAACTGACACAACATGGTAAATCAGCTACACTTCATTTTTAAAACATTATACTGAAGTTAGAGAAAGAATAATAATTCACTACCGATAGACACAAAAATACGGATGGGTCTCAAAAAAATTATGAGTAAAAGAAAATAGACCTAAGAGTTCATAATGTATGATTCTATTCATATCAACTTTGGGAACAGGCGAAAGTAATGGTGATGGAAATTTTACGGTGGGTGCCCCTGGTAGGGAGGGAATGACTGCAGGAGCACACAGGAGAACGTTCTGGGCGAGTGGAAATACCGTGTCCCACCCGAGCTGATGGCTACATGGTGTGTACATTTCTAAAGTCTCATCGAACTGCACTTTAATGGTGCATTTATTGCATGTACATGATACCCCAGTTAAGTTGCCTTTTAAAAAAGATAGAGTAGAAAAATGAGTTTAAAGCAAAAATGTATAAAACATATCAGACATAAATAAAATAACACTAACTTGATCAAGGGAAAGACCCAAGAACAAGCTCAGGTCTGTTTAAATCTTTGAAAATAACCGTAACCTCCAGACTGATCCCAAACTTCTGAGCGCTAAACTGGAAAATGTCCTATATCTCCAGGAAACTAGGGTGAGAGCGGGCTGTCCCCGCACCTCTAACTAGTACTGGGCTCCGCGTCTGTCTGAGATTAGTTTACAACTATTCAAGTCCTGTGGCACCCACTCTGCAGCAGCTCGTTCTGAAGTTCGTGCCTTTCCCTCCTTTGCTTGGAAGCTCCTGAGGCCAAAGACTGCTGTTATCCTAAGAGCCTGTCCAGCAGTGCATCCAAAGAGTTAACCCGCGCACCCTGGACTCACCATCACCCACACCTCCAGCCCCACAGAAGAATCCCCGGGGGGCCTGCCAAGTCCAGTAAGCCACTGACGGGAAATTTAGCTGGAAAAAAAGGTCATGGAAAAGAGCTGACTTGGAGACCCTTTTCACACGTCATCGGCATGACAGGAATGGGGGCCTGGGGAAGAGACAAATCTGACGGAGAAAGGACCCTGGGCTTAGGTGTCACCGGGGCCAGAAATCTGGAAAATGTGTTCTTGGGAAACTTTTTCAAACCATCTGGGATTAAGTTACCTCATCTGAAAAAAACGTTAGTCGCTCAGTCGCATCCGACTCTTTGGGACCCCATGGACTGTAGCCTCTGTCCATGGAAATTCCCCAGGCAAGAACACTGGAGTGGGGTAGCCATGCCCTTCCCCAGGGGATCTTCCTGGCCCAGGGATTGAACCTGGGTCTCCTGCACTGCAGGCAGATTTTTACCGTCTAAGCCACCAGGGAAGCCCCAGGTGAGAGTGCCAGTCGCTTAGTCGCGTCCGACTCTCTGGGACCCCATGGACTGCAGCCTGCCCGATTCCTCAGCCCATGGGATTTTCCAGGCAAGAATAGTGGAGTGGGTTGCATGCCTTTCTCCAGGAGATCCTCCTAACCCAGGGATCAAACTCAGGTTTCCTGCATTGCGGGCAGATTCTTCACCATCTGAGCCACCAGGGAAGCCCCAAGAATCCCATGGACTGAGGAGCCTGGCAGGCTACAGTCCATGGGGTCGCTGCAGAGTCAGACAAGACTGAGCAACTAACACTTTCACTTTTCACCTCTGAAAAAAATGAGCACATTCATGTCAAGGGATACCCACATCACGTTGGTAACCCTACCTGGAGATCTATTGAACATGACAAACCTAAGCAAGAGGGCTTCCCTGGCAGCTTAGATGGTAAAGCGTCTGCCTGAAATGCGGGAGACCTGGGTTTGATCTCCAGATCAGGAAGATCCCCAGAAGAGGAAATGGCAACCCACTCCAGTACTCTTGCCTGGAAAATCCCATGGACTGAGGAGCCTAGTAGGCTACAGTCCATGGGGTCACAAAGAGTCAGACATGACTGAGCGACTTCACTGGTTCAAGCAAAAGGTTAGGGTTTTCAGGCCTCCTAATATTCAGAGTACATCATGAGAAACGCTGGGCTGGAAGAAGCACAAGCTGGAATCCAGATTGCCGGGAGAAATATCAATAACCTCAGATATGCAGATGACACCACCCTTATGGCAGAAAGTGAAGAGGAACTCAAAAGCCTCTTGATGAAAGTGAAAGTGGAGAGTGAAAAAGTTGGCTTAAAGCTCAACCTTCAGAAAACGAAGATCATGGCATCCGGTCCCATCACTTCATGGGAAATACATGGGGAAACAGTGGAAACAGTGTCAGACTTTATTTTGGGGGGCTCCAAAATCACTGCAGATGGTGACTGCAGCCATGAAATTAAAAGACACTTACTCCCTGGAAGGAAAGTTATGACCAAACTAGATAGCATATTGAAAAGCAGAGACATTATTTTGCCAACAAAGGTCCATCTAGTCAAGGCTATGGTTTTCCCTGTGGTCATGTATGGATGTGAGAGTTGGACTGTGAAGAAAGCTGAGCACTGAAGAATTGATGCTTTTGAACCGTGGTGTTGGAGAAGACTCTTGAGAGTCCCTTGGACTGCAAGGAGATCCAACCAGTCCATTCTGGAGATCAGCCCTGGGATTTCTTTGGAAGGAATGATGCTAAAGCTGAAACTCCAGTACTTTGGCCACCTCATGCGAGGAGTTGACTCATTGGAAAAGACTCTGATGCTGGGAGGGATTGGGGGTGGGAGGAGAAGGGGACGACAGAGGATGAGATGGCTGGATGGCGTCACTGACTCAATGGACGTGAGTCTGAATGAAGGGAGTTCTGGGAGTTGGTGATGGACAGGGAGGCCTGGCGTGCTGCGATTCATGGGGTTGCAAAGAGTCAGACATGACTGAGCGACTGAACGGAACCGAATCCAGTGGTTGGGCTTCCCAGGTGGCTCAGCAGTAAAGAATTTGCCTGCCAATGCGAGAAACACAGGAGACTCGGGTTTGATCCTAGGTTGGGAAGATCCCCTGGGAGAAAGAAATGGCAACCCACTCCAGTATTCTCGCCTGGAGAACCCCATGGATGGAGGAGCCTGGCGGGCTATGGTCCATGGCATCACTGACTTGGACACGACTGAGCGATTGAGCAGAATAATGTGTCCTCATGATTAGGGCCAAGTTTCCACCTTGGATAGGCTTATCCCAGGTGAGATGCTGAGGTCTTCTCATTGCACGTGATTTCAAACTGCCCTATTACTGGTCATGTTCACTTTATCACTCATTTGAGAAAAGAGGGTGGAACTGGGTCACGTCGCAGACTGTAAAGAAGAGGAGTGGCAAGGCAGAAGCCTGCCACGCCGGCCCCGGGCACCGTGCTCTGGTAACGCTGGGCGTCGGCGAGTGAAAGGCTGCCCCACGGTTTCGAAACACAATCCAGAGAAGGAAAATACACCTCACGTCCCCCATTCCGAGGAGATGGTATTTTCTTTCTCTTTGGAGAACAGACCAAAGTGAAAGATCCGTTCCCTCAAAGGTCTGAAGCCTTTTTTATAACCGTTTCCTATTGAATCTGTAGCAGCAGTCTGCCTTCTTCCATTGCCAAGTTGGTCTGTATTACTGAAGCAAAACTCGAGGCTGTGGCTTTCTGGGAGAGAAAAAAATTCCTAAGAATAATAGAATAACAGTTGAAGGGGAACAAATCTCATTTTAAAGGGGTTCCACATCACCAGCCATGCAGTCCAGCTGAGCTCTGGACCAGCCCTGGTGTGAACAAGCCAACAGGCCTTCTTATCTGTCAAAGGGGAGGCTCCCTGAATGTTCAGTTATAGCTGTCTGAAGACTTGATCCCAGAATGAGAACTGCACTTTGTCCCTTTTTCCTTGGTCATGTGCTCCATGGAAGAACTTATTTTTATACACTTTTCTTTCCTACACTCAATGCACACACGTACGCATACACACATGTACACAATTTTCTTTCCTTAGCTGAGAACATGGACAGTTTTAGATTAAAGCCATTAATGCCCTATCCTTGCAGAGTTGACTTTCATTTTTAATTTTCCCTGTGAGATTTTGGATAAACACAGCAGTTATTTCCATTTCTAAGCAATATTACATTAATCACATAAGCTTTGAGGTCAAAGAGAACCACGTTCATATCCTTAAGTGCCAATACTTCCTGGGTGACTTAAGTCAAATCACTTAAATCCACATCCTAAATGACTTGCAATATATCAGTTTAGCAGAATTTGGGCATTTAGACAGAATAAATATGAGCACTATGAAATATAAAAAATATTTGCAAAGCTGTATGAACACAAAATTTCATTATCAGTAAAACTACCATTCAGAGCATGATATTTAGTTTACAAAGTTCTTTACATGTATACTATCTAAATAAGATAATAAATAATGCTGCATAATGACCCTAATAGGGTGATATTATCAGAAGTCCTATTTTACAGATTAAGAAACCCAGACTGCCAATAGTTAGGTAACTTGCCAAAGATAAATACAGAATTAAGGCTTAGTTTCTGAAACCCATGTGATAGCTCTCATTTTAAAGATAGATAATTTTAAATGTCAAAAAATAATATAACAACATTACAGAAAGTCTAGAAGTTTTGCTATTTACAGATTTTAGATTTTCAATTAATGCTGTACCTTTCATGATGTGTCGGGAGCACATTCTCAGTATACGGACTCTATGTCTGACACAAATGGCTTTGAACCCAGTCAAAGAGAACAGAACACGAATCTGGGTTGTGGTCGCCCCCAACGTCACCCTACAACCCCGGATGTGGTCACCCACTACGTCCACGACCCTGATGCTGGGAAAGATTGAGGGCAGAGGAGAAGAGGGCAACAGAGGATGAGATGTTGGATGGTATCACCGACTCAATGGACATGAACTTGAGTAAACTCCGGGAGATGCTGATGGACAGGGACACCTGGCATGCTGCAGTCCATGGGGTCTCGAAGAGTCAGACACACCTTGGAGACTGGACAACAACAAGATCCACTACAGAGCCTAGAATAAATGTGAGCCTCAGCTAACTATTTATAGAAAGGGGATAGAATAGCTTTAGGAAGATTACACAAGACCACATATGCGAAGCACCTAGGGGGGTGCCTGGTAGAAAGTGGTCAAAACACATCGGTTTCTCTTTTCCCTGTACCCCTGCCCCACTGCTCACAGCTGCCTGCCCCCAACTCAGGCAAGGAAAGTCCTCTAGTCCGGGAAGGCACACATCTTCCTGGTTGACACAGAAATACAAAAGACTGACCTTGGCTTTACTACGGAGTCTCTGATGTTCTGCGGGCCCTGTGGGTGACGCCAAGACCAGACTTTATTAATACCCTGATAGTTTATCTTGGCTCCTTCTTCCCTTGTTTGTTTCTTTTTTTTTTTTTTAATAGGATCTTCCTGAAAGGTGTTCCTTCAGTAAATCACCTTTATTGGTCACACCAGTTCCTGCTTCTAGAGAACCAGATGTGAGATACTTAAAGGGTCCAAGCTCAAATAATTCTCCTCAAAGTCTTTTGACAATAATTCCTACGGAAACTGGCTAAATGCATTTTTCTATCTTGAATCAGCTCAAAACTCCTTCATTCTGACATGGGCCCAGGGAACTCGATTGCCTATCAGCGATCTTTCACCCAAAGAAAGCCAGTCTCATAGTTAACCTGAGCTCTGCAGAGCGGATACTCTGTGTCCGCGGAAGCCGTGTTGTTGATATTGTTCAGTCGCTAAGTCGTGTCCCTTTGCAACCCCATGGACCACAGTCCACCAGGCTCCTCTGTCCACAGAACTTCCCAGGCAAGAATACTGGAGTGGTTGCCATTTCCTCCTCCAGGGGAGTGAACCCACGTCCCCTGTGTTAGCAGGAGGATACTTGACCACTGAGCCATCAGGCGGTCCAGACGCCATCTGACTTCTGTCCTGCTACAGTTTATTAGGAAAATGGAGGTTATCTAGACCTCAGAAAAAATAAGTGAGATTTCTTGATGTGGAATAGCCTGGTTTTAAAATCAATAGGCTTCTAGAAGTAACTATTTTTAGCATAAAACTGGTTGACATATCTACATAAATTTTCCTTTTTCTTTGATTTCTCATAAAGCAAGCTCTGGAGACTGGTAACATGAAGGGGAATCAGGGCTTCTTGAGAAAACATTGGGTTTAAAAATGGTTCCATGTGGTTCGAAATATATTTTAGACATTCGGTAGGAAAAAGTGTGCACTTAATCATAATAATGAGATTTGGAAAAGGTTTCTGTTAGCAGAAAACTCCAGGGAGGAGCTGGGGACTGTGAGGCATAACCTTAAATGGTTACATGCAAAGCTTGTTCTCACCAGCAAGCTGGAAAGAGAGACTAGGTTGACTGAAAGAGGGATGATGGTGGTGGGAAGAGGCACAGGGTATGAGTGGGTGTGTGAGAGATCAGGAATAGTTGCTGTGGACACTTAATAAGGAGCCATCTATTGACAGAGACAGGGATTGGCGACAAGGAGGTAGCAGCCAGTAGAAAATGGGCGGTAGAAATCTTAGTAGAAGTCTGATTCATTCATTCTGTCATGTGTGCATTCAACAATATTTTTTGTTTCTATGTACTGGAAACACAGTTCAGTTCAGTCGCTCAGTCCTGTCTGACTCTTTGCGACCCCATGAACTGCAGCACGTCAGGCCTCCCTGTCCATCACCAACTCCAGGAGTTCACTCAAATCCACATCCATCGAGTCGGTGATGCCATCCAACCATCTCATCTTCAGTCGTCCCCTTCTCCTCCTGCCCCCAATCCCTCCCAGCATCAGGATCTTTTCCAATGAGTCATCTCTTCGCATCACATGGCCAAAGTATTGGAATTTCACCTTCAGCATCAGTCCTTCCAATGAACACTCAAGACTGATCTCCTTTAGAATGGACTGGTTGGATCTCCTTGCAGTCCAAGGGATTCTCAAGAGTCTTCTCCAACACCACAGTTCAAAAGCATCAATTGCTCAGCACTCAGCTTTCCTCACAGTCCAACTCTCACATCCATACATGACCACTGGAAAACCACAGCCTTGACTAGACGGATCTTTGTAGGAAAAGTAATGTCTCTGCATTTTAATACGTATAGGGTAGAGGGAGAAAAAGTTTGAGAGGATATATACTCCCCCAAAGAGGGCGCCCTAAACTTAAATACCCCGAGTCCAGGGCATCGAGGCGTGGCATCCTCTTCCCACCCCTGAGCCCCTCGACTGGCTCCGCCCTTGCTCTGCGCTCGGCATCACTTCCTGTCCTCGGCTTCTTTTCCTTTTCTCCGTATTTTAACCATCTTCTAGCTTCACCAGTTCTCTAACGCAGCCTCTTCCCAGAACCCTAGAATCTCTCTTCCCTCAACTTTTCATTTGCCTTTAAAGATACTGTTAAATCCAGGATCAAGATGTCCTGGTTTCTATTTTTTTAGTTGTGTTAAGAACATAATATGAGAACGACCTTCTTAACAGATTTTTAGTACAGGTGCAATATTGTTACATACAAGCACGATGTCGTACACAGACCTCTAGAGCTTATTTATCTTGCATTACTAAAACTTTACACCCATTAAACAACAACGCTCCATTTTTCCCAGCCCCTGGCAACCACCATTCTTCTTTCTGCTTCTTTGACTATTTAAAATACCTCACTTAAGTGGAAGCAAACTGAATGTCCACTGAAGGATGCACGGGGAGCACAATGTGTGTGTATATAATGGAGTCGTTTGTTGCTGCTCAGTTGCTAAGTCATGTTCAACTCTGCCACCCCATGGCCTGCAGTAAGCCAGGTGCCTCTGTCCTCTGCTACCTCCCAGAGCTTGCTCAAACTCCTGTCCTTTGAGTCAGTGATGCTGTGTAACCATCTCATCCTCTGTTGCCCCCTTCTTCTGCCCTCAGTCTTTCCCAGCATCAGGGTCTTTTCCAATGAGTCGGCTCTTTGCAACAAGTGGCCAAAGTATCAGAGCTTCAGCAATAGTCCTTTTAGTGAATATTCAGAGTTGATTTCCTTTAGGATTGACTGGTTGGATCTCCTTGCAGTCCAAGGGACTCTCAAGAGTCTTCTCCAACACCACAGTTCCAAAGCATCGATTCTTCGGCACCCAAAGAATGTTCAAACTACTGTACAATTGGGGTCATTTCACATACTAGCAAGGTTATGCTCAAAATCCTTCAAGCTAGGCTTCAGCAGGACATGAAATGGAATATTATTCAGCCATAAAAAGAAGTCTTACCATATGTAACAACATGAATGAATTTTGAGGACATAATGCTAAGTGAAATAAGACTGGATCCATTCTTACAGCTGGTCTTTGAGTATGGAAACCTCCCTAGGGCTTTTACTCATCTTTGTGATCATGGCATATGGTCCCATCACTTCACAGCAAATAGATGGGGAAACAATGGAAACAGTGACAGACTTTATTTTGGGGCGCTCCAAAATCACTGCATATGGTGATTGCTGCCATGAAATTAAAAGAATCTTGCTCCTTGGAAGAAAAGTTATGACCAACCTAGACAGCATATTAAAAAGCAGAGACATTATTTTGCCAACAAAGGTTCATCTAGTCAAAAGAAAAAAGAAAGAAAATGAAGTCACTCAGTTGTATCCAACCCTTTGTGACCCCATGGACGGTAGGTAGCCTACCAGGCTCCTCCATCCATGGGATTTTCCAGGCAAGAATCCTCGGGTGGGTTGCCATTTCCTTCTCCAGGGGATCTTCCCAACCCTGGGATCGAACCCTGGTCTCCTGCTTTATAGACAGATGCTTTTAGCATCTGAGCCACTAGGGAAGTCGGTCAAAGCTATGGGTTTTCCAGTAGTCATGTATGGATGTGAGAGTCGGACTATAAAGAAAGATGAGTGTTGAAGAATTGATGCTTTTGAACTGTGGTGTTGGAGAAGATTCTCGAGAGTCCCTTGGATTGCAAGGAGATCCAACCAGTCCATCCTAAAGGAAATAAGTCCTGAATATTGGAAGGACTGATGCTGAAACTGAAACTCCAATACTTTGACCACCTGATTCGAACAGCTGACTCATTAGAAAAGACCCTGATGCTTGGAAAGATTGAAGCGGGAGGAGAAAGGGACAACAGAGGATGAGATGGCTGGATGGCATCACCGACTCAATGGACATGAGTTTGGGTGAACTCCGGGAGTTGGTGATGGACAGGGAGGCCTGGCGTGCTGCAATTCATGGGGTTGCAAAGAGTCAGACACGGCTGAGTGACTGAACTGACTGAGCCCATACATACAGGATTTTGTATGAGCTTATCAACTTCACCCTCCCCTGCTCAGTGAGCATTACACTCTATCCCAAGCAATTTGATTCTTTTTTAATTTTTTTCTAAAAGCATGATTAGGAAAATAAGAAAAGGAGATAGGACTGGAGGCGTGGAAGGAAAGGGAAGAGAGTCATTCTTCAGGCTCTCCATGGCTGTTGAGAATCCGAGGAATAGGAAAGGCAGAGAATGAAATTCAAAATGAAATACCAGTGAAGCTAAGGTCCGTCTGGTCAAGGCTATGGTTTTTCCAGTGGTCATGTATGGATGTGAGAGTTGGACTGTGAAGAAAGCTGAGCGCCGAAGAATTGATGCTTTTGAACTGTGGTGTTGGAGAAGACTCTTGAAAGTCCCTTGGACTGCAAGGAGATCCAAACCAGTCCATTCTAAAGGAGATCAGTCTTGGGTGTTCATTGGAAGGACTGATGCTGAAGCTGAAACTCCAGTACTTTGGCCACCTCATGGGAAGAGTTGACTCATTGGAAAAGACCCTGATGCTGGGAGGGACTGGGGGCAAGAGGAGAAGGGGATGCCAGAGGATGAGATGGCTGGATGGCATCATCAACTTGATGGACATGGGTTTGGGTAGACTGTGGGAGTTGGTGATGGACAGGGAGGCCTGGCGTGCTGCAGTTCATAGGGTCGCAAAGAGTTGGATACTACTGAGTGACTGAACTGAACTGACCTGAAGCTAAGCCAATCTATGGATGAGAGCTGAGAGAGACACACATGAAAGCAAACAAAATCTGGCAAAACGGCAGAAAGAGAAAGAGAGAGATTCCTTCTGGAGCAACTATAAGATGGGAGAATAGAAGGGAAGAAAAAAGGGCATTTAAAAATATTTTGCCCTGCATTATTAACTAAATTCCCCTAAGAGATAAATGGCATACATTGGTTTATTTCAGCGATGGTTTTTATAACTGAACATGTCCTTTGACCACCACATTTAGTTAGGATTGGGCCATATTAATCCTGAGATTTATGAAGGATACAGAAGTTCACCCTTGAATATAACTTCAGATTGGCCCATTGAGGATCGTTTCTTACTTATCATCTTCCAACCTGCATATGCAAACTGGAGGTCGCAGCTATGAACTGATTCGCCCCTGTCACAGTATCAGTGAGTGAAAACACTCACATTTGTCAGACTCCGTACCCAGAATGGAGCAGCTCTACACCTGGGAACTGACTGTAAGGAGCCACAGGCTTGTATGTGTGTAACCACAAGGGAAAGGCATGGTGCTCACTGAAATTAGAAAAAAGGAACAAAAATGGAAAGCCTGCTGATTTGTACACGGGGTGTGTGTGTGTGTGTGTGTCGCTCAGTCGTGTCCGAGTCTTTGCGACCCCATGGACTGTAGGCCGCCAGGCTCCTCTGTCCATGCGATTCTGCAGGCACTGGAGTGGGTTGCTGCGCCCTCCTCCAGGGGATCTTCCCGACCCAGGGATTGACACCGTGCCTCTTAGGTCTCCTGCATTGGCAAGCAGGTTCTTTACCACCTCCCACCATATTCTGTTGCTTAATGCAATCCCAGGACATGCTCAGATTCAAGGGGGTAGAAAACTTAATTCTACCCCTAATGAGGGAGGGGAAGACAAAGTCATGTTGCATGTGGGATGAGCATTATGATCATTTTTGATAAGCTATAATCTGCTGAAACTCCAGTACTTTAGCCACCTCATGCGAAGAGTTGACTCATTGGAAAAGACTCTGATGCTGGGAGGGATTGGGGGCAAGAGGAGAAGGGGACGACAGAGGATGAGATGGCTGGATGGCATCACTGACTCGATGGACATGAGTCTGAGTGAACTCCGGGAGTTGGTGATGGACAGGGAGGCCTGGCGTGCTGCAGTCCATGGGGTCGCAAAGAGTCGGACACGACTGAGTGACTGATCTGATCTGATCTGATCTGAATCTGCCACAATCATTATTATTATACATGTCAAGTTAAGTAACTTGCTTAAGAACACAAAGGTAGTAGGCGGAAACAGATCTTACACGTTAAGCATATAAACCCTTGAACGCCCGTTAATGACTCCAAGAGTCCGTTCACGCACTGAATCAGTCACCTGCTTGCCTGCCTGTCTCTTCAGAGATGCTGTGCTTCTAGAGCTGTTGTTTAGTCAGGATCCAGCTTGTTGAAAGCCCACGGACTGTAGCCCACCAGGCTCCCTGTCCATGGGATTTCCCAAACAAGAAGACTGGAGTGGGTTGTCATTTCCTTCTCTAGGGGATCTTCCCGGCCCAGGGATCCAGCCCGGGTCTCCTGCATCGGCAGGCGGGCTCCTCACCGCCGAGCCACCAGGCAGCCCTCGCTCCATGAGCGCTGTGTCTAGTTCTTCTTTGTATGTTTCCCAGTGTCTGGTACAAGTTCCATCACAGGGCGATTACTCAACACATGTTTTGCTGAGAAAACAAATGAATTATACAACATCACTCGTTCCACCACGCTCAGAAGGAGCTATTTTTTGGAACGATCAGTTTTTTAGCCCCTCTGGACATAAATGATGCCGATGACAAGGAAATTCCTGAAGCAGATCAGCTCCGAACTAATCACTGCAGAGCAAAGACACGATCCTATATGGAAGAGTTTATCATCTTTTTAATTCATCCTCATTGCAAACGTTGATGGTAAAATTAAAGCATTAAGAAAGGAGTGCCCAGCTTCAGTGGGAGGGGAGTCTGGGGAAAATGGACACATCCAGTGTTCTTGCCTGGAGAACCCCAGGGACGGGGGAGCCTGGTGGGCTGCCATCTGTGGGGTCGCACAGAGTCGGCCACGACTGAATCGACTCAGCGTAGGCGTGGCTGAGTCCCTTTGCTGTCCACCTGAAACCGTCACAACATTGTTAAGCGGGTGTACTCCAGTATAAAATAAAAGGTTTAATAAAAAAGAAGGGGACTCATGCTGGAAAACATCTTCGCAAATACTCTAGTCCATGTGTATAAATTTGTGCCTGATTTATTTTTAATCACTATGTCCATTTTTATTCATAACTCCTGAACTCTGAGAGGTGATCTATATGTTGGAGGAACGTGCCGGGTACTCCCCACTCTCTTTTTGCGCCCTGCTCCGACCGGCAGGGTTGACCTGTGTCGGCAGAATCACTGGGTCCTCTCCCTGCGGCAGTTCTGACCCGGGGGAGTAACGCGGGGGTGGAAACGCAGGTGCCTTGGCGTGCACCCTGGGGAGCGCTCCTCGCAGGGCCGGGGCGGGCTCCTCTGCAGAAGCGCTTCACTTCGGGGGACACCCCGCCCCCGCGGCCTCTGCACCCCGGATTCCAGCCTGACGGCCAGGCCAGGCCTGAGCCGCCAGGCTCCGGAGCAAGACAAGGGCGCGCGCCTCCGCCACCGCGCTTCTCCCCGGGCTGGCGTCCGAAATCAGCCCTGATGCTCACGCTCAGCCATTCATTGCCGTCACCGCCACCGCCTTGCTGAAGTGGGTTTTCTGTCAGACCCTGACTGATAAAAACGGTGTTAGGAATTTGAAGCTTTGTAAACGCCTTGGAATGAATTCCCTCATGAATCACTCCCGACTTTGGTTGATGTTCTAAATCTGTGTTACAGCGGGAAGTTTGGGGCGGTAGAGGGGATATGAAATCAGCTTCTCTTTGACTCTTAGCTTAGGTTGTGCTTGGCTTCGATGTAATAAAAGAAGGTTTTACATGAGGTTTTCTCCCTGGCTTGATCCTTTAAGATACATACTTTATGTTCATTAGTTTCGCATCATTTCATAGTCAATCTTACTTTTCAATCATAAATTTAACGTTACTCTTTAGGGAAAGCGATTAAGGCACAGATGTTTTTATGATTAAACTATATTATTTTAATTTATGACATAGAACTACAAAAGGATTGATTTCAGTGGGCTTATGTCACAAAGGGAAATTAATTGAATAAATATATATCTATTTTTAGCTGATACTATGTTCTGAGCACAGGATCAGGTTCTGAGGATGGACGCATTGACTTAAAACATAGACAAACACACATATCTTATCACAGCTTTACTGAAACAAAATTCACACACCATATGATGAATACCCCATAGTTTAGTGAAAAAAAGACTATCATGCCAGATTAAATAAAGTGAAATATTTTGCATTGTCTTCCGTGTCCATCAATAATAGAACAGGATGATGTAATAACAGAACAGGATGATGTAATAACAGAACAGGATGATGTAATAACAGAGCAGGATGATGTAATAGTGGGAAAAATTTTGAAGTGCATTCATAGTTGTCTACTGAAAAATAAGTTCTATCCACAGCTATCGATGTGGAAATATATCAGTGATGCATTATTAAGTGAGAAAGGACATTTGTAGAGTAATGTACATGATATAATTTCACTTTTTATTAAAAAAAAGAAAAGATCAGCCAAAACAATTCTAGACACGTCTCTGTACCCTTTGTCCATAAATAGGGAAAAAAGGATAGAGGACCTTGAAGTGTTAACATTACTCTGGAGTAATTGGAATGAAGAAATGTATTAATATTTACTTTACATAACTTTGCATTTATGTAGTGAATGCGGTGTGAGCATTTTTTGTAGGTATTTTTGGTACGTGTGTAATTTTACAGAGAAATTTAGCAGGAAAATATTAAGAGGAAAAACAAGACTCATCCCCACATCTAGAGCAGCTCCTGAATTTTTTGACCAATAAATAGTGCCTCTGACAGCTTACATCACCTGTCTCGATGCAATTGGAACATGAGTGAAAAAAATCGAATCTATTGTGGTAAATAGGGGCAGCAACAGCAGGCAAATGGAATTCAATTTGTTTAAAATAGCATAATCAATTTTCTCATGTATTAACATTTGTCTCAATGACCAAAAAATTGAATAGCACTGACTGGATAGCTATATTTTGATCGTGCCTCCTCCTGAAATGGAAGGTGTAGCTGCATGGCCACCACCCACTGGACCTGTCCTCAGCCATCATGAAACAACCACTATTGCCAAGGATATCCATCTCCAGCTTGTTTGGGTACCAACTGCACGTCCAATCCTGAACCAATCACGACAGGAGGCTGAAGCTGAAGCTCCAATACTTTGGCCACCTGATGAGTAGAGCCGACCCTTTGAAAAAGACTCTGATGCTGGGAAAGATTGAGGGCAGGAGGAGAAGGGGCAACAGAGGATGAGATGGTTGGATGGCATCACCGACTCAATGAGCATGAGTTTGAGCAAGCTCCGGGAGACAGTGATGGACAGGGAAGCCTGGCTTCTCTGTCCTTCACTACCTTCCCTGACTGTCTGTGTCCACGGGGTCACAAAGGGTCAGAGACAACTTTGAGACTGAACAGCAACAGGAAGGGAGATGGAATTCTGCTGCCTGATGAAACCAATTTGAAGCCACCAGCAACAAGAGATTGTTGTTAGACTCAACAGTCCCTTCTAATTCACGTGGCAACAGTGATTAATTTAAGGATGTATTCATACCTAAGTTGGCCATAATCAGGCAAAGGACTTCAGTTTGATAGCAGAAAGATCTTCTCTTTCTCTCTGGGATGTAAACAAGAAAACACTGGCCTGAGTTGCTGCCAGTACGTATCTTAAACCGTGTGGGGACTTTATAATGACATTAAGCCCTTGGAAGACAAAGCAGAAAAATAAAAAGAAACTAATACCTTGATTCTGCTGTTGAGTCACTGGCTCATAGCTAGCCTGAAGTGCATACTCACACTGGATTTTATAGTTATGGAAATCAATACATTTTTAAATTGAATACATCTGTCTATTTTTATTATTTTTCTGCTCACGCAACCAAAACATCCTAAAAAGTATTCCCCCCACCCACCATCGGCATAGTCCAGATTGCTAAAAAAAAAGTTGAAGTTGTATTTCCCTCTACATGTTTTTACTGAGAAAACTCTGGCATTTTTAAAGCACCCTAACGAACACACTCCACTAAGGGAAGTGTGCACTAAGGAAGGCCATGAAAAGAGCACGATGGTTTCTCTCAGTGATGACACCCACCAGAGCTGGGGCGTGCTCTCCACCCAATTTCACATTTTATTCACTCATATCCTGTCGCCTGGCATTTGCTTTTCTCAGAAGTGAGCCACAGGCACGGCTCTTAGTATGTCGTAAAACTCTTCAGCAAAGCAGATCCTTGTCTCCACTGCTAATAAACATCGCAGCCTTCAGCCAGCCTCACCATCCGCGGCCGGCAGAGTCTGGGTTTGTTAAACCCATCTTCCTTTTGGCTCCCCGTTCACCGAGCTTCACCCTGTGTTTGGCCTGCAAAGAGAGAGACCTATGCAGCTCTCCTGAAAGTCGTGGAGGTCACGGCCACATGGCCGGAATCTGGAGGTCATTTGGAAAGTCCTGCTCGGAAGCAAGCACCTTCAGCGGCTTCTTGGTGGAGGGAGCTTGGTTGAACGGTTAGAAGAAGTGCAGCTTCTGGAGTCAGACACTCCTGGGTTTGACTAAAACCTGGGCGCCTTAGTAGTTCTGGGCCACTGGACACGTTTCTTACCGCAGACGTACCGCTGCGTTCCCCCCCGCGAGGTGGGGACCGCAACTAGCGCCACCTGTGAGCTTTAGCGCAGAGATCTCCATACATCGCCGAACAGGCACCCAGCAGGCCGTGAGCACTCAAGAGGTAACAGCCAGAAAGAGGGAGGGCCCGCGACGGTAACAACCTCAGCAGCTGCACCCGAGTGCTTCAAGATCCGGCCAAGGAGACGAAGGCGGAGCGTGGAGCGCGGGTGTCCACGTACCATCAGGACCTCCGCAGAAAGAGTCTATACTGACTACTGCGCTTTCTCCCTAACTCTTTGCCAGTTCTTCCACATTATCAATAACGAGTTTGCCTATCCCATCTGTGAATAATCAGAGCAGGGCAAAACCTTTCAGGCATTTTGCTTCCCCATCAATAAGCTGAAATTGCTTTTCCAGTCCCCAAACACCACACACACATACACATACACACGTGTGCACACACACACATGTACACACACACACACTAGACAGTTTATTGAGGTATATTTTGTGCAATATAGTGGGCAAAAAGAAAAGAAAAGAAAAGAAAGCTATTCCTTAAGATCAAACATTGTTTTCAAGTCTAGGTTAGCCTTCCTGGAAAATCCATCCACAGTATTTTTAAGCAGGTTAAAATGTCTGAGCTGTGATCAAACGGTGTGCCAAGAACATGGTTAGACAGGGAGGCTTGGAAAATTGGAAAGGAAGACTGGTTTCCAAATGAAGAGTATAGCGCAGTCACAGCTGGCACTCCAGCATGAAGGGCTCTACCCGGCTCTGCAGAGAAAGAAATGCTTTGAGCCTGGGGCCAGATCGCTATCACGGTGCAACTGGGTTCTTCCCAGACTGACTCTTCTGCCTTCCTCTGCTTTAAAGAAACAGCTTCTAACAGGACTTCTGCAATCACCGAAGTGGGCTACCTTTTCTAATCCGAATCAGTAGCGGTTACATGTAGAAGCTTTGTCTTACTTGGTTGTGCCATCTCTCCCTTAGTTGACTGCTGGATTCTCAGGACAAATGTTGTCCCTGGAGCCTATGAACTGGATATACCCTCCAAACGAATATAGCTTCTGTCTTATCCAGGAGTTCTTTCAGACAAGACTTAGACAGCTAGATACTGGGACTTTTCTCCTAAGAGTCATCACAAAAAGGCATGAGGGTTTAGCTTTCATAAATAGGTCAGGTGGCACAGTTGGTAAAGAATCTGCCTGCCAATTCAAGAGACGCACTTTCGATTCCTGGGTCGGGAAGATCCCCTGAGGGAAGGCGTGGCGACCCACTCCAGTGTTCTTGCCTGGAGAATCCTATGGACAGAGGAGCCTGGTGGGCCACAGTCCATGGGGTCCCAAAGAGTCGGATACGACTGAGCGCACACAGACACAGGTCCTCTCGACAAGCTGCCTAGGGTAGAATCTGACCAACCCACCCCCACCTGGCAAACCAAAGAAGCCTGAAATTCTAGGCTTAGCTTCAACAGCATCAAATAAAACCCAGAGCATGCAATTTACAATTAAATGATTGTAAATGGTTTAAATAATCCTCCATTTCCTAGCTGTGTAATTTGGGGTAGGAAGGTTACATTCCCTGACTTTCAGTTTGATCCATTATAAAGCGGAAAGAATAAGAAATGGCCTCATAGATTGTATATAACAAATGAGATCATGTAAGTGGTTCTCCTCTGCAAAGCCAAACAAAATACGCATAGCTAACACGGAAATGTTTATAATTATTATTCATTACACATTTATCTTGTATTACTGGTATCTGTTAAAATAGCTTTTCCCTTTGAGAAAAGCACTTCAGTCACACCAATTATTTGCACTTTAATGTGAATAAAAACAAAAGTAAAGAGGCCTTGCCTCGCTTGATGACTGAGGAAAGGCTCTAAGAAATAATAATGTTAGACTAACTATGAAAGCAAACAGGTCTTCCCAGGGGCTTAGAATAAACTTTCTCCTCTCTAAAACATCTTCTATGTTGCTACTGGGTTAACTTTCTTTTCCCCAACAGAGAAAGGTAGAAGATACCAGTTTTCAGTCAATAAATGATGTATTGAGTGCTCGCTAAGTGCCAAGCATGGTGTCAGGTGCTGGGAATGTGACAGACACACAGGTCAACGGCCCTTGGACCCTGCCGTCCCTGTTGGGGACCGACTCCACCGAGAGAGGAAAGGCCAAGACAACGCCTTGAGATCCTCCCATGCCTGAGGGTCAGGGGTATGTAAGAAAGAGGGTGAAGACAGGTCTACAGAGAAGCAAGTCGGGGAAAAAGAGATGGATCCAGAGTAGATATGGAGATCGATTTTAGGCAAGAGAAGGATGGTCTTCCGTTCTCTAAAAGGAACCAGTTGGTTATTCAGCAGATACGTTTTCTTACTCCTTAGCAGCTGCACTGGGGCCCCAACAGTTGAGTGACAAAAGGCTGCCACACACTGTGTTTCCCAGGAAGCAGGCTCTGCGGTGGAGACCAGCATGTAGGGGCCTTGACAGGCGTTTCTGAAGATCAGCCCCGGATGTGCAGGGAGAGGATGGAGGCACGCATGCGCAGAGGGCGGGGTCGAGCTGCAACCTCCGCAAACCTCCCTGGGGCTCCGGGCCGGGCCGGGCCCGGGGCTGGCCCTGCAGGGTGGCTCCCAGCCGGCGGAGACGACGCCGCTCACCCGCTGAGTGGGCCTGCTGGGCGCGGCCTCGGGCCGGGTGAGCGCTGCCCTCAGCGCTGCCGTGCAGCGGCACGGTCTGCCCAGCACTCCAGCCTCGGGGGAACAAGTCCCTCACGGTGGGGGACGTGGGGGGCACCCCCACGCTGCTCCCTGCGAGCCGCCTCGCCCGTTTACAGACGCGAGATGGCCACCCAGCAGGGGGCAGCAGTATGATTCCGGTCGGGGGGGCTGGGCTGAAGGTTTGTTGAGTCAGGGTTCTGGAACGCAAGGAATCAAAACTCCAGCGAACTGAAGGACACCAGGATTTCTGGAAGGGCAGGGATTGGCTCGGGAAACTGATGAGAAGGCCCAGGAAAGAAGCTCCAAAGTGGAAGGAAGAGCAAAGAGAGGATGGGGGCCCAGGGTCCCCACCGAGGTCCTCTCCTCCGAGCAGCCTGCCCTGGATGCCTCTCCTGAGGCCATGCACACGGTGCCGCCACCCTGCCTCTGGGACAAATTCTAACGTGCTCCCCGCTGCTCCGCATCACGGGCTCCACGCTCAGGGACGCAGGTCGAAGCCGGTGCTTGGCCCAGTCCAGGCGGCGCTCACACGCCAGCTGCCAGGACTGAGCGTGAGGCAGGCTGTGTCCTGCCGGCATCCTTGGCCAGAGGGGAGGACCTGGCTTCCACGTCAACTCGTGAAAACGCGTCCTCGGCCATCAACATCAGAGGGGCTTCAGACGCCGGACCGATCTTAAAATCCTAGAGACAGATAGATGGGTGGATGGATCGATGGGTACAGAGATTGATAGATCATGCAAAGACCGGCCCATCGACTTGGCCCTGTGCTCACGAGAAAGGGTGAACGAGGGTCACGCAGGCCTTCCCCTGGGGGTTCAGCGACATAAAAGCCGCCGACAACGCGGGAGACAACAGTTTCAATCCCTGAGCCGGGGAGACCCCGCGGACCTCGGGGCGACAGCGCCAGAGCCTTACGGCCACTGAGCCCACGCGACGCAACGACCGAGTCCCCGGCCCTGAGCCCGGCCCTGCGACAGGGGGTCCACTGCGATGGGACGCCCGCGACCGCGGCTGGGGGCTGCCCCCTGCTGCCGCCCCCAGGGAGAGCCTGCAGGGCCAGGCCCAGGGCGGCCAACGCAAACAAAGGAAAACGCTGTTTCAACAAGGGTGACGCAGAGGTTAGGCCCCTGAACGCACACCGGGGCAGACCCGGGGCTGGTGGGGCCGGCGGGCACTGACCGGTCCACTGCCTGCTCGGCCAGGTGGGCAGGGCTGTGAGGGTTAGGGTTGGTGCGGGGCCCTGCCGGACAGACCGGGGCTGGTGGACGGCCTCGGGCTCAGCAGAAGGAGAACGCGCTGGGGAGACGGGCGCAGACCCGGTCAGAGACGGGGATCAGAGAGACCTGAGACCGCGGCCAGCCGGCCCAGCGCAGCGCTGCCCTGAGGCTGCGGCCCGGTTCTTCCCAGCGGGCGGAGGAGGGCCTTCCACCTGTGGTCACACGCGGCCAGACGGCGCCTTCGGCTGGAGAAGGCGCGGGGAGCCTGCGAGTTGAGAGTTTTCTGTTCCAGCAAGTGAGCGGCCCAAGATGGACGCCAGGAGACCCAGAGGGAGGCTCGGAGAGCGCTTCTCTCCTTGTCTTCTCCTCCAGACGAAGGAAGGGCCAGTCACGTTTATTCCCTGCCCGCAGGACCCAGACTGAGTGTCTCACAAATACCTTCTCTTTAAAACCGCACAAAGGCTATGATCCTCAATCTTACCAAGGCAGAAGCGGGTGTCACAGACTCTGAAAACACGAAGACTGTCAGAGTTCAGGAAGGTCAGGGTCATCTCTCGTTTACCCAGAGCAGAGCACCTCCATGCTCTGGGAGTACTGGCTCTCTCACCCCACTTGATGCTAAACCCTTCCTTCCACACGTGGCCCTGATGGGTACTTGTACTTCTCAGAGTTTTGCTTCTCAAATGGGAATTTGTATTCTCTGTATAACATGTCTGGGGGCTCTGAGGTCCCAGACTCAGTATAAGCACATTCCTAGGATGACAGTTCGTTTGTTTGGTCCACAGCACTTGGCGTGCGGAGTCTTAGCTCCCTGAGCGGGGATTGAACCCACAGCTCCTGGAGTGGAAGCACGGAGTTCTAACCACTGGAGTCAGTGAGTGAGAGTCGTGTCCGACTCTCTGCGACCCCATGGACTGCAGCCTGCCTGGCTCCTCTGTCCATGGAGTTCTCCAGGCAAGAATACTGGGGTGGGTTGCCATTTCCTCCTCCACGAACCACTGGACCACCATGGAATTTCCTCCTATGATGGAGGAAATTTTACTTGGGGATTCTGCAGGGCTGGGGTTTCAGGTAGGAGAGTATGCAAAGTGGAATATTTTCATTGACTAGTGTTTAAAACTTTTTTTTTTTTCTTTAAAGAAAGCACAGATACATTTAAGATGTGAAAATGTAAGACCAAATAGGCCATGTTGAAGAAATCACAAGCTACTTTGGGTGGAGCCTTCTGAGATATGCATTCATTTGACTAATGGCAACATTTGAGAAAGACTAGCTATGAGGAGACTAGGGAAACTTGGCTAAGCTCTCCACCACCTCCCAAGGCCACTCGTGTGCAAAGCATCTCTGGCCTTCATGCCTGAGCTTCCTGATCTTGGGAAAGCATGACTTGCTGATGGGTACTGGGAGAAGTCAGGCCCTAGGGGAACACTCTGAGCGTGGCACGCCAGCCTCTGCGAAGACTGGAACCTGCCAGAGACAAAAGGATGAGTCAGAGGCCCATGAGTATACCAGACGAACAATGAGATGAAGGGTAGCGAAGGAAAGCTTTGGCTTGGGGTTGGGAAAATCTCCAAGCAGTAAGAACAGTTTGGTGGCCAACTCACAGAGGAAGCAAACGAGGTTCCCCCAACACTGAGCTCATCAAACCCAAGAGCCCTCACTCAGCTTTGTCAGAGAACCATCTGAAAAAACTCCGGAAGGACAGGCTGGCCAAGCAGGTCATTTTCGGCTCCTATTTCTGTTGCTCCATGGAACGAGGGTGATTCGAACCGTATGTCTTTAAAACCACTCTGCATGTTGGTGGTTTGGTTGTTTGGGTTCTTTGAAAGTACCACGTGACCCTGGTCCTTGTGACAAAACACAGCAGCCTCACAAGGTTCACTTCCATCCTGACTCCCTTGTCCTCTCTTCCCCTAGCGTGTCAAATAGTGTGCTTTCTTTTAGAACTTGTTCCAGACTAACCTGGATTGATGTGCTTTAGGTAAATTGTGAGGCCAAAGAACAAGAGAATATGAAAGATCCCACACTGGGTAGGATCAAATTTCAGGGCAGCCTGGGGTTCTGAATCTGACAGTGGTACCCAGGGACATGTGGTTAAAAACAAAACACGCACTGGTTGTTGTTAACCTCAAAAAGACAGGGATGAGCCGTGAGCAGCTAACATGCCTATCTTGTGGGCAGATGTTTTATGACTGTCTTATTCCAACTCTAGTCAAAACAGTAAAAACAGCCTGGCCTTTGAAATCAGACAAAGCCAGGTTCTGGCATCCTGGCACACAGAAAAAGACTTTGAAGAGTGCCTTTATCTGCTCCGAGCCTCGTCTGTAAAATGGACACAATGAACACTTCCACCGAGCACGGCTGGGAGGATGAATTGAGACAATGCCTGCGGAGGCGGGCAAAGAGCAGGTAATCGGTAACTTTTAACAAGTGGTGTGCAGAGGTTCTGTCTGAAGCTCTCTTAAGATATCGTGCTTCTCAGTGTCCAGTGCGTTAGTTCAACTGTATATGAGATACAAGCCACTGTTATGATTGTTAGCCTTTAATGAATCATTTCCTACTTCATCAAGAGACACCAGCTGCCTTTCTCTTTGGAAATGGTCTTACTCCTCATCTGATCAGGCTGCTGCAACTGAATAACACGGACTGGGTGGTGTAATAGCAAACCTTTATCCCTCACAGTGCTGCTGCTGCTGCTGCTGCTAAGTCGCTTCAGTTGCGTCCGACTCTGTGAGACCCCAGAGATGGCAGCCCACCAGGCTCCCCTGTTCCTGGGATTCTCCAGGCAAGAACACTGGAGTGGGTTGCCACTTCCTTCTCCAATGCATGAAAGTGAAAAGGGAAAGTGACGTCGCTCAGTCGTGTCCAACTCTTAGCGACTCCATGGACGGCAGTCCACCAGGCGGCTCTGTCCATGGGATTTTCCAGGCAAGAGTACTGGAGTGCTTCGCCATTGCCTTCTCCACCTCACAGCACTAGAAGCCATGAAACCCAAGAGCAAAGCGCTGCTAATCTCAGTTCAGTTCAGTTCATTTCAGTCGCTCAGTCGTGTCCGACTCTTTGCAACTCCATGAACCACAGCACGCCAGGCCTCCCTGTCCATCACCAACTCCCGGAGTTCACTGAGACTCAGGTCCATCGAGTCGGTGATGCCATCCAACCATCTCATCCTGGTAAAAACCCTGCTCCTGGGTTGCAGATGACATCCTCTGACTGTCTCCTCACATGGCAAAGAGAGACTGAGCTCTGTCAAGTCTCTCTCTCCTTTCTTTTTTGGCTCTACCGTGTAGCGTGTAGGGTCTTAGTTCCCTGACCAGAGATCCAAGCTATGCCTCTGCAGTGGAAGCATGGAGTCTTAGCCACGCGACCACTGGGGAAGCCTCCACGTCTCTTTTTAAAAGGGCGCAAATCTCATTTGTGAGGGCTCAGCACTCATGACCATATTACCCCCCACATTTCCCACCTCCGAATCCCATCACCTAGGGGATGAGGGCTTCAACATGTGAATTTGGAAAGGGAGGTGAAGGGGGCACAAACATTTAGTCCATCGCAGAAGGGAGTGTTTCATTAACAGTGCCCCGGCTTCAGACTGCAAGCCCCGACCTCTGCTCTGTTAATTCTTGGTCCCTAGGGTGCTCTTTACTTCCCAGACTTCCTTCCTCAATCCCTTCCTGAATCTGAAGGGATTAACCTATAGCCTACTTTCCAGATGCTGTGAGTTAACTCTGCCCTTTTATAGGTTTACCTAAACAAATATAACACTCTCTAACATCTGCCATTTAACTAAGAGGAGATTTATGACCTACTTGTTGCAATGAGAATGTCAAGAAGAAATGGATACCTGCTTGTGCTTGCCTTGGCAGCCTGTCTGGGTTTACCAGTAACCTCTTTTCTTGCCATTGCTGTGACGGCCACAGGGCAGGCGCACAGCTTTACAGCGCATCCGAATGAGTGACCAGCAGGACTGCTCTGACGGGAGACGGTCCACGCTCCCGAGTTTCTAACTGTGGGATCCCACATGCGTCTCCGTTCCCGCCAGTGTTTTAGCTGCTGTGGAACAAGGAGGGGGCCTTTCAGATGGCTCCGCGCCACTCGCTCAGACACCAGTCCAAGCCCATGAAGCAGCTGTGCTCCGGTTTGCCGGTAATCACTTGTAAATAAAAGCAGGGTTTTGTTCACTTCTAGGCAGCGGGGGTCTCTGGGATGTATCCCTGCCAACGCAAAATGTGCCGGCGCCATAGATAAACAAGGAAAGCAGAGAGCAGAGACCAGAAGGAGCAGAGTCCAGGCCAGAGGACAGAAGGTCCCTCCTGCTTTTACTTGCAGGGCCACCGCAGGGTCATTTCCTTCAAGGGACAGACCCAGGTGCTCAGAGCAAAGGCCGGGAGAGCTGGTCCGTCCGAGGGTGTTGGTGGTTGAGTGCTCGCCTTCCCCTCTTTCCATCTACCTTGCACCCATTTGCCCTGAAGTTCAAGTGCCTGAGCTCCTCAGCCCCACTAAGGACCTGTGCCCAGGACTCAGGAGTGCCCCGGGGTTCAGATACCAGTGAGAGCATGGGATGCAAGTGACAGACAGATTCTGACCAGCTGACGCAGGAACGGGAACCAGTGTGGCAGGGACCTAGGGAAACAGCCGGGAGACGGTCCGCTTCTAACGTGACCGCTCTACACAGACGACCCCTCGGCCGCCAGATTCCTGCTATAACGACCCTGGACTCTTGAATCTGCCACCCTGTGCAAAAAGGATTGTTAAGTGACCATGCTAAGTGCTTGCAGAGTGTCCTCAACATTCAGAGTTGGATGCTGGAGAATCTGATTGGCTACACATCAGTTGCATAATAATGTTTACTAGAGCAAAGCTAAAAAGAGAATAGCCCACTGCTTCCAGTTCTATGGCGAGAGTAACCTGCCACCTCTCTCAGGACTTTCTCCAAAATGCAAAGGACATTTTTAGGTTCTGGGCAGTCAGAATGACTAACATTCATGACATCCTCCATTCTGACTAAAGTCTCCCCAGATCCTTCTTTGCTTCGTAACATTTCTAAAAGCATTGGTCCTGTAAACACAGTGAAACGCTTCTCATGACAACCAGACTCTTCGAGTCATCTGATGGGAACAAAAACAACATCTCATTGGGCCCTGTAGCGAGCCCCAGGTTCCGGATCTTACTCCTTCCTGATATTCTTCCACTTTGACTAGACAAGACGTCATTACTCAGGACTTCCCTGGTGGTCCAGTGGCTAAGACTCCAAACTCTCAATGCAGGGGCTCCAGGTTCAATCCCTGGTCAGGGAACTAAATCCCACATGCTGCAACTAAGACTCAGCACAGCCAAATAAATAAAAGTCATTACCTGACAATATATGATATGTACACACATATAAAAATGAGATAGAGAAAGCAGATAATGAAGTATACACACACGCCTGTGTGCACAAACACACGCCTGTGTGCACACATGCACTGCAAGGTAAGAAATATGGGTTGATGTTATAGTCCTCATTTTTGTAATTGAGATGAGGCTACAGCTGGTGTTGGGCTTCCCAGGTGGCACTACTGGTAAAGAACCTGCCAACACAGGAGACACAAGAAACACAAGTTCAATCTCTGGGTCGGGAGGATCCCCTGAAGGAGGGCATGGCATCCAACTCCAGTATTCTTGCCTGGAGAATCCCATGGACAGAGGAGCATGGGGGGCTACAGTCCATGGGGTTGCAAAGAGTCGGACACGACTGAGTGACCTAGCACACGCACATAGCTGATGTTACAGGTTGGGTTCTTTGAGAAGTAAACTCTGAGATGGCATTTAAATTTCAGTATACTTATTTAAGAGACCCCTTGGGGTCAGCACCTGTGGAAAGGTGGGGAAGGAAGCAGTGCAGACAAGGGCAGAGTCCAGCTGCAGTGCAAGCCATCTGGGGACCTTGGTTAAGCAACGGGTAGGTGAGTCATACATAATTCATCCATCTCAACCCTCCCATCTTTAAAGTCTTTAGATTCCATCTCTGCAGTGAAACTGGCATCTTTTTCATGTAGGTCCAGATTTCAGTCAACCAAGTGAAAAAAAATTAGAACCACTCCCAGATGTTTAAACATGCACGATGAACCCAACATAAACTGAAAATAGACCAATTTCCAAAAGCTCCGCCTGAAATAAAATGATCCTCTTCCATTTTTAACCCAACACCCTCAGAATCCATTCCTGCACACATATCTTGGATTTTTGTCCACGTAAGTTAGTAAATTCTTATAATACTTTTGGAGTATAAAATTCTTTTCTCAGATTTAATTTTTTAAATGTCCCCAACCCGGATATTCTCTGGAGAAGGAAATGGTAACCCACTCTGGTATTCTTGCCTGGAGAATTCCATGGACAGAAGAGCCTGGTGGGCTACAGTCCATGATGTTGCAAAGAGTTGGTCATGACCGAGCACTCACACGTGAGGCTCAAAGATGTCAAGACAGCACATGAAGTATTAGGCCCTGCTACTCATTCTGTCAACTTAGAAAGGAGCCATAGATTTAGGAAAGAGTTATAACGTCTATCTGTGCCCTCAAGCTCTAGTCTTTATTCAGAGGGCCTCTTTTTTTCCTTTTCCTCTTTGAATCTGGATGCTACACACCCCTTCCCAGGTCACCTCTAGGGAGAAACCCCATAAATACCTTTGTCCCCACCCTGATAGCTGTACTTGATCCCGTGCTGGCCGTGGGGTTGAAGAGACGTCAAGCGGCAGCGTTTGTAACGCCTCTCCTGCGTCTCTCAGACTTCATGCTGAAGTGAGCAGCTGTCTCCAGCTCAGCTCCCTCACTGTCCACTGCGAGCCTCTGGTGGCTTCTGTCCTCATTACATTTTCGTTTACTTTTCAACCTTTGGAATCGACAGTCTAAAAATCATTGGTGTTGTCTTCTATTTTGACTTTGAATGAAATATACTTTTCACTATTAGAAGAAATTGAGAAAATAGAATGTTTGTAAGATAGAAAGTGTATAAAAGTGGGGTATTTCACTATACTCATATTTTCATGGGGACAATAAAAATAAATGGGCTTTCCCAATGGCACAGTGGTAACGAATCTGCTTGCCAACGCAAGAGAGGCAGGTTCTATCCGTGGGTGGGGAAGATCCCCTGGAGTAGGAAATGGCAACCTGCTCCAGCATTCTTGAAGGGAAATCCCATGGATAAGAGGAGCCTGGGGGGCTACAGTCTGAGGTCAAAAAGAATCGAACATGACTGAGCACACACACAGCCCAGGTATTCTAGGAGCAAGTGTTTAACAGACAGATAGTAAGGTTGGTAGAGAGGACAGAGGAAGAAATGACTTCTGTAGGAGTGAGAGACTTGGTCACAAAGTTCTACAGCAGTCTTGGAAAGGGGCAAACTATTCCAGCTGGCCATGCAGGCTCACTGCAGTTGCGAGCGTAGACACTTAATTCTTTCACAGGGTCCCATTCTAATTCACGGAGGTCCCATCCTATTTCATGTCTTCTAACTTTAGAAGAAGTTTAAAAACTTTGAATTAAGCTGATTCTGTGATATGTCAAACCTTGGAACAAAACTGTTTGGTTTGGGGCCATCCCCATCCTAAGCCTCTGAGAGATAAGATATTCTTTTCCATAGCCATAGAAAATACCTTTCTTTCAGGCTGTTCCTTGAGCCAAGAATGTAGGAATGTGAGTTGGCTAATCTCTTGAAAGCTCTCTCTAGTGCCATTAGAAGTAGCCGCCCAGTGAAGAACAGCCTCTGTTTGTCCGCCCTGATCTACACTCCATTCTTCACTTCCTCGCTCTTTGCCCCCAAAAGCCCTCTCCAGGTTCTGCATCAACCAGGTGACCTCAGCCTTGCAGCTTCAGGTTGGCTGCAGCCCCTGGGGTGCCTGAGGGGGAGACTCGGATTGAGAAAGATAAGGGAGGATTTGCCTCCTGGCCTGCAGCCTGCCAGGACAGAAGGCAGTGGCTGGGTCCTTCTACCAAAGTCCACAGTTGCTTTCCTTATAAACGTGCGGCTGCACCGCCAGCTGTCTGCGGCCCTGGTGACTGCTCCTCCCTCTCGCTCTTTCAGGCGCAGGGGCTGTGGGGACCTTGCAGTTCACATCCCTTCGCTACTGCACGGCCTCTGGTCGATTTCCCTCAGCCCTGCTCACAATACTCTAATAAGCCCTTTGTTAGACTTTCCTCGGCTCCCTATTTGAGTGTGCCATCTCCTTTCTGCTGAGACACCGTGTGATACACACCTCAGCCAATAGTTCTCAAATTCTGGGAGTCTTCATTGCACCCCAGGGCATGAAACGACTCAGTCCACCATATCTTGCTTTTGGTATGCGTTTTATCCCAGACTGACAAGCTTCATTAGCAGATTCTCACCTGTGCACCATGAGCTCTGGATGCTCAAGAATCTGAGCGGAACTTCCATTGTTCTTCATTCTAATCGATTCAAGGAGCCCACAGTTCTCACACTGTCCTAAAATATACCTGCGTATACTACCGGTTCCAGGATCTGCACTTGCCAAACTTCTTGTTTACAAAGGACAGAAAGTACCACTGAATTACTTAAGCAAAAGCAGTGACTTCTTGGGAGAAAATTGGTAGCTAACAGGATTAACAGGCAAGTTGGAAAATGATGCTCCGAATGGAGTAAAAGGAGGCAAAACATAATCAGAGCCGCACCAGAGCCGCCTCTCAGGTCGGCACCACAGAGCGCTCATGGCCCCAGGAATGCAGGGTGCAGTGAGCGCTGATGATCAGGGCTCGACAGCCCCAAAGCCACTGAACTTGAACGCCCTCGCCACCGAGCGCTCAGCCCCACTGCCGCTGTCCCGATAACCTCTAATTCACGGCAGTTCTTTCTTTAGTCCATTGACTCCAGCATTTTCACGTCAGCCGCAGACCAACCCTGAAATTAGTGTCAACATGTAGTTCAGCCTTTTTATCCTTCTTGGACTCAGAGCTCTGTTGTCTTTTCTGCCACCTCATCTTTGTCCTTTTATCCCCTTATTAGACATTCTAGCAGGAGACATTTTTCTCCCTTTCTCTCACAACAGAGTGAGGTGTAGCTTGAGCAGAGATTTATAAGTCAAATGTTCATAAATTCAATATTTCTATATAATTTCTTAGATACATTTAGTATTCAAATGTCAGGACAAAGTTCTACTTCGGTATAGAAGGCTTACCTAAATATTTAAGTCACACTAAGGCTTTCAACTTTTTCAGTAGTCTGGGACACTGGTATATCAAGTTGCCTTGATAGGAAATCATGAATTTGTTCCTGGTTTTGTTAGGCAAAATATGTAAAGGACATATCCTCTCGACTTCTTGGTCCCACAAAGAATCATCCAAAATACCTCTCTTGGATATGTGAAGATAAGACAAGAGTTAATGGGAACCATTTGGAGGTATTTGCCAAAAGCCCCTCCAGATGTTCTTTGCTGTGCCAAAGACACAGCACATCTCTGATTAGATGGTGAGGTTTGCGTGGCGCTTCATGGACTTTGGGATACATAGGTGGTGTGTGTGCTCCGTCGCTCAGTTGTGTCCGACTCTTTGCAACCCTACCGACAGTAGCCCACCAGGCTCCTCTATCCACGGAATTTTCCAGGCAAGAATTCTGGAGCAGGTTGACATTTCCTTCTCCAGGGGATCTTCCTGACCCAAGGATCAAACCCGCATCTCCTGCATTGGCAGGTGAGTTCTTTACCACTAGTGCCGGGGTCCAGCCCCAGCTGATCCAGGGTATTCGAAGGAGAGACGGCATAGGCGAGGGTCAGGAAACAACTGCTTAATTAAACGTTAATTAAGGAATAGAATAAGGATAGCTCAGTAGGAAAATTCAGTGGAGAAAAGAGGCTGAGTAGCTTGGTTTACGCGGGGGACCAATAAAACTTCAAGACAAGAAGCTTGCACCACTTACGTAGGCCGCAGGCGTCCTTCCGTTCTCCCGAAGGAGAGGAGACACTGAGGCCTCCCCGGTCGGATCTTAGAAGCCCAGGCAAAATTAGTAAGCTTGGTGGGTTCCGCGCTCCAGATGGAGACTCAACCAGAGTGAGAGAGAGAGAGAGACATGGGGAGACCAGTATTTCGAGAAACTGATCCCAATTCTTTATTTTCCATGGTCTACTTTTATACACTGAGATGTTATGCAAAAGTCACGTGGGGTCAGCAGTCCTGACTTTTATCAAAGTCAGGTGCTTCATACAAAAGTATACAGAGGTCTTAGGGGTGTTACATCATCTTCTGGCCGGGGGGCCTGCTGACAATTTACGACCCTCTCCTTGTGACAGCGGTCAGTCAACCAGGACACTTATTTCTCCAGGGGTGATTATTCTTAAAACAGACGCCACCCAAATAAAGTTACATTCCTATAGGGTGAGGGTGTAGTGGGTTTTAGTTAAGGAAAGAATTTACTTAGCCTAAGGTCTAACGTGATTTATATCAAAGGTTAATACTTATTTCTTCTATATATTCATTAATGTGTATAAGGGCAGGGGATGTGGAGACTTAGCAGTAAACATCAGCTCAACAAATGAAAAACCCTTCACCAATATGATTTCTAATCAGCCCATTATACTTATACTAATAATTTTCTAACTTTTCTAAGGAACCTGTTTTTAGAAGGTTTAAAGCATCTCGTGCCTCTCATGGTTGGGAGGCTGTGAGCAATCACATGTGGCCGGACAAGCCTGTCAGGCAGGCTAGAGAACCTTCAGAGGAGTTTGTAGGTTAAAACACTCTTGTCACACCCAGGGGTTTTTATCAACTGGAGCTCTAGGTTAACTCCTTCTCCGAAAGAGGTGGTGGGGGACAGCCCCCCGTAAAGTCAGAGGTGTAGGTGAGAGCACAAAGTAGTAAGGTAGGCAGGCTCTGGTTATGGGGGTAGATGCTCGAGGATTTCCAGGGGGACTCCTGAGGCTCGATCCCGCCTTTGCGTATGTCGAGCCTCCTTCCTCATGACCTTTGCCATGGGCGGAGTGCCTCACTCTGGCCCCCAACACACTAGCACCACCTAGGAAGCCCACTTAGGTGGTAGATGCTTCAACAACTTCCACTGTGATAGTCAACATTAAACTCTCTCTGATAGATTGGGATGATGTCAACCTAAGTCCAACAAAGGCCTTTGAAAAGGGCTCACAAAGACGGAGCATAGACAAGTCTAGGTTCAAGGCCAAGGCCCACTGCTTACAGAGGGAGAGCTGATTCTAGTGGAGCCTGCTGCTGACGTCCAAGCTTGTCTCTGCCAACAACCATTGTGAGCCCTTTGAGAATAACACCTTTGCATGAGGAGAAACCAAAGCACTCTAACAATGGTCAGCTCTCTGGCAGCAGATAACAAGGGGGGAGTCAGACTGCTCTCCCTTGAAGAACCACTGTGGCAGGTACAGAAACCTGGGCGAGCAGTGTCTTCTACCAAAGCAACTTCAGATGCAATTAATGTGAATATCAAAAAGTTTAAGACCAATCTTCCTTTGTACTGTGAAGCGGGTGAGGCAAATGGTCTTAATGAAATGGAACTTTTACTCATGCAAGATTCCTGTTACGGTCATTCTGTCTTCTTTCTGGAGTACTCTTTGTACACCTCAGGAAGAGATACTTGGTATATGTATGATGTGTGCATGCATGCTAAGTCGCTTCAGTCATGTCTGACTCTTTGAAATCCAATGGACTGTAGCCCGCCAGGCTCCTCTGTCCATGGGAGTCTCCAGGCAAGAACACTGGAGTGGGCTGCCATGCCCTCCTCCAGGGGGTCTTCCCAACCCAGGGATGGAACCTGTGTCTCTAATGTCTCCTGCTCGGGCAGGCGGGTTCTTCACCAATAGTGCCACCTGGGAAGCTCAAATGTATGGCGAGTCAGATTAATGAGTCAGTAAAGCCATCATGGTGCTTGACACAAAGATGCACCGAAGTCCAAGCCTTGAAGAGCAAAGTCATGGTCTTTAGTACCTTTTCTATCTTCATTATACCTGCCTGCTTAAATCTGTGGTATGGACATTATCTGCCGCAAAGACTGGATTGTCATTCATTCGATGAATAAATTTAAAAGTCTTACCAAGTAAAACCACCTGGTTAAGTATAATAAGCCCTAGACTGGGAACGAACTGACCAAGTTGATTCCCAGACCTCATAAACATTTAATTATCTTTGCAAATACAAACAAACAAGTTACTTTCTTTCAACCCACTCCTCATCTGTAAAATCCATAAAATGGAAAAAGTAAGACTGTTCTTGACTACAACCCAGAGTGACTATGAAGATCCAACGGGATAATGTATGTGACATAACATTGCAAATTGGATTAAACAATGCATAAATGTGAGAGATGACCTAATTCATCTTCCAGTTTTAACTGGTAAGTTTGGAATTGGCAAGCACTCATTTGAAACATTTCTCAGAGGAGCTCAGGGCCTCTCAATCATCAATTCCCCAAGGCTTTTAAAGAGAGTCATAGGACTGAGTCTCCACGGCCACATTCAGAGTATGAAAAGCCCATTTAGCTGTCATCCCCTGCTATTGGCAGACTCTCCGGGAATGCCAGCAAAACGTCTGAAATTGGAACGGCAACCCACCAAGTACATCCAAATCTTTCATCAAACTGTGCCGAGTTTAGAAGCAATATTATGTTAACGTTACCCCCACCATGGATTATTTCTAATGAAACCAATCTGCCAAGGTGAAATGAGAGTATGTGCCACAGAGAAGCATAATTGGATTGACCTGAAAACTGGCTTGAAAAGTAAATATCCTTTCAATTAAAGATGAGCAAAAAGATTCCAGAAAAAATCAAGACTTCTGACTCTTTTAAATTTGTGGCCTGTCCCTTGGCCCAAAGTATAATTGTCTTTTAAAACTTCTGAATGTAATTAGAATAAAAATTTGTAATTCTGTTTATTGAATCAGATTCTCCTGATGGCTGAACTCTCTTAATTGTAGGCTGGCAAACTTCAAAGGCAGAATCAGCTCCTTCAAGCTGACATGGCACCATTCACGACGTGGAACACACCACCCAGTCTCTAAGTTCAGCTGCTATGGTCATCATTTCCTTCCTCTCTTTCATTGCTTCGTCATCTTCCACCTCCCTTTGTAGCCATCTTCCGCTAGACCCCAGAATTTTATGGTCATTCTGTTTTCTGCACACTACAAAATGGGCTCTAGGAATATAAAGATGAGTAAGACTTGAGCCTTTGTCTTGAATATTCTGCTTTTACCCCAATCACCTTCTTAGTTCATTCTTTCAATCTTTGATCAAATACCTCTTCTATGATGTTTATCCTTATTCACCCAGGAAGACACAAAACTTCTTTATGATTTACCTGTTTCTTGAATATGTGCTCATTCTGACTTATACCATATTCTTTGTAATTATTAATTAACATATTTCCTGGAAATCAATGATCAAGTCTTTTCATCTTTGGACGCCAATACCCATATTGTATCTGGCACAAAATAGGTGTTGAAAATCTTTGTTGAAAAAATGACTCTCCAACCGAATCATCCCCCAGATACCAAACACTTTCGTCTGCCCTCTTAGTGGCTCTTCTTCCAGGGCCCTTTTCTTCACTGCTCGTCTTTGGCAGCGCTATGCACCACGCAGCATCTCCGCTGCCTGATCAGGGATCGAACCCATGTCCCCTGCACTGGACGCCGGGGGCCTTACCTGCTGGGCCACCACGGTTACCACCTCACAGCTTTCAGTACCCGCCTCGGGCCTTTCATCACCTTTTGCTCTATCTTTTTCAAATACGTTTTTCATATACTATTCTTATACCTCTCAGATCCATTTTCTATTCCTACCGAAGTTATCTTAAGTCTGCCTCCAACCATCTTACTCCATTCATCAAATATTGTCTCCTAGATACACAGCAAAAAACACACTGTTCTAACTGACATTCTTCAGCCTATTTCTGCCGTCACACTCCAAGTTCCCTGTGTGCCTAAATAGTTATGCATTTTTGTTATCTCTATGGCCTTGTTCATGTGTCCTTTAAGCCCGTCTACTCATGTTTGCCTACTGAAAACTCACCTATCTGTAAGGTTTTAGCTTCAAAATCACACAAAAATCGCAAAAGCCCAGGCTAATAAGAACTAGTCCCTCAAGCTTAGTAAAGTTGCTTGCAGGAGTCGGCAGAGTCAGCACGGAAACCTGAACACCTGACTCCAGAGCTCTTTACACAGGGCGACCGCCCGAGGCGGCCCTGGAACATGCAGGAGGTGATGGTGAACAGAGAGGGATACACACGTGTGAGGCTCCAGGGGGATCTGCACTGGAGACTGAGGTTTAAGTCATCCCCGATCAGGCAGTTATGACAGCCGTGTACATCAAGGAGATTCTTGAGAGAAAGTAGAAAAAGGAAGAGAAGAGGGTCTAAGGCTAACCCTTAAGGAAATTTTCTTTATTTCTTTCTTTGTAGCCACACTGTGTGGCATGTGGGACCTTGGTACACACCTGTACCCCCTGCCGAGGAAGTGCAGGGTCCTGACCACTGGACCAGCAGGCAAGTCTCCCCTAAAGCCTGGAGAAACTGTGATGGAAGGTTAGAGGGGGAAAGACATTGCAAAGAGAAGAAAGACTCAGCCAGAGATGGAGGGAGACATCCAGGAAGGCGCGGCAACTTGGAGTCACCATGAAGAAGGCAGGGATCAGCGGTGGGAAAGCCTGCCCGGAGCCGGGGAATGAAGGAGCGGCCTTTGGATTAGACGGCGCGGAGGTCACAGTGATCTCAGCGAGTTGGGCGGCTGGAGGCGTGAGAGAGCCGGTGGGGCGGAGAGGAAACGGAGCCCCGGGTGCAGACAGGCCTTCAGAGACGTTTAGCCCTGAAAATTGAAAAGGATTAGAAGGCTGTTTGGAGGAAAAACAGAAGAAGCTGTAAGAGGACACAGGTGTAACATGAGGGGAATTTTTTTTCCCACAGATTGAAGAGAGCCGTGTGTTTAAGTATTTATGGAAAGATCCAGCTGAGGGGGCTCATTAATAATGTAAGGCCCCTGTGAAGACAGACAAGTGCGGAGTCTGAAGCACATGGAGGAAGTGTTGCTCTTAGGGGAGGGACCACCCCAGTAATGGAAGAGGAGGTGGAGATGGGCTTCGCTCTGGAGACAGGCGCACACTCACTCGGCTGAGCTTAAAGAACTTGCGGTCTGATGGCCTCAACTTTCTGCGCAGGAAGGAGACAGTGAGCTGTTCAGAGGGTGGGAGCTTGAACAGAGGTTGGGACAGGGTGATGGTCCCCGCGGAGAGAGAGCTGAGCGCCGCGTGGAGGCCCACAGGACCGTGCGATGGCCAACTTCCTGTGATTCCACTACGTCCTTCTGCGCGGCCTTCACCATCTCCGGCCTACTCAGACAAAGATCTGGAAAAGCAGAGAACAAGGGTGTGTGTTAGCCGCTCAGTCGTGTCCGAGTCTTTGCAACCCCACGGCCGGTAACCTACCAGGCTCCTCTGTCCCTGGGATTCCGCCGGCAAGGATCCTGGAGTGGGTAGCCATTCCCTTCTCCAGGGGGTCTTCCTGAGCCCAGGATTGAACCCAGCTCTCCTGCATTGCAGGCGGATTCTTTTCCATCCGAGCCACGAGGGAAGCCCTAAAATAAGGTTAGGGTTTTGCCATAACAACGTGAGAAAAAACAAGCAGCGCGGAGGCAGAGTGAGTCTGGGGACTGGCACCGAGGCCGCCTCTTCGCAAGCGGGAGGTACCAGCTGGGACGGCCCTGGGCGGGGCACCCAGAGCTGCAACCAAGGCCGGAAGCTGAGGGCCTGGCCGCATGTCCGCGCCGCGTTCTAGGGGCGGCCTCCGGGGCTGCCGACAACGAGGGCCCGGCCCCCACTTTGCCTCAGTCCCACGGCCAGGACCCTGAGAAGAGGCGGACAAGGCCCTCGGACCACAGTTCACAGCGAACACCCCCTCAGTATCAGCAAACATGCGCAAGTGTCTGTAAGCACCTCGTCACCATTTTAGAGATGAATAAGGAATGGCCCCCCACTCCAGGACTCTTGCCTGGAAAATCCCATGGACGCAGGAGCCTGGTGGGCTGCAGTCCATGGGGTCGCTGAGGGTCGGACACGACTGAGCGACTTCACTTTCCTGCATTGGAGAAGGACATGGCAACCCACTCCAGTGTCCCTGCCTGGAGACTCCCAGGGACGGGGGAGCCTGGTGGGCTGCCGTCTCTGGGGTCGCACAGGGTCAGACACGACTGAAGCGACTTAGCAGCAAGCAAACAGGCTGAGCGGGAGGCTGCAGGCTTTCGGGAGGCCGCGGAAGCGGTCAGAAAGCGCGGGTCTTCGCTCAAGACCCTGAGGGCAAGGGCAGAAGGAAAGCATCCGGGTGCGGGTCTCATCGGTGGGCCTCGCACTGACCGGGACGCGCAGGCGCGGTGCGTTCACGCGAGACCAGCGCCGGCTGCGGAGCCGCGGTTTTCGGTGACCGTTTCCCCTCTCGGGGCCCGCGGCCCTCTCTCTGTCAATAGTTGGGCTGCTTCACCCCCGGGCCGGCAGGTGGAGGGGAGAGAAGGGCTGGGGCCCGGGGGTCCGGCCTCGGACAGCCGCTTCCCCGCGGCGGCCCGCCTTTGCCCACACGCGCTCCTCGCCCCGCCTCGCCACCGCCGCGGCCCGGAAAGCGGCGATAGTCTGCTCTCTGCCCTCAGGGGACCGAGGCTTCACCTCGGGGCCCGGAGCTTGGCCCCTGGAGACACAGGAGGCGTCCCCGCGGCAAGGCTCGGCCTCGGTGTTCTCTGACGGCAAGGGCGCCACCGTAGCCCTGAAATCCGGGGGACACGGCGCCTCTCCCCAGCTCAGCAAAAAGCAGGGATTCCTGCCAACGTGTCAGTCCCACCGGGGCCATGAGATCTTACCTTAGTGCAGAGCCGTCCGTGAGCACCAAAGCAGGAACTTCCCCTCTCTTTCCCGAAATCAACACCCCACTGTTTGGTGAGTCATTGCTTCCCTGACATTGGTAGAATTCGCTTGAAACGCTCCCAGAGGGAAGAAAATTACACTGCAATCAAACCACACTCTCTCTCCTTTGCCCTCTCCAACCTCTGCAAGCAAGGAGCCCACCAGTTAACAGTGGAGGCCTCTGCAGCTACCTCCCTTTCTCATCTAACTCAGCTGAATTAGAGCTGGCTCATGGCTTTTCAAAAAGTCAACAAACGAGGTCTCTCCTAACCTGGCTCAGACGGTAAAGAGTCTGTCTGCAGTGTGGAAGACCCGGTTCAATCCCTGGGTCAGGAAGATACCCTGGAGAAGGAAATGGCAACCCACTCCAGTATCCTTGCCTGGAAAATCCCATGGATGCAGGAGCCTGGTGGGCTACAGTCCATGGGGTCACAAAGAGTCGGACACGACTGAGCGACTTCACTTTCACTTTTCACTTTCATGCTTGGAGAAGGAAATGGCAACCCACTCCAGTGTTCTTGCCTGGAGAATCCCAGGGACGGGGGAGCCTGGTGGGCTGCCGTCTATGGGGTCGCATAGAGTTGGACACGACTAAAGCGACTTAGCAGCAGCAGCAGCAACCTCAGACAGGATCAGGACACTCAAATTTTTGTCACTGAGAAAGAATGAGACAGAACCAGTCAATAGGTGACTACTGGTTAGGTACTTGTTCATTACAGCACTGAAGAGGCGCCAGTGGCCAGCTTAGCATCTGTCGAGGACCAGCCAACGTTAACAAGGGGGCCAGGCGCTGGGAGGCAGCTGGTGAGGAGCGCAGCGACCAGGTGGGTCGCAGAGGAGATGACTTGGCGAAGGTGCTTGTGTGGCAAAAAAGAAGCTGAAGCAAGACCTTTGAAACGACGAGGCTGATGATGGTAGGGTTGGGAGAGGAGTGTGTGGTTATGATTGCTTTCTGAGTTTTCAATGGGTTCATAAACCCTAATTCACAGAAAGAAGAAAAGACCAGCTCCTGGGCGAGTCAGCATTCCGTCAATTACATATCAAATTCAAGCTCAAACTAACTGAAGCAAGAAAGGCATTTGCTGACCCATGTTACTGAAAAGATTGGCAGAGGTGTCTACCTGCATGCTTGGCTGAGATAAGGAACCTGGGGTGTCTCTCTACCTTGTTCTGAGTCCACTTGTGACCTTCTACTTGGAGTGACAGCTCCTCCCGGAAGAAAGAAGACTATCACGGTCCAGCTCCACATCCTCCTGGGCCCAGTTTCGTGGGAAGAAGCATCTCCTTTCAGGACATTCCAGCTAAAGGCCCACTGTGTCTTGTTGGTCCTGATGAGGTCACATGCCATTCAGAATCACTCATGAACTCAAGGAAAAGCACATCTATAATTGGTCAGATCTGAGTAATCTGCCTGTGAAACTGGGATGGATCCTTGTCATTCAAACAACATGAAATCAGAGATGGGTAAGAAAGTTTTTTTTTTTTTTTTTTTTTTGCAGCACCTCTCAGCTTGTGGGATCTTGGTTCCCTTACCAAGGATTGAACCCTTGACCCCTGCGGTGGAAGCGCAGACTCTTAATCACTGGACCACCAGGGAAGTCCCGAAAGATGATTTCTTAGAAGGAAATTGGAGTGCTGCTCTCAAAAGAGGGGTGCAGTTGATCCCAGCAGCCAAACACACTGCAAATGTCCCTCACAGTTTGCTGAGACTTTGTAATGATCTCTATATTCTGATGACTTCTAAAAAGATCAACAAAACTAAATTAAATCTAGTTTATGTAACTGTGAGTTTTTCTGTAATAAACATAGCTAATCTTCATGCCAGGTTTATCTGAATTATATTATTCTGACAATGATTCTACAAAGGCTGTGCCTTATCATATTTTACAGACAGGAAAGTGAGACTCAGCAAAGTGACTTTTGCAAGGTGTCATTGCTAATTAGTGGGAGAGTCAACGGTCACAAACAGGCAGACTTAAGCCAGAGAGGCTGCTTGAAAGTTTTCAAGTAATATTAAAGTCTGGTCCAGACATTTCACTTTAGAGATGATTAAGGAAAAAAAAAAAAAATCCCTGAGGGACAAAATATCTTACCCGTAGTCAGATGCAGAGACACTTATAAGAATTTATATAATTTAAAGCTACATGCAAGAGCTTTGGTGTCCAGCTCACTTCTGAGAAAGCCTTAAATTTATTTTCCTGCAAAGCTAAATGATTGCAAAGACAAGATGTCATTGAGGTCTAGAAGTCAGTCCATCTTGCAGGATTACTCAAGTCTCTTCAAACAGCCAACCAGGGAAGGAGAGATGCAGAGTAGAGGTCGGGGGAAAGGTGAGGAGAGACGGGTTTAGGCCCAGCCGTAGGCAGTGGCTGGAGCAGCACAAAACCAAGAGCCATTTATATTAGCTTTGGTTGTGAAGTCGCTCAGTCGTGTCCGACTCTGTAACCCCATGGACTGTAGCCCGCCAGCCTCCTCCATCCATGGGATTTTCCAGCCAAGAATACTGGAGTGGGTTGCCATTTCCTGCTTTAGAGGATCTTCCCAACCCAGGGATCAAAGCTGGGTCTCCCGCTTTGTAGGCAGACGCTTTTACCGTCTGAGCCACCAGGGAAGTCTTTGGTTAAGGACAATAATTTGATGATCCTTCCCTCCCTCTGAAAATCATTTGAAACTCCTCATCCTAACATTCATCTGTTCCTCTGACATTATCAAGTTCTTGGTAGATACCAGAAACACACTAATGCATAACAGATATTATGAGCCAAATATTTTCTAACCCAGCCAGAGAGGAACCAGTGGCGATCAGCTAACTAAAGAATGTAGAGATAATTGTTATCTCTTACTTGGTTAGACAGCAATGGGAGTACCAAGATGGGAGTAAATAATCTTGACTTTGGAATAAACTACTGGCGAAGGCCACAGTAAGAATTCTATATCTGAATTGAGGAGACGGATTCAAAAATGAGGGGTGGAGAGGGAAGGAAAGGTTAGAAACTCAAAATTATAAGATTCTTTTTTAAAAATTAATTTATTTTTTAATTGAAGGATAATTGCTTTAAAGAATTGTGTTGGTCTCTGCCAAACATGGCCAACCTAGACAGCATATTAAAAAGCAGAGATGTTACTTTGCCAACAAAGGTCCATCTAGTCAAAGCTATGGTTTTTCCAGTAGTCATGTATGGATGTGAGAGTTGGACTATAAAGAAAGCTGAGTGCTGAGGAATTGATGCTTTTGAACTGTGGTGTTAGAGAAGACTCTTTAGGGTCCCTTGAACTGCAAGGAGATCCAACCAGTCCATCCTAAAGGAAATCAGTCCTGAATATTCATTGGAAGGACTGATGCTGAAGCTGAAACTTAAAATACTTAGGCCACCTGACGTGAAGAGCTGACTCATTGGAAAAGACCCTGATGCTGGGAAAGATTGAAGGCAGGAGGAGAAGGGGACGACAGAGGATGAGATGGCTGGATGGCATCACCGGCTCGATGGACATGAGTTTGAGTGAACTCCGGGAGTTGGTGATGGACAGGGAGCCCTGGCATGTTGCGGTCCATGGGGTCACAGTCAGACACGGCTGAGGGACTGAAGTGAACGGAACTGCCAAATATCAACGTGAATCAGCCACAGGTATACCTTGTCCCCTCCCTCGTGAACCTCCCTCCCACCTCCCACCTCATCCCAGCCCTCTAGGTTGTTACAGAGCCCCGGGTTAAGTTTCCTGAGTCGTACAGCAAATTCCCATTGACTAGCTAATAAACTTACAAGATCGTAATCATTGGATTAATCCAGAGAGATTGTCCAACTCACTCTCATTCTGCTTTTGAAAAAATTGAGGCACAAAATGGGCAGGGCCCCTCCAAAAGTCGGTGGCAGTAGAGACTAGAACTGTGCTTTTCAGGTTCGTGCCTTTGCCTGGCACCCTACTTGCTGCTTTAGGCCGATGCTACTCAGTCTCAGCACCTCTGAGTACCTACTGTGTGTTAGACACGGTGCTGGACCTGATGGTGGAAAAGAGACAACTTATAGGTGATAGTTGTCTTTGTCTGGCTTACTTCACTTAGTATGACAATCTCTAGATCCATCCATGTTGCTGCAAATGACAATATTTCATTCTTTTTTATGTTTGAGTAATATTGAGTAATATTCCAGTGTATATTGAGTAATATTCCAGTGTATATATGTACATATATACAGTGTATATATATACATATCACAAAAAAAGATGCAAATGAACTTATTAACAAACAGAAATAGACATAGAAGCAAACTTACCATTACCAAAGGGGGAGATGCACAGGGGAGGGATAAATTAGGAGGATGGGATTAAAGTATACATATCACTACATATAAAGTAGATAACCAACAAGGACCTGCCATATAGCACAGAAGATTACACTCAATATTTTATAATAACCTATAAGGTAAAAGGGGCTTCCCAGGTAGCTCAAATGGTAGAGTCTATCTGCAATGAGGGAGACCTGGGTTCAATCCCCAGGTCGGGAGGATCCCCCGAAGAAAGTAATGGCAGCCCACTCCAGTATTCTTGCCTGGAGAATTCCATGGACAGAGGAGCCTGGTGGGCTCCAATGCATGGAGTCACAAAGTGTCAGACATGACTGAGACTTTCATAAGGGAAAAGAATCTGAAGAGGAATATATATACACACACGTGTGTGTGTAACATACGTTACACACACGCATGTTGTATGTGTCACTGAGTCACTGGGCTGTGACCTGAAAATAACACGCCATTGTAAGCCAGCTATACCGCAAGCTTTAAAAAAGAAAAGTGCCAGCTAAAGCACAGTCTGCGTTCCTCAGGCGCTCTAGAGGGAGACGCTATTCCAGACGATGATCATTAAATACAGATGCAAAGGGAGGAAGAGAGCCTGAGAAGGGGGCAGCAGTCAGCTACCCCTAGAGGAGGTTCTGTTCAGTTCAGTCGCTCAGTCGTGTCCGACTCTTTGCGACCCCATGGACTGCAGCATGCCAGGCCTCCCTGTCCATCACCAACTCCCGAAGTTTACTCAAACGCATGTTCATTGAGTCGGTGATACACAAATTTGCAAATCAGCCAAAAGAGGAAGAGGCAGAAGGAAGCTCCATACAGTGACCAAAAGCACAACTTCACTGCTGGGAATCCTGCTGCACGTCCTGTCCCCGCTGCCCCCACTCGCCTCTGCTCTGCCGCATGGTTCAGCAGGGCACTGTGGACTGACCAACAAGCTCCTTCATCTTCCAGCCTCCGACTGGGTTGGGCCAAGGGGAGACCCCAGCGGAAGGGAGACAGTGTCACTGTGTTTCTCTCTTGGGCCTCCCCTGCCAGGCCATGGGTCTGACATGCTGCACCCTTCTTCCAAAGGTCACAGCCACTACTCGAGAACCATCTCCACAGCTACAGCTCTTTCTCCAGGTTCCAGAAACCTCTCCTTTCCTTGGCTCAAAAGACCAAAGGGCAGTAATTCCCCTTACCAGCGTGTGCCACTACCTCTAGCTGGTTTGCCTCAACCCCTGCAAACCCTGCCTTCTCTTAACTCTCTTCCATCTCCCCCTGTGAGGGTGCCCTCTGTGTCCCGCCGGCTCAGTCTAGTTCAGTCACTCAGTCGGGTCTGACTCTTTGCGACCCCATGGACTGCAGCAAGCTAGGCCTCCCTGTCCATCACCTACTCCCGGAGTTTACCCAAACTCATGTCCATCGATTCGGTGATACCATCCAACCATCTCATCCTCTGTCGTCCCCTTCTCCTCCTGCCTCCAATCTTTCCCAGCATCAGGGTCTTTTCTAATGAGTCAGCTCTCCACATCAGGTGGCCAAAGTATTGGAGTTTCAGCTTTAGCATCAGTTCTTCCAATGAACACACAGGACTGATCTCCTTTAGGATGGACTGGTTGGATCTCCTTGCCATTGAAGGGACTCTGAAGAGTCTTCTCCAACACCACAGTTCAAAAGCATCGATCCTTCAGTGCTCAGCCTTCTTTATGGTCCAACTCTCACATCCATACATGACTACTAGAAAAACCGTAGCTTTGACTAGACAGACCTTTGTTGGCAAAGTAATGTCTCTGCTTTTTAATATGTTGTTTAGGTTTGTTCTATATATATAAAACGGAATCATTTGGCCATACACCTGAAACTAACACTGTAAACCAAGTATACTTAAATAAAATAAAGCTAACGCATTGACAAAAGTATTGATAAAGACGGCAGAAGAAGCAGTGTAAAATAAGACTTGGGGACGTACGGAAGGCACCTTGGAGCCTCTCTTCACAAGAGAGTTTACATGGTACCAAAGCATTGGCCCCCATCCCTCACCTGGCCATTCTCCAGGCTGCAGTCCCCAGGTGGCTTTGCTTCTTGGGTTTGTAGAAAATGCCTCCTGATTCCACCTGCCCTGCTTCGCAGAGTGCTCCAACTCTTTGGAGCTCGCCCCCAAAATCACTCGTTTGTCCTGTCTTAGGTCCAACACACGAATGGAAGACACATTTTTATTAGGGAATCCCAGGTATGACTCGCCTATGGAGCATTCCCACTCATGGGCCTGTGACAATTACCTTTTCATCAGTATTATTGTCAATAAATATTGCTCAGGAAGGCTTCCCTGATGACTCAGCAGTAAAGAATCTGCCTGCAATGCAGGAGATACAGGAGACTCAGGTTCGATCCCTGGGTCAGAAAGATACCCTGGAGGAGGGCATGGCAACTCACTCGCTGGAGTTCTTGCCCGAGAATCCCATGGACGGAGGAGCCTGGTGGGCTGCAGTCCATGGGGTCGCAGAGTCAGACGCGGCTGGAATGATGAGCACGCACACACATGTTGCTCAGGAACAAAACAGTTTTTAATTCAAGAGAGTTCATTTTGCTCTAGAATCCTTGGACTTCGTCACGGTGAGGGTGGGTGCCGTGTACACATATTGTCAAAGATGAACTGACATTTTATTATATTCAGACCGTAAACTGTTTATTTCTCTCGGGGTAAGACTTCTGACTTGTACATGCAGGGAAACAAATGCCTTCCCCAGCTTTAGAGCAACAGGACTCATTATGTCCGCAGATGCATGCAGCGTGGACTTGTACAAGCCACAGAGAGCTATATACTGTGACCTCTATGGGACAGCTTATTTTGCACTTTTACTAAAAGTATAAAAGAGGAAAGAGATCAGACTTCACCTCCGCTCTCACTCCCCACCCCCAGGTTAAGATGCTTCCCCGCCAGGGAAGGTGTTAAATAAAGGAGAGAACTCAAACCAGCCTTCCTTCAAGCCATCCCGGCCGTCCAGCAAATCCCAGGCTTCTGTGAACCTGAGTGCTCGGCCAGCTCCCTACTGAGGACAGCTCTCTGCCCGCCCGGTGGCGCTGGAGGAAAGGAGAGAGCCTTGGGCCAGACGGAGGCCTCTGGATCCGACCTTGTGCAGCTGTGGCTGGAGATCCCAGCTCGGCTACACGCGGTCTCCAGCAGGTTCCTTACCTCTCCAAACTTTAGCTTCCTCATCTATAAAATGGGCCCACTAATACACTTAACTGATGGACTTTGGGTGACCCGTTTGTCCCAGGGTGCTTGGGGCTGTTCCAAGTATTAGAGCTGAAAGGTCTGCATTCTAGGAACACCTTCGTTCCCAGGACAGTGGATCGTGTTGTTTTTGTGAGGATTAAATACAGATTCACCTGTGAAGTGCTGCACTCAGTGTCTGAAACACGACGCGTTTACAGCGTATCGGTCTGCTTGGTGTAAAGCCCCACTGCCACACCCTGGGGTTTCCCCGGAAGTACCGGATGTTCACTGAAGCGAGCACGTGTCCGGGATGCCCGCTCTCCGCGTGGGTGGAGGGCCGCTCCGCAGCGTCAGTAACAGGCTGCTGCGGCCCTCAAGCCAGCGGGCACTGCGCACCCCTGACCCTGCGCACCCCTGACCCTGCGCCGGAGGAAACGCAGGAGGGAAGAAGAGACCAAGGTGCTGGCCCCGGAGAGCTCGGCTGCGTATCAGGGAACGGCTTCAGTGAGCTGGACTCTGGGGTCTTCCTGCACAGAAAACTGCGCCAGATTCCTCCTCCTGTGATGTCTCAGTTCCGTTCAGTTCAGTCGCTCAGTCGTGTCCGACTCTTTGCAACCCCATGAATTGCAGCACGCCAGGCCTCCCTGTCCACCACCAACTCCCGGAGTTCACTCAGACTCACGTCCATCGAGTCAGTGATGCCATCCAGCCATCTCATCCTCTGTCGTCCCCTTCTCCTCCTGCCCCCAATCCCTCCCAGCATCAGAGTCTTTTCCAATGAGTCAGCTCTTTGCATGAGGTGGCCAAAGTACTAGAGTTTCAGCTTTAGCATCATTCCCTCCAAAGAAATCCCAGGGCTGATCTCCTTTAGAATGGACTGGTTGGATCTCCTTGCAGTCCAAGGGACTCTCAAGAGTCTTCTCCAACACCACAGTTCAAAAGCATCAATTCTTCGGCGCTCAGCATTCTTCACAGTCCAACTCTCACATCCATACTAATTAACAGTACTCTTGCTGTGTCCCCATTACTTGGGTTCTGTTGCAAAACTTCCATTGTATCTTGGCTCCTTCTGTCTCTTCGGAACAGCCCCTCAGACCCGTGTTCTAGAGGCTGTGCTCTGGACTGGAGTCCTCAGAAAATCCGCCACATAAAACATCATTCTCAATGTGGAGGTTGTGCATTTTTTTTTCAGTCAACAATTGTCTCTAATCTTCATTAACACCCAAAGAGATACATATGAGCATCCCTATTTTACAAATGAACTGACCGCCAGGAAAGAAACAGGACCAAGAACTAGTAGAGGGTAGAGTGCACACTTGAACCTACTTCCGATTTCAGAGCCCTGGGGTCTTTCCTCACGTTGCAGATTCACGCTGTTTGTGTGAAAGGGGGCAGCAGAGGCACAGGGCTCCTTTGACCCAATGAGCAGCTGAGTTTTCGCCAAGTGGAGAAGGGGACAGGAGACTGTAGCTCTCTGGCTGGGGTGTTATCACAGCCTGGAGTGAATGACTATCAGCACACAGAAGCAGCACAGTTCTCGTTTCAGGATATGTTGGTCGCTGAATTACCAGTTTATCTTCTCAGCCTAGAGGTTTTCAGCCACAATGACATTATCTGAGAGGGTCAAGAGAGAGGAAGGCCCACCAGCCACCCACCTTTCTCTCAGTGATAATCAAATCTCTGTGAGGCACTCGGCAAATGTCTCTGGACGGAATGATGAACAAGACAAGATCCCCCCCTTTTGAAGTGGAGGAGATAAACTTACTAAAGCAGAACACTGGCTGGAGTTATTACTGAAACGGCAAAGCCCCAAGAGAGAAAGAGATCAAAGATTACTAAGATTTTTAAACTAATGAAGGAAAATGACGGTGCATTTTCCATGGCAAAGCAGATTAGAATAGAAATGTAACATAATGCAGACACCAGGTGTGACCAGTTCATCATTGTTACTCAAGACTCTCTGGGTTTCAGCGCTGAGTCCTTCAGTCCAAGGCATCTGGTCAGCCCACATGGGAGTCAAAATCAAGGGTCTAAAGACAAGCAAGGTACAGGTGTTCTGTGGAGCCTGGATGGGCGGGGAGTTTGGGGGAGACGGGATACATGGATATGTATGGTTGAGTCCCTTCGCTGTCCACCCGAAACTATCACAACATTGCTAATGGCCGCTGCTGCTGCTGAGTCGCTTCAGTCATGTCCGACTGTGTGACCCCATAGACGGCAGCCCACCAGGCTCCCCCGTCCCTGGGATTCTCCAGGCAAGAACACTGGAGTGGGTTGCCATTTCCTTCTCCAATGCATGAAAGTGAAAAGTGAAAGTGAAGCCGCTCAGTCCTGCCCTACTCTTAGCGACTCCATGGACTGCAGCCTACCAGACTCCTCCATCCATGGGATTTTCCAGGCAAGAGTACTGGAGTGGGGTGCCATTGCCTCCTCCAGCTAATGGCTATACACCTATAAAATTTTAATAATTAATAAAAAAAAGTAAAGGTAAGCAAATTAAATTAATGCAGTCAGACAAATATGAAAAACAAAAGTACCAACACAATAAAACACAGTAAGGGGCACCCCATCTGGAGTGCCGGGTGTATCAGAACAAAGCAGAGCCCATTCGTGCATGTGCGGTCCACAGCTGCTGAAGGCTACAATGGCAGAGCTGAGCAATTAGAGGTTGAATGGCAAAGGCTTTCATGGAAAACTTTGGCCAACCCTGTTCTAGAAAATGCTTGGGAATGCTGCTGCTGCTGCTAAGTCACTTCAGTCGTGTCCGACTCTGTGCGACTCCCTAGACAGCAGCCCACCAGGCTCCCCCGTCCCTGGGATTCTCCAGGCAAGAACACTGGAGTGGGTTGCCATTTCCTTCTCCAATGCATGAAAGGAAAAGTGAAAGGAAGTCGCTCAGTCGTGTCCGACTCTTAGCGACCCCATGGACTGCAGCCCACCAGGCTCCTCCGTTCATGGGATTTTCCAGGCAAGAGAACTGGAGTGGGGTGCCATTGCCTTAAGGGCAGCCCAGTAGACTTCCACTGAGGGTTTACAGGAACAATAGCCTATGAACAATGACTAAGTTAAAGATTCTCAATGTTTCAGGAGAGGTTATAAACCTTTGGTGTCTAATTTTTTTAAAATATCCCATGGGCACAGCAAAAGTAATCTGTATGCAGCCGGCAGGCCACCATTTTGCAAAGAGCGATGTACGTCATATGTTCTATGCTAACACAACCCAAGAAATAATTCTATTAGTTCTTTAATTTGAAGGCAAATCCATGACAGCTGGATTCCTCCATTGCTTTCAATTGTGAATTTGTTTCTAATTCAGTTGCCTTACCCATGAGTGCCTTTCCAGGATGATCAAATCCTCTCAACTGCCTGTGAAACGTTTTCCATCCTAAAGAGCAGAAAGTGCTCCCTCAGCTCTCCCCATCTTCTGCAACTGTTGTCTGTTTCTCCTGTATCTGAACTTCAAAGGGCCAGTCTGCACTGCCAGCCCGCAACGTGGTTTCCATTCTCTCCTCCTCCCAGGACAGTGTGGCTGTTTCTCAGACCCCTTCACTGAAAGTACACGCGTGGCAGATTCATGTCAATGTATGGCAAAACCACTACAATATTGTAAAGTAATTAACCACCAATGAAAATAATTAAATTTATAAAAAATAAAAAAAGAAAGTGCCTCCAGGAAGGTCATGGATGGCCACCTTGTTGCAAAATTCAAATGGATACTTTCAAATTCCTGTCTAACTTAACTTCCCTCTGGCATTTGGTATCACTGACCACTTCCTCCTTCTTGAAAATGTCTCTGTCCTTGGGATTCACAATGCTCATTCTTTCTCTATTCTCTCCCTACCTTTCAAGATACTTCTTCTGTGAAAATGTTTATTCCTGGATCATTTGTTTTCATTGGCATATAGCTATTTTACAATGTTGGTTTCTGCTGTGCAAGGAGGGGAATCAGCTCTATGGAAACGTATACATCCCCTCCCCCTTGGCCCTCCTCCCCACCCTCCCCATCCCACCCAGCTGGGTGGTCTCAGAGCACAGCTGAGCTCCCTGCATACACAACGGGTCCTTGCTAGCTCTCTCTTTCAGGCATACTCAATCCCAACCTCCCAGTTCATCACACCCCCCTCGCCCGCCCCCACCACGTCCCTAACTCCACTCTCTACATAGACATCTCTTCCTGCCCTGCAAATACATTCATCTGTACCATTCTTCTAGATTCCACACGCATGCGTTAAGACTTTTTGTCTTCCTGACTTTCCTTCACTCTTTATTTAGATAATTTTCTTGAACACTTGACATAGACCGAGCTGATGCTAAGCATTTTCCAAATGTAGCTAGTCTATAGTATAGCTCACTCCCTAAATCTATTTCCCCAAAATAAATTGCATTTCTAATCTAAACTCCAGCTTATGTGGCTTACACGTTTAATTCAGTCTTTGTGGAGAGTCCAATCATTGCCCCAGCCCTGATTATTCCAGAATCTAGTAAATGGGGAACGATGGGAGAAGGGCAGCGGGCATGGGTGCCTCCACGGTGCATCCTCAAGTCCCTTGAAATCCCTTGGAAATCTTCCATGTCCAGGCCGAGGTCAGGGTGCCGGGATCTAGGGCTCTGCCCCTAAAAGGAGCACATAGTGCACCTTGGAGTGCATGTGTGAGTTGCTCAGTCATGTCTGACTCTTTGCGACCCGTGGACTCCAGCCACCAGGCTCCTCTGTCCATGGGATTCTCCAGGCGAGAATACTGGAGTGGGTTGCCATTTCCTTCCCCAGGAGATCTTCCTGAATCAGGCATCGAACCCGGGTTTCCTGTACTGCAGGCGGATTCTTTACCGTCTGAGCCACCAGGGAAGACCTCCTGGGGTATAATCGCCTCTCCGATCCACAGACTTCTCTCTGTCCTAAATCCCAGGAAAGGCCCCTTTCTCTCTTGGCACACTAAAGACTATTTTTTAACCCACTTCTTCGATGGGTTTAGGTTTTCACAAAAGACAGGAAATCCATTAATTACAGACTACTGCCGCTCCCCACACCCACTCTGCAAAAAGCCCTGAAGCCAAGAAAACCCTTTAAAAGGGGATGTCTTCCTTGCTGGGAAGTGGTGTTAAAAATGGAGGGAAAGGTATCAATTTATATTTCAATGAGGTTTCTTGCCACAATTCTTTTGCTGACGCTGAAAAGTTATTGTCATCACTTTTTTTCTTCTTCTTTTTTTGGCTGCACCTCAAGGCATGTGGGATAGTAGCTCCCAACCAGGGACCGAACCTGTGTCCCCTGCATTGGAAGCATGGAGCTTTCACCACCGCCGAGCAGGTCCCCCATCACCCTTTTACAGATGAGAAATACTAGGCTTAAAGTTGCCTGAAACCATGTACCCGCAGATCCCCAGAGTGTGCCCACAGCCTAACGCGGTCTTGCCATCTCTCTGCCCTGAAATACTGGCGTTCCTCCTCTCTCTTGGTTTCGCCCGGTCTGCGTGCTTTTCAGGGGTCATGGGGCCACATGTATTATATTATCTGACACCTACGTACCAGGTGTGTAGATTTTTCCTATTCTTGGGTCTCCTTCTCTGCCTGCTTCCTGATCACTTTCACCAAGATGGCTTATTCACACTTCCATTTCAGCCCTTATGAATTAATAACCTATTATCTCCTTGTTCCACCAGCATCTTTCCACCTGTTCCTTTTCTGAGAATTTTGAGGTTTCAGCCCCTTCATCTCCCCAATTGCCAGAATTAAAAGCCTCTGAATTATGCTTATTATCCCTTTTCTGTTTCTGTATTGAATCTCCTATTTACCTGTCAGGCTTCCCTGGTGACTCAGATGGCAAAGAATCTGCCTGCAATGCAGGAGACCCAGGGTTCGATCCCTGGGTCTAGAAGATCCCTTGGCGAATGGAATGGCAACCCACTCCAGTGTTCTGTCCTGAAGAGTCCCAGGGACAGAGGAGCCTGTTGGATACAGTCCATTGGTTCACATAGAGTCAGACACAACTGAAGGGACTAGGCACACAGGCACACACATTTATCTGCCAACTTTCCCCTCCTTTCCGCCCACAAAGCTACTTTTATGTACTAAATATATATTTTATTTTATTTTTTAAGGAAATACTTTTTATTACATTTGTTATTAACACTATAAAATACAATTTTAACAGCCAGGAAATATAATGCCGTTGATTATATGTTATAAATAAATTAATTTGAGTTACTGTATTTTTTCATATGTAGTTCAAAATTATGTATAGATGCAAAAATGTCTATTGCATGATGAAAATCTATGCACTGCCATTTCACTACATTAATTAAAATCATGCCTATAATTTTCCCTAAATTTTCTTTTTTTTAATTAATTAATTTTTATTGCTGGATGGTTGCTTTACAATATTGTATTAGCTGCTGCTGCTGCTAAGTAGCTTCAGTCGTGTCTGACTCTTTGCGACCCCATGGACTGCAGCCTACTAGGCTCCTCCATCCATGGGATTTTCCAGGCAAGAGCACTGGAGTGGGTGCCGTTGGCTTCTCTGGATTAGCTTCTACTGCATGGCAAAATGAATCAGTCATACACACACATTTACATATATCCCCTCCATTTTGGACCCAGAGAACGTCATACAGAGTGAATTAAGTCACAAAGAGAAAAACAAATACCTTGTATTAATGCATATATGTGAAATCTAGAGTAATGGTACAAATGACCTTATGTGCAAAGCAGAAATAGAGACACAGACGTAGAGAACAAGAATGGATACCAAGGGGACCCGGGAAGAGCAGGGTGTCCTGGGAGCCTGGGACTGACACGCATGCACTGTTGATGCTGATAGGCTGGATGGCCACTGGGCGCGTGCTGTATAGCACAGGGACGCTACTTAACCCATCCCCGAAATGGTGAAATTGTCTCGACCTCCATCCTTAAATTCAGTAACAGGAACGCACGATCCTGGATACGTCTCCAAATTGTGCTACGAACTGAAAGAAGACGGAGCTTCCTCATTCACAGTCCCAATTGTATTTCTCTCAATGGACTTCAAGAGCCATCAGCGTGAAACCTAAATCCTTTCAGCAAGCTCCCTTGTTACTTGAACGCAGCCTGACCAGCCTAAATTTCTGTCTCCACATCCCGTTCCAAACCTAGCACGAGATGCTTCGTGAAACTAATTTCCATTCCCTGACAGTGAATCCCTCAGAACGCAGAGTTTGCAAGTGTCTGCTAGAACTGTCTTATATCATTTTCTCCCTGAAAGGCATTTTACTAATTCTTCGGGTGTCTTACTGCTTTGAATATCGTCACTTCCCAATGTCCTTTCCCATTTGTTCCTCTCCTCGTCCTGCCTCAAAGACACTGTGGTGTGTACTAGCACGGCTCTTGGACTCAGAGAGGGACTCAGATCTTGCCTTTCTTCTCTTTATCTGTATGACATTGACCAACTCATTTTTTAACAATTAGTCTAATTTTTCTCAGGTGTAAAATGTGGGATTTAGTAAGTACCTCAGAGCTGTCATGATAGTGAAAAGCATAACCTAGGTAAGATCACCAGCTCATAGTCTGGCATATAGCAGCTGCTTAATAAAGGCTAATTTCCATATTAAGGTAGAGTTAGTCTTCATTACTGTTCTCACTAAAGGCATTTTACATTGTAACTATATTTTAACACATATGTGTGATCCAGTAGGGGCTTCCCAGGGGGCACCAGTGGTAAAGAACACGCTTGCCAATACCCAAGACGTAAGACACCTGGGTTTGACCCTGGGTAGGGAAGAGCCCCTGGAGGAAGGCATGGCAACCCCCTGCAGTATTCTTGCCTGGAGAATCCCATGATCAGAGGAGCCTGGTGGGCTACAGTCCATGGGGTCATGGAGAGTCAGACACAACTGAAGTCACTTAGCATGCATGAGCATGACCCAATATACCTTAAGACTTTTAAAGTTAAAATACTTCTTAGGTATTTTTGCATAAAGAACACTGCCAAGTGTCTCAAGTATTCAGTTGAACATTAATAGCACCTGAGTTTCCACCTAAAGGCAGGAAAAGAACCCTGTGAAGGAATTAGTGGGAACAGAGCCCAGAGCTCACATAGGGGTTGGAGCTTTGCCTGCTCCCAAGAGCCGGACGGCAAAGCTTCAAAGGGCCAGGGCACCAGGTCCACCTTCACATTCCATCCGAAACTAGACGTCCTGCCAGGGGTGGGGACATGGATGGGACAGAAGGGATCAAGGACAGATGCTTCCTAGAAATGTGACCAGGTTGGAGCTCCTGACGCTCCCGGTGACCCTGTCTCGGCCCTCTGCTTACCCCAACCTCCAAGCTCAAACAGCTCAATCTTGTTCCTCACGGCCCTGGACAATCCCTCCCCTCATGGGAGAATTCCTCTCGCCTTCACCACTTCCCACCCACAAGGCGGCCCCGACCTGACTCAGCAAAGAGCTAGAGAGAGACAGCTGGAGGCAGGAACATCCTCAGTCCACAGCAGCCCTTCCCCAAACGAGGCGGAACGGGCCGGAATCTGGGCAAACCCAGTGGACACCAAACCCTGCTTTTTTGCAGAGATTCTTTTTTTTAAAGTTAACTCTCTTAAGAACAATTCAGAATGTTTTTGCCCTTGAGAAACTCTGTGGTCGCTTTCCTGGTTCACCCTGTTTGCAGTGAGCTCGTTTTAGAGAGGCAGTTTCTGAACCTATCCGCTAAAACAGGACCACCATGCTAGCAAGAAGTTGGCAACTTGCTCAATGAAAGTATGAATGGACCAAGGTCTCAAAATAAAAAAAAATTTAAAAAATACCTCCAACTTTAAATAATCTTCCAGACCTCATTTTAATAGAGTCCCTGTCCATTCAGAGACTTTCATAAATAACCCCCCAATTAATGACATGTGTTTGTCGGCAAAACCGCTCACCTGAAATACACAGTGGTTGGTATGCAGTTTATTTATGAGAAAGAAGACTTGACCTAAGGATTAAAAATAGAGGAGCAGTACTCAACTAAATTTGCTAACTGCTCACCCCCAAAGCCTCAGGTATAGTCTATTTTGAGAAGAGTTCAATCTGAGGGGAAGTGCAAGTCTAGCTATGCAAGGAGCTAGCAAATAGTTCTTAAAAATGGAATGGACCCTTCTATCTTGCAATGCCACTGTTGGGAGTATTAGTGCAGAATTATTGCACCTAAATGGGTGGACTCCCTAGTATCAGTTGCATTTTGTGGAATGACATTGAGAGGAGGCCATATAATTACGGCATAAGCAGGCCAATATACTGAGTCTTAAATGGAACCCTGTCATATACCCTGCCATACTGTGACTTCTCAATTATTATCCTTGCACGTAGACCCCTCAACGGTCCCCACAAGGATCTGCTGACCTGTTCCCTGACAACCCCACCGTCGTGTCTGGGCATACCTGTTTTCTTTCAGACCCTCACACATGCCAAAGTCTTTCTCACCCTAGTCCTTGTGTTGCAGGAAGGGGGACCCCCACCAGGGCCTGACAGTGGGCTCCTGTCTAACGCTCAGAAATGAATTTTCCAAGGAAACACACATGCTGACCATGCAAAAGATTTTATTGGAAAGGGGCACCCGGGTGGAGAATGGCAGGGTGAGAGAACCAGGAGAACTGCTCTGCCCTGGGGCTTGCAGGCGGGGGTTTTACGGGAGTGGGGGCAGTTTCCAGTTGTCTTTGGCCAATCGTTCTGCCTCAGTGTCCTTCTTGGCGGCAGGCGCGTTGTTCATCCTTCTCATGGATTCCAGTGAGAAGGACGCTGGAAGGCTGATGACTTCTGTTTGCTGCTTATAAGTCGCGTCAGTCGTGTCCGACTCAGTGTGACCCCACAGACGGCAGCCCACCAGGCTCCCCCGTCCCTGGGATTCTCCAGGCAAGAGCACTGGAGTGGGGTGCCAGTGCCTTCTCCAATGCATGAAGGTGAAAAGTGAAAGTGAAGTCGCTCAGTCGTCTCCGACTCCTAGCGACCCCATGGACTGCAGCCCACCAGGCTCCTCCGTCCATGGGATTCTCCAGGCAAGAGCACTGGAGTGGGGTGCCAGTGCCTTCTCCATCTCATGGATTCCAATGAGAAGGACTCCGGAAGGCTGATGGCTTTTCCCTGTTTGGGCCCCTCCCAAAGTCTGTAGGCTGACTTCTCGGGGCAGGACCGTATCCCTTATCAGCCTTTCCTGTTGCGAGACCTCTCAGGCAAGAGCACCTGGCCGAGGCATGTACTTCCGGGTCGAGAATTCCCCAGTCGCTGGGCAGCCTCTTCCTTATCTCTGTTCTTGAGGCAGCTTTTCACATCCTCAAGTGTTAGCTGTATTGTCATCGAAGCCGCTTCTCTTTCCACCGCCTTGCCCCTCAGCACCTGTTTGATTCTCTGCACGGATCACAACGAGGTCCTGCGGTTGTTGAATGGCTCTTGTTCTCCCACTAACGTGCAAATTCTGTGAGGAGCCGTGTTTATCCTATTTAGTTTCATCCTCAACAGCAGGCATAGGTCCTGGCATGTCGTAGATGATCAATTAATCATGACATGATGCTAAATGAACAGTAAGTGATACACCAGTTCATCTCTACCACACTCCTGTTGCCAAACCAGATATGTTTTGTCTGATGGGCGGCAGGTTAAAATGCTGAGACACAGTTTTACAGCAGAGAGATGATTTATTTGAAAGGCAACCAAGTGAAGAGACATGTCAGATCCATCTCCCAGAAGGCAAGGAGCTTGGGGTGTTTATGGGATAAAAAACTGAAGAGGCAGGGTGGTCTGGGGCTGGGGAGCAGGAGGATCACCGGGAGGGGTGATGGATGAAGGTTCAGTAGTCATCGTCCTCCGTGCAGGTGCGACTAAGCGACAGGCCTCTGCACGTTCAAAACCCGGAGGCGCAGAGCACCAACTGCAAGGGGAACTTCCGGCTCTGTGACGTCGAAGGTCGCTGAGAATGGGCGTTCGCGCATGCCCAGTTGGAGGGTTGCGGGTCCCATCCAGTCTTAACTGCAGTGTTGCGCGGTCTCAGCGCAAAGTAGACACAGCTGACTCCAAGTTCCAGGGACACAACCTGGGCAAACATCTTATTGTTTAGGCCACATGCCACTTGGAGGACATTCAAGTGTTTTGATGACCTTGATTTGTGAAGGCAGGTGAAATGGATTTGAGTAGTAATTACCTATGGTTTCACTCCCACCCTATTTACCCCAAAGTCCAAAGCCCAATTCCAGCCTTGCCCATCCCCACCTCCACCTCTTCCCTTTTCCATAAAATCGTCCCTGAGCTCACGAAGGGCCAGAGATGTGCGTGGCACATAGCGGTTGCTGCATAAATACTGCCCTCAGTATAACCAGGGCAGTTCTTCCAGTGTATTCCTGTAGCTGTGTTTCCCAAGCATCAGTTTTTCTCATACCACTTTCATGATTTTTCCCATATCCACATTGTCCATATACCATCTGTCCTGCTTCTGTTATGTACTTCTTAACACAGCGACTTCCTTCTTAAGCAAACAAATGGTTTTAGTATTTATTTCTTTGGCTGCCCCGGTCTTCGCTGTGGCGCACAGGACCTTCGGCCTTCGTTGGGGCGTGTGGTATCTTATCTTTTAGTTTGGGCACATAGGATCTACTGCTCTGACCAGGGTGGAACGCAGGCCCTCTGCATTGGGAGCACGGAGTCTTAGCCAGTGGACCACTAGGGAAGTTCCTTTAAGCAAATTTATTTTTAAAGGAAAATTTAACATGCTATTCTTTTTTTTTTTTTTAGACAAGATTATTAACTGTTAGAAATATGGCAGTACTGAGATGCATCTTTATCCATAACACAATCAGAAAGACAGAAAGTCTCTGAATGACTTCCTCACTTTATGCTTCATTATTATTTATGGCCACAATTGGGTCCATCAAAAATCACCCCATCTATCATTCAAACCCTTCTGTCATATTGTGTTATCCTAACACTGTTCACTTAGCATTTATTATTCTCTACCTTGATTAGTTAAAATATACTTTTATGCCTATATATCATCTCAGTGTCTTATTTCTCTTTATATCCTTCCTGGTTCTTAGGTTGATACTTATACAGAATATATGCTTAGTACACTCTCAGTTAAGTCCAATAAAAGCTTTGAAATAACTTGATCAAAAGAACCTGTTCCTCCAATGTTCAAAACACTTTTTAAAGTAGATAGGTGAGAGAAGATATTCAGGAGTTCTGGTTCCCTCTGTCCTTCTGATATCCCACAGATATGTATCAATACATCCTCTACCTGATTCAAGCCACCATGGTGGACTATTAAGGACGTCCCTTTGTCTATGTAAACTATATCCAACTAGGAAGAGGGCCCAATACAAGAAATGTATCCTTTTCATGCATGAAATACACTAGAAGCAAACCCTCTAATTTATATGAAACAAAGGCCAAATAAAACCAGGAAAAAAAACTGAATGTGTGATTTATTATATTTAAGATTGGTCTATAAGGTTTAAATATGTCTGTCATAATTAACAATAAATGAATGCAACTTTACAAAATCAGTATTTTAATACAGTACGGGATTAAATGTAGCAACTGTGCATTGGAAGATTGAGATTTCCTCAATGCAAATATGGAATATGCAGCACCATTTAGAAGCTTCCACTAAAAATGCAAGCTGCGGTAATTATTACAAGCTCTACTCAAAACACAGGACTACCTAAATCAAGCATTAGAGGAAAACAGTGGAGTCATTCAGGCGTAAGATGTCAGATTTGGTACAGGATTAAAATACTAGCATTTTTTTTAATGTCCTGGTTTCAAATTAATAAATACAAAAACAATATAAAAATATACACCAGTTGATAAGCCTGCAGCATAGAGGACCAGAAGGCTAGATCTCACTCTCATACGTCTGCAGGTACGTCTTTAGGGTCAGAATTTCTGGGTAGCTGCGGCTGGTCTTGCGGAAGAAGTCCAGGCTGGTGAGATGCTCGATGTCCCGCACCCGCGCTGTGTGCATCTTGAGAAGCTCTTCCACCCATTTCGACTCGTCCTCTGAGCTCTGCCACGGAAAGGAAAGACAATCAGAGTCAGAGTTTTCCAAAGGCGTTTCTCCAAACGCTCCGTTTGTTCTGAGTCCACACACGACCTCTGCGAACTCCTGCACCCAAAGCCAAGGTGTTTTCTTCCTCCTTGGATTCCCCGCAGCTCCCACATCCCTGCCACAACACACCACAAATACCGGCCCTCGGCTGTAAACATTTTCAACGGCAGTTAGCAGGACTGAATAAAAGCGAGGTGTGGTGCAAGAGGACACTTGACTCAATGGGTCCTCAGAACAGAAGTCAAGATAGGGAGAGCGCAAAGCCCTGGAGAAATCAGTCATTTGTCTCTCTCCCCCGAGGTCGAATTGCAGCGAGGAGCAGAGCGCAGGAGGAATGGAGCGCCTCGGCCTCCCCCGGGGAGTGCAGAGCTTGTGCGCAACGCACATGACATGTGTGCACCCCTGGAGCTTCTGAAGAACATGCTAGATTGATGACGTCACCTATTAGACTGCAACGGATTGAGATTGCAATGAGTTTGACTCAACTCATATCAATTGAGCCACCCAGTGAATACACCTGACACTTTGGGGCCCAAGAGGCTGGGGTTGGAAATGCAGTTCCGCTTCCTGCCTGGCAGACCTTGCTCAAGCTCTCTAAACTCCCGGCCTCCTTTTCTTCATTGGTACACAAAAAGAATAACGTTTACTGCAGCTCCCAGGGCAGGAGGAAGGACAGGAAGGAAGAAGGGGGTGAGAGTGAAGAAAACCATCACGGGTGTTCCCAGGATGGGAAGAAAGGAAATCTGTCTTAACTGCTTGTGAAGAATTGCCTCATTGGCCCAAACTCAAGATGAAAGACATTTAAATGTCTCACACTAAATAATTTATTTCACATCTACTGCTGCTGCTAAGTCGCTTCCAGTCGTGTCTGACTCTGTGTGACCCCAGAGACGGCAGCCCGCCAGGCTCCCCCGTCCCTGGGATTCTCCAGGCAAGAACACTGGAGTGGGTTGCCATTTCCTCCTCCAATGCATGAAAGTGAAAAGTGAAAGTGAAGTCGCTCAGTCGTGTCTGACCCTTAGCGACCCCATGGACTGCAGCCCACCAGGCTCCTCCATCTATGGGATTTTCCAGCCAAGAGTTTCCAAGAGTGGAGTGGGGTGCCATTGCCTTCTCCGATTTCACATCTAAGGAGAAATGAAAAAAGTAATGCTGGGACCTCCCTGGTGGTCCAGTGGCTAAGACTCTGCCCTCCCAGAGCAGGGGGCTCAGGTTTGATCCCTGGTCAGGGAACCATATCCCACATGCCACAGCTAAGACCTGGTGCAGCCAAATAAATCAATGATTAATTAGCAAAGAAAGAAGAAAGAAAGAAAAAATAATGCACACAAAGCAGTCTTTACTTTTAAAAAATATTTTTCACTTTTGAGGGAAGTTGAGAGAAAGAATGAGATCTGAGATCCTTGAGAATGTGGGGAAATGTCTACCTTCAGAGAAGAGATGGGGCGGGAGGGTCTTTGCAAATAATCTCATTCCCAAATTGCAACGGCTGCCAAGAGTCTTTCTACAAGTGGAAGGGTAGCTGCATGTCCCAGGATTGAGACAGCTCAGGCACGCCTTCGCCCAAGTCTTCCACCGCAGGCAGTCTCCATGAGCTATACCAAAGCCCGAGAACCTGCACTGGGTCTTCTCGGAAAGCTCCAACCCACACGGGCCTGGACAGGGCACTCTGGCAGCTCACACCAGTGCTAAATACGTCCAGGAGGGTGTTGGTTCAGGAACCTGGTGCCTGGCCATCCCCGGCAAAAGGAAGAAACAGGAAGAAACTGCTTTGGAGGCTGGGGGAAATAAGGATTTTAACCCTCCACGCCTCACCCTCCTCACCTAGGCTGACCAAGATCTCTGCGATTCATAGGAAAGGACAGGCCTAAATATAACTCTGCCCACAACGGTACTGACCAGTCCTCAGTGTGACCATGTAATTAACGAAGTAGGAGGTCTCCAAATGGATCGGGACCCCCTCAGAGTAAGCAGAGTAAGCACGAAGAGATATTTTGGGAGAATTTTCATATTTGACTCATTCATTTGATTTTTCAATGTTTTCAATGTTCAATGTAAGTTTAATGTTTCCTTTGTAAATGCAGTCTTTTGAATGTGTGGACAAGGGGTGAAAAGGTTTTTCCTAATTTAAATAATGGCCAGCTGGGATTATAAGAATTTGGGGAAAAATCTGTCTTCTGCTATTTCTTTCCTAGGGAAGTGATTTGCCAATTTCATCTGAGAGGCATTCTCCTCTGGTTCTCACAGGCTAAAATCCAGCCTCCAATTAGTCAAAATATCGGGCTACGCTACAAGGAAGAAAATGACTTCTGCCCCTTGCTAGCCGGCAACCCACTGAAGTATTTGCTGCAGGAGGCTCTAGTATGAAATGCAAAACTAATAAAAGTCAAATAAAAGTTCAAGTGAACCAAGAGAGGAAAAGAAAAACTTTAAAAATAAATAACTTTACACATTAATGCAAATGAAAGCACAATCCAGGGACTTGCTTCATGTATGTTTTGTTTTTTGTTTTCAATATGGACATTTATTCTTCACCTGCCTTCCGCCCAAACAAGCTCGTGAATTCAAGTCCCAGCAGTTTTAAGGTGGACCTTAAAGTAAGGATGTAATTCAAAACGATCCATGTACCCCCGTGCCCACTGCAGCACTGTTTACCAAGCCCAGCTCAGGAGGACGAGCTAAATGCCCAGCTCAGGAGGACGAGCTAAACGCCCAGCTCAGGAGGACGAGCTAAATGCCCAGCTCAGGAGGACGAGCTAAACGCCCAGCTCAGGAGGACGAGCTAAACGCCCATTAGCAGAGGAATGGGAAAAAGATGTGGTCTGTATATACAACGGGACATAGCTCAGTCAGAAAAAAGAATGAAACTGGGTTATCTGTAGAAATGTGGATGGACCTAGAGTCTGTCACACCGAGTGAAGTCAGAAAGAGAAGAACAAATATTGTCTATTAATGCATATACGTGGAATCTAGAAAAACGGTACAGATGAACCTATTTCCAGGGCAAGAATAGAGATGCAGACATAGAGAACAGACGTGTGGACACGGTCGGGGGCACGAAGGGGAGGATGGGACGAAGTGGCAGGTTGGGATTGACATATATACACTGCTGCTGCTGCTAAGTTGCTTCAGTCGTGTCCGACCCCATAGATGGGCAGCCCACCAGGCTCCCCCGTCCCTGGGATTCTCCAGGCAAGAACACTGGAGTGGGTTGCCATTTCCTTCTCCAATGCATGAAAGTGAAAAGTGAAAGTGAAGTCGCTCAGTTGTGTCCGACTCTTAGTGACCCCACTGACTGCAGCCCACCAGGCTCCTCGGTCCATGGGATTTTCCAGGCAAGAGCACTAGAGTGGTGTGCCATTGCCTTCTCCGATATATATGCTACCATGTGTAAAGTAGGTAGCTAGTGGGGACCTGCTATAAAGCCCAGTGAGCACAGCTCGGTGCTCTGGGATGACCTGGAAGGGTTGGATGGACGGGAGGGGCTATAATACGTATGGTTGGTTAATTTCATTGTACAACAGAAACTAACAGCATTGTAAAGCAATTATACTTCAATTTAACAAAATAAAAGAAAGCACAGACAGCTGTCTATGTGGCAGGGGGTTCTTCAGTAAGAAGCATGCTGGCCATGAGCACTACAAGAAACACCTCTAAGCTCTGGGCAGGGAGGAAGACATGTGGGGACATCAGTGGATGTTGTCAGACATAACATTGGGTGGAATAAAAAACTGCCTTTGAGCTGAGTTCAGAATAATGTTTTCAAGCTCCCCCATCACCAAATTCCCCAAATGACAGGAAAATGTGAAAACCTTTCCCTCAAGAACTTAGGTGTCTCTTACATGGCTTAAGTCCAAAATGTCTTTGTAGTCTCTGCCTTGTCTTAAACATGTATGGCAATTTTGAATTTCACCCCATAAAATATGTGTTTACTTTTTTGAAAAAATGTTACCTCCCCACAACAATATTTCAGTAAAACTGAAGTTCAGATCCAGAGGTATTACACCCCCCCAACCCCGGTACACCATTAGCTACTCCTGTGGGGTGTAGACAATCAGAATTGAGAAGGTCAAGCCAATCAGTTGAGGATAGCTCCTCTCTCGCTTGACACTCCCTTGTTTCTCCACCTCCCATCCAGTTATTTCTAAGATCTTATTGATTCTTGCAATACAATATTGCTGCCTTCCACCTTCCTTTAGAAATTTCTAAGACCACACCCCAGTTCAAGTTCTGTTACCTCAATCTTGGGAATCCCTCCAAAGCCCTTTGAGGACCATGCTTCATCTCCTCCAGTTCTAATTTATCTCCCAAAACAGAGGCCAAAATATTGCTCTTATGTCTAAACATTTTTTGTGGTTATCTTTGTGGCTCAGCTGGTAAAGAATCAGTCTGCAATGCAGGAGACCTGGGTTGGGAAGATCCCCTGGAGAAGGGAAAGGCTACCCACTCCAGTATTCTGGCCTGGAGAATCCCATGGACTACACAGTCCATCTTTCACTTCACTCATGTCAATGCAATAAGCAAAAAATGCTAAGGCTCCAAGCTTACACTATAGAAATCGGATAGATTTGAAAGAGGATGGGCTTTTGAAAACAGAGTCTTGAATCTAAAGTTCTGCTCTTCTACCCACAAGGTTGAAGGCAACCAGATAACCATGCTACATACTTCTTTATGAGCTACAGGTTTCTCAAGACTTACTAAAAGGGGAAGCGGAGGGGGCCATACGCACCCGCCTAATAGGGTCATAAGATGATGAGAGATAATACAGGAGACAAGACTGCACAGTGCTGGATGGTTAACATGGACTCAGTCAACGGTGACGACTGCTACTATGGCTGCTATGACTATTTTTATTTTAATTATTATTATTTTTGGCCACATGAAATGTGGGATCTTAGTTCCCCAACCAGGGATGGAAACTAGGCCCCCTGCTTTGGAAACACAGAGTTTTAACCATTAGACCAGCAGGGAAGGCCTGACGCCTTTTATTTCAAATCTGATTCTACGCAACATTTAAAACCTTATCTCCCACTATGATCTTCATTTCCAATAATCTGGGCAAACTTAATTAGCTTTTTTTTTAAGCCACATTTCAAATTTCTAGTTTTTCCTGCATCCATTGTTTTATGTTTCGGATGGTCATAGCCTCAATCTTCACCTATAATTGAAGCCCTAGCCTCAAAACTGCCTTGTCCACGAAGCTGAAAATCTGTCTTGAAGCTATTCTTAAGGCTCTTTGCCTTTTAGTGAAGCAGTTTCTGTGCTTGTTTCATTTGCTCTCCCCTGGAAGGCTGCCTGGAGGAGTGACTATGTTAAACACAGCATGGTTTCTCCCAGGGTACCTTACATAAATAATTAAGGAATTTAAGCACTGCCTGTTGACTAAAATTTTCTTCTGGAGACTTTAGCTCTGACCCTTCCATAAACAAAAGCACAGAGACTGCTCTAGAATCAACCTGAAGCGCAAGGTTTCCATCGCATTAAAGGGACCTGGAGCGGTCACGCGGTTCGCCCCAAGCGCAGCCTTGGACCACAGCCAGGCGCACACAGCATGGCTCCTGTCTGCCTTCCTGGGCCTTTTTCATCCTGCCGTCTAGCTTTCATGTTGGAATAAGTGAATTGAGTCATCTGTGCTATTTAAGAATGGGGTGACCTGTTACACCTGCCCTTACAACTAGTAGTAAATCAAAGTCTGATGTGTAGAGCACATATTCCTGTGCGTTTGTGTCTATATTTAAAATGGATAACCAACAAATTCCTACTGTGTAGCACAGGGAACTCTGCTCAGTGTTACGTGGCAGCCTAGATGGTAGGGGAATTTGGGTGGAAATGGGGATATATATCCCCAAATGAATCCCTTTGCCGTCATCTGAAACTTTCACATTCGTTAATTAGCTATTGTTGTCGTTTCAGTCACTAAGTTGGGTCTCTCTGCAACCCCATGCACTATAACCTACCAGGATCTCCTGTCCATGGGATTCTCCAGGCAAGAATACTGGAGTGGGTTGCCATTTCCTTCTCCAGAGTGATTGGCTATACTCCAATATAAAAAAAAATTAAAAAGTTTTTATTAATGAAAATTTCAAACATCCACAAAAGTAGAGTGAATGATATAATGAGCTCCTGGCTGCTCTTCCCTCATTTCAATAACTACCAAAGTTGCACTACTTTTCACTGTTTTCAAAATATATTTGTCTTTTGCAAAACTGAAGGCATTTGAACACTTTTGTCATTTGTCAAGAGCATACACTGAAATAGAACTTAATTAAATGCACAATACCCTTACATTGAAAAATAAAATGCCATTAGGACACAGAGTTCCCAAGTGTTTGGCAGTTTTGTTGGGTCCTTTCCAAAAAAGACTCAACTTGTATCCCCATTTGTATAGTCCAAATGTTTTATAATAAGTGTGTTCTAGTTCAAGGGTGGGGATATAATTTAAGACACAAAGATGAATTCTGTCAGCAAATCCCAAAGGACACTGCTTTTTTATAACAGTACATTTTTTTAATTTTCAAAATTGAAATATCAACATCACTAGCAACACCAAATCTACTGTGTAAAGTTCAAATTTTCTTTGCTTGCTTTATTTGTTCTCGAACTGTATCCCATTAAGGGAGTATGGTCAGAGGGCACGTGTGCTCAGTCGCTTCAGCTGTGTCTGACTCTTTGCAACCCTACGGACTCTAGCCCTCCAGGCTCCTCCGTCCATGGGATTCTCCAGGCCGGAATACTGGAGTGGGTTGCCATACCCTTCTCCAGGGGATCTTCCTGACCCAGGGATCAAACGTGCGTCTCTTATGTCTCCTGCATTAGCAGGCGGGTTCTTTACCACTAGCACCACGTGGGAAGCCCTACAGTCAGAATACATATACATAGTTTATTTGAATTCTTTTCTCTGCACAGTTATGTTAGAAACTTGATGCACAGTCATTTGTCTCGTTTTATTTAATATGTATACATATAGCTGATTCACTTCATTGTGTAGTGGAAACCAACACAACATGGTAAAGCACCTATATTCCAAGTACAAAATACTAACAGAAGAAGGTGGGATGATTTGAGAGAATAGCACTGAAACATATACATTACCAAACGTAAAACAGATCGCCAGAGGGAGTGTGATGTGTGACGCAGGGCATCCGGGGCCGGGGCTCCGTGACCACCTGGCGGGGTGAGGTGGGAGGGGGCACCTGTGTGCTTAGGGCCGGCTCACACGGACGCACGGAGGAAACATCACACCACCGTGAAGCAATGATCCTGCAGCTAAAATTAAACAAGTTCCCCTGATGCCTTACAAACAGGGTGAAACTGTGCCCCTCATTTAAGCATGGCTCATCCCTGCTGTCTGTAGTTGTTATTTCATAGCATCCTCCCTTCACTTCCAGAAATGGTCTAGTTTGGATAATAATAATGATAATAATAAGTACCTATGTACTTGCTGAACAACACCTAAAAAAATAAATGAAATTAAACAAGTAAATAAAAAAAATAATAACAATATAGAGATTTTTAAAGCAATGAAAATGGAGCAGGAAATACGCGTGAGAGAAAGGCGCGCGGGCGGAAGCGGAAGCGGAAGCGGAAGCGGCAGCCTCGAGGCCGCCACGTCTGCACTCACGTTGCAGCTCTCGTCGTTGTCGGGCCTGTGGGGCAGCACGAAGGCGGACACGGACAGCGGCCCGTCGCAGCGGTCGGCCGGCTGCGTGAAGTCCAGGCAGCTGGTGAGGATGCTGTAGTAGTGGGTGGGCACGGGGACGGAGCTGCCCTCCACGTACCTGGCACGGGAAGCAAGACGAGTTAGGGCTGACGACAGCGCTTCGTGAGGTGTGGTCAGAGAACGCCGCCCCGCGACAAGGAGAGCCCTCTCAGGGGAGTCGCTCTCTCACGTACAGCGTTAGCCCACTTCTCTGCCTTTGCATATAATGTTTTCAGTGCCCAGTATCTCCTTTCTCTCAACCTGGCAGAGCAGAAAAGATACTCGAGACAAAGGGAAACCGCCTGAACGCAGACTCAGAGGCGGGACACAAGGCCAGGGCAACGAGGAGCAGGGGAAGTCGGGAGAGGCGGTGCGGCCACCGCAGGAGGGGCGGAGGTTCTGAGCGCGAGACTTGCGGAGTTTGGACCGTGACGCTCCGCTGAAAGCTTCGTGCCTGGAAGCACCATTGTGAGGTCCACATTTCAGGAGAACAACTCTCATAGATTTGTATCAAATGGGCCAGAGGCAGAAAACACAGGAGCTCGGAGAAGAATAGCCCTTTCAAGCCACAGTGAGGGCCTGAACTTGGTACAGAGAACTCATTTACTAAAGAAAATTCTAAGGACTGAGTGCTAAGCGTAAATAATCTTTGCCAGTAGAGCACAGCATAGGAAGTGATAATTCCTTACTTAGTTTTCTCTTATCTTCATTTTAATCATTTTCAAAATACTGAAATTACAATTAAGCTGATAGTATAATTTGAGCTTAAAACTATAACAATAACCATCAATAAATGTATGAGTAAGATAAAATTTCTCTTACGGATGACTGGAAGGGCAGTAAGATCTATTTTATTACTTATCTATATGAAAAAAAATTAACATTTTTGTCTAATTAACTATAAATCACAAACCCTCTCATATTTTGTCTTGAGAGGGTTTGTGATTTATAGTTAATTAGACAAAAATGTTAATTTTTTTTCATATAGATAAGTAATAAAATAGATCTTACTGCCTTTCCAGTCACAATTAAACCCTCTCATATTTTGTGTTGGAGAAGGCAATGGCACCCCACTCCAGGACTCTTGCCTGGAAAATCCCATGGACGCAGGAGCCTGGAGGGCTGCAGTCCATGGGGTCGCTGAGGGTCAGACACGACTGAGTGACTTCACTTTCACTTTTCACTTTTCACTTTCATGCACTGGAGAAGGAAATGGCAACCCACCCCAGTGTTCTTGCCTGGACAATCCCAGGGATGGGGGAGCCTGGTGGGCTGCCGTCTATGGGGTCGCACAGAGTCGGACACGACTGAAGTGACTGAGCAGCATATTTTGTGTTACTCTATTTCATGCATATATAAAATTAAGTGATGATCTATTATGAATTTGTTGTATTTATATCTTCTTGCCTTCTCCACCAGACTGTGAGTTCCTCATGAATAGAGTAGGCCTAATTCTTTTATATCCATAATAGCACCAGAGAGAGGGACAGAAATGAGATTTGATCAAAGTTTATATGCAATTTCCTATTGAGATGTACTGACTCAGAAAACCTAAGGAATTTTAAAAGTCCCCTCCCCCCAAATAAGGGAAACAAGGGAAAATTATTTCCACAAGAGTTATTAAAGAATAAATGAAAAAATTTAATCTTTTGATACATATTCTTTGATGGAGCTGAAAAGTGCATTTATTTACTACAAATTCCTGTTGCTTTCAACCCCCAATGCCATGTTTCATAAAAGGTCCAAAAGAACTGAAGAATTCACAAGGAGATTCAAAGAATAACAGGTTTAACAGGCATCAGCTCTTCTCCAGTACATGAATATTTGAAAAATATTCTTGAGTGAGATCTTGGAATTTAAAAGCTTACTGTTTGATTTTGTCTTGTGTGTCGTGTAAGCCATCGTAGTCATAGTCAAAAATTGGTCCACTTATCACATTAACTCCATTTCTTTCTGAAGCATATTTCTTCACCAGAACCCTTTGGAAATAATTCCAGATGCCTGTGCAAAGACAAAATCAGTTCTTTGTGAACAAAACTCCTTGCTTTGGCCGAATTCTCTCTAGGATGTGTTAAATAAGACACGTATCACAAGTTAAGAGACAACAGAGCTGTTGTGATTCTTGAGAACAATCCATCGTAAAGCACTAGCTGTGTGTGTGTCATTTATGAACCAGAAAAGACATGGAGACATTCATTGGTAGAGGAGTTCAACCTAGGTGAACAGTCAGGGAAGGCTTTGCAGAGGAAGTGGTTATTAGGCTGAGATCTGAAGGATAGGGGGGTTTTTTTGAGCAAAGAGATAGAGACAGAACATTCCAGGAAGACAGAATAGCTGTGCAACGGAGGAAGTACAGTGTTTGTGAAAAACTGAAAAAAAGGCCTTAATCTACTTTTTTTTCTTTCACGATGTCATAGGTAGACTAATTCCCAAGTTTATGTCTCTAGCCCTAACCTTTCCATGCAGCTCCAGACATATCCAACCACCCATCTCACTGTGCATTTGAAGACTTCATAATCATATCTAACAAAACATTATTCACACGGAGTTCTGAATTCTCCTTTTCACTCCTGCTCCACCTCTTGCTTCTCCATCACAGTCAGTGGCACTCGCTCTCGGATGTTCAGGTCAAAATCCTAGGACTCACCCTGGACTTGTCTGCTCTGTTCATACACATGTGGCAAAGTCCTGTCAGTGAGACCTCCAAAACACAGCCCAGTCTTCTAAAGCTGACCACTCCTCACCATTCTCACTGCGTCCACACTGATCTAAGCCACCATCTTCTCTGCCATGAGCTACCACAAAAGACTACTTCCTGGGCCCCCTGGGAGAAACCCTTCCTTCCGTGTAGCTCAGGGGTCCCCAACCTCCAGATCTAATGCCTGATGATCTGATGTGGAGCTGATGTCATACCAGAAATAAAGCGCCCAATACATGTAATGCACTTGAATCATCCCCCCAAACCATCCCCTTCCCATCACGGAAAACTGTCTTCCACAAAACTTGTCCCCTGGGGCCTGCGGGCTGTATGCGGCCATTCTCTGGAGCAGCCAGACGGATCCTCTTACACCATGAATCGGAGAGTGACTCACACTCCCCAGCACCCTTTTCTCACACTCCAGATGATTTCTCCTGTAATTAGAATAAACCCCCAGCTCTCCACCGTGGCCCCTGCCTCCCTCTGTGGCTCTCCTCCCCATTCTTCCCCCCAGCTACAGGCTTTCTTCTGCCCCTGCTTGCTGAACATGCTTCGGAGTAAGGCGCCGCACATGCTCCTCCCTCTGTCTGGAAAACTCGCCCTTGGTCTGTGATTCCCGAGTGTCTCCTCCACTCTGCATTTCTCAGTTTCACGGTCATCCTCTAGAGAAGACTTCCCTGTCCAGGCTACCTCCAATTCCACTACAGTCGATCGCGGGGGAAGGACAGGGGTGGAAGGGAGAAGAGAAAAGGCAAGAGAGGACGGGCAACGCAAACCAGAGAAGCTGGCTCCAAAATGTTAGATGTGACTTACTGCACTCGACACTATTGGGTGGTCAAAGGACTCATTCAGGTTTTTCTGTACGATGTGATTGAAAACTCAAACTTTTTGGCCAACCTGATACATGGGGGTTATGAGGTCCAGGCTGTTATCATTTCTTACCTCCTCTAATTAAAAAATACTTGGGCATTTTTCCCATGGGGTTTCAACTGCTGATCATCCTCTATTCTAAATGAGAAGGACAGAGCAGCCACCAGAGCCAAAACACCACGGATAATTATTTGCAATAAAGAAGGGAGGACAGTGGGGGAGAAGTTCAAATGTTAACTTAAGCATAAAAATTGGAGAGGCACAGAGGGAAAGAAATAACAATGGGAACAGTCAAAAGGCCAAACCCGCAGAAATGTGGCCTGTGAAAAGCCATCCCCACTGAAGAACAGCGGGCCCTCTGTGAAGGGCCTCTGGCCACACCAGCCTCAGGGTGGGACCGTGTGTGTTTCCTTTATTGCTGCTTGGTCAAAAAGGCATCAGCAAAGAAGAAAGAAATCCAGGAAACCCAGATTTGTGGAAACTCAATGAAGCTGCATTCCATGTAATATTATGACAAATGGATTTACGTGAGTTTATGAAACATTTCTCCACTGGGCCTGAGAACAAACCAAGAAACCTCCTTTTAAAAGCATACTTTAAATTTTCACTCATATGCAACAGATTCTACCTTTGAATAAGCCTTTATTTACTAACTGAGGACATCAAATAAACATTTTTTTTCTCTAAACCATGCTGGCCATTTCACTGATGTCAAGTTGAGGAGGCTTGGCCCCGTAGATGACACTTCACCATCTCATGTTTCTGTTCTGAAATTTTATTTTAGTCCTCAGAGTCATGTAACACAGCCCAGTGCTCCTTTACTAAGTAAAATTATGTAGAAATGTTTCCCTTTCCCACCCTTCCTAGAAGCATCCAGGTCTGCTTGCTGTAAATGAAATAAAGGGAGGTCAAGTCTACTCCATAATGCCGTCTCTGTCTTTGAAGACATGGATGGATGGATGGATGCATGCATAGTAGATGGAAGGAAGATGGATAAAAATGGATGGTTGGATGGATAAATGGATGGTTGGAAAATGAATGGACGGATGGATGGATGGAAGGAAGATGGATGAATGGATAGATGGATGGGCAAATGAATAAATTCTTTGTTATCAGAAATAGAAAATGGATTATTTTGTTCATTGGACAATTAAGTTACAAATCCATACAAGCCATAGAAGTCATGCAATCAAATCTTAATCATTTTACAAATGAGAGGCTAAATGGCATTTCTATGATCACACAGGCAGTGGTCACATTCCAGGGACCAGAACTCAGTTTGGGAGCCAGAGCTCACCATGCTTATGCCATTCATTTCATCACTATCACTCACAAATATTTATATTGTATAGAAAGAAATTATGAGTGTATATAATTTACACAGCCCTAAAACCAGCTGAATTTATATTCTGATGATTCCAAAGACTCATTAAGTCTTGCTAGGTTTCAGGATCAATATTCAGACTACATCTTCACCATTCCCCTAAAGGAAGGATTGTTAATGGCTTTTACTGTAACATTTGATAAATAAATACAGATGCTATTAAATGTTAGATAGCATCCAAAATACAGAGAAGACTCTCTAAACCACTGATAGCGTGAGCATTGAAATAGGGAGAACAACAGACTAGAAGCACAAACTTGGTTTAGCTTAGCTTCTACCATTCATGACCCGAGTCACTTCTTGTGACTTTAATTTCTTAACTATAAACAAGGGGTAAATAATAATCCACCAAGCTCCCTCACAGATTCATAATTTGGATTAGCAGTAGAGACTTTACATTAAAGGCTGTTGAAAATAATAAAGGCCAAACACATGAAAGTTATTAAAATGAATATAGAGTTAGGAAAGGTAAGTGGTAAATTTAGAAAACATTTCTTCCCACAAATAATAAGCTACTAGGTAAATATTGGACTTACGTTTAAAAGCAGGATACATTGGAACCATATTGGTTACAAGGAATGCATCATATTTAGCTTCTGGGGACGAGCTCAGATCTAAACATTAGGAAAACAAATAGTGTCTATTACACACTAAAATCGACATCAATAAAAAAAAGTAATCTTGTAAAGTGACCCAAACAACATGTGGTGACTAGACCTGCTCTTTCATTTCCACTTACCCCTCTCTGTGCCATCGCCTACTTCTCTTCCCACTCCACCTCTCTTCTTCACTCACTCGTTCTCCTTAAATAAAATTTTCATGTTCTTTTGCTTCCAACCTAATCTTGGGTCTACTAAGTATTATGTAAAAGAGTTCCTTGACTTTACCAGTGTAATTTGGACTTTAAAAAAATGTCATCAAGGTAATGAGAGATAATTAAAGGGCTTCATGTATTAAGAGATCACATCTATAGTATTATTTAAAAGATTAATGTCTTATTAATTTCCTATTTCACTTTTAGATTCTCATTTAATGATGTCAGGAGACACACTGAATGTTCCCTTGCACTTTAGAACTCCCCGGGAATAGGATTTGTGAAAGCTGGTCTCTTTTTCTGGCTGCTTTTGGAAGGCTCCCAGAGAAGTTCATCTCCTCAACCTCTTGAGCACCCCTCTAAAAACCACCGAAATCCTAAATACCAAGTTGCACACGCCAGACTCCGCAAAATAACCCCCCTCTAGAATGGTTAGATCCTGGTCTTCTGTAACTTACAAGGAGGAAAGAGGAATCCATAGGACATCTGTTTGTCATTTTTGTAGGCCAAACAGCTCTGACTGAAACTCGGAGAAACGCGGACGTCGGGCCGGACGCAGTTGGCCAGGTGTGCGGGGATGTCAGAGACGTCAGCCTGAACGGTGAGTCACAGGTCGTCAGCAAAGCCGCGGGGCAGATAGTACCAGACCCACAGGGGCACTGAACCAGACTGCTTGGTTCCAAACAGCCAAAGCCAAAACCCCATTAGCTGTTACTATAGCTCATACTCTGATAGTCCCTCTTTAAAATAAATAAACAAAAAAGAGGACTTCCTTGGCAGTCCAGTGGCTAAGACTCCATACTTCTAACTCAGAGGGTGAGGTTCAATACCTGGTCAGGGAACTAAGATCCCACGTGCCACTTGGCCAAAAAAAGAAAAATATATTTTAAAAAAAAAAAAAAGATCTCACTTTTAAATGCATTAAGCTAGTAATTTTCAAACTCTTTTTTTCTACTAGCAGAACTCTCTTATCAGTCTGAGGTAAAACAACAATACAGAAGGCAGAAATCTCACTGTTGACATAATGAATGAGATTCCACAGAAGACAGCTTAAAAAATAATGTTCTCAGGAATAATATAGACATATCTCCTATTTTAAAAAAATAACTGTTTATGTATTGTATGTGCCCGAGTACAAATTAATAAGAAGCTATGTTGGGGCAGTTGAAGTAGTCCTTTGTATTCAGAAATTAGAAACATATCTCGACTGTAATAAATTTTTCTAATTTCTGATATAAACCGAACTATCTCATCTTTACCAAAACTGAAACCCCAACATAAAACAAACCTTCATTAAAAAAAACAAAACAAGATGTTAGTGGGTCAGGCTGTGATGTGTGGAGCTGTGGGTATATGGGAAATCTCTGTCCTTTCTATTCAATTTTGCTGTGAACCTAAAACTGCTCTAAATAATAAGTCTATTAAAACACACAGCCAAATCTTGATAGCTTCTGAAACTACTGGGGCATGACAAGCACAGTAAAAGAAACTAACAGAATTAGTATGCTATGCTATTTCACATATTACCATGAAGTTATTAGAACATGGCAGAAAGCCTAATTCAAAATATTTTACAATAGACCCAATGTAGGATTTCTTTCATCAGGAAAAATTAAAAGTCTTTTCTAAAACAAAATTCTGTTCCACCAGCCATCATTCTATTAAGGCATGGAGCGTAATGACATGAAGAACATGAAACCCAATGTTCTCAATGACCTGTTTGGAAACAGTGTATGATGTCCAGAGTGGCATTAGAAATATTTCACTATAACCGCTTTCAAAGTCAGTGTGATATAAGATATCATATCTAGTCCGATAGAGCACAGCAGGCCGTCCATAGAGGAGATGTCTCTCTAGGAGAGAAAAAATAATGTCTTAAATACAGATTAAAATGTACATCAAATGTTAAACACTCAAATGAAGAGAGTCAAGTTGTCCAACATTTGCTTGCTTACTATTAATAATGTAGTTCCTTCTCCTTAATTTAATCAGGTTAGTGTTCCTATTACTTTGGTGGTTTATTTGATCACCTACGCATGGGTCAAGGCTTCCAGTCATCAAAACTGTAATTCAAATGCCATATTTATTTTAATAATTATTTTCCAGTTGTAAAGAATTTTAATCCACATGGGAAAGAAAATTGTGAAATGATTCAGCTGAATGGGAAGTCAAGATAGTTGTATTTTTATAGAATTAATTCCTTTGACCCTGAAAGGCTTATCAAATTAACCAACGATTTAATTAAGAGAAAGGCACTCTTTGATCATTATTTGTAAACTGCAACTCAAATATGCATTATTTCAGCATAAAAAGTGAGCAGTAATGAGCGTTTAAAGTAAGTAGCTTTGTGACACATAGGAAAACCCTTTAGGTAAGAACTTAAAGGAACATGTATAGATAAAATAAGTGGCATTCAAGAGGGTCCTTTGAATACAAAAGGAAGGTTGTCAGTTAGCAAAGAACTAAGTTAAGACCCCAGAATGTAGATTCCTTTTACGAAAAATAAAGGTTTGAAACCTTCATCTTCTGAGAAGAAGACAGGGGACATGAGCGGGAAGACCTTCATGCCACACCCACAATAACTGCCTCAAGCTTGATCTGCCCATTTTAGAGAGGCCAAAATCAGAATTGCCATGGACCCTTAGAAATTGGGGTCCTACAGATCAAAATAGTTAGCGACTGAGGCTTCGGCAATTCACAATTCCCTAAGTGATAACCAAAATAAAAAAATTTTGCTATGATTTCTATTAGAGAAAATCATTTCTGGCAGTCACTTATTAAATTATGTATACATGTTGCTTTAATTAAAGTATTACCATTCTATGCAAGTAACAGAGAAAACTCTGTAGATTACTTTGCATGACCCTCCCAAGCAGAACTGCTGATTTGAGGCAAAACAGCCCACACTGTTAACAACACAAGCCTGTTCTGGGTAGTTGGGCTTCGTCAGCACTGCAGTAAATGTAGAAGCCTTGGTTAAGCTGCTGAATTTAGAGACCCACCCCTAAGAATTAGAAAATAATAGGCTAAATATTATATAAATGAAATATATAACAAACACATAAAAAGCCTGCAAATCATAACAGTAGTACTTGGGAGCAGTTATTAACCAGGTCAGACTGTCCTTCAAAACTCAAACCAAACCTTTTCTAGGTTCAAAATTTCCATTAACGTTTTCCTTGATTTCATTTTTGCTGCCTCTGAATTTCCTGGTTTCAGCTGGAAGCAGAAGTATCAAGATTCTTTGAGAAGCTATTCTCTTTTTATCATTCAAGTTTTCATGCTTACCCAACACATTCCTCCAAGCTCAAATGCAAACCTGGTAGATTATGCAGTCTATCCCATTAAGGAGTACAGCAAAACAGCAACTGTGTTCCTTCACGCACCACCCCTCTTTGGAGCAGGCATCGGTCAATAGTCTTGGGCAATCTGTGGACTCCACCAGCTCTGGTTCCTCCTTACTTCTTGTCACCCCTCCATTCCATGAAGGCTGACTGATTTGCAGGACTGCCCGTAATCACTGGCAGCGCCTCTACGCTGTGACACGTCGGACGCCTTTTCTTTGCCCTGGGGATAACTTTTCCACCAATCCTCTCACTTGTCTCCCTTCAAACGTGTTGTCAGTATACCCTCCCTTGTCAAACATGAGTGTCAGGTCTTGGCTTATGGGACAGAGATAAATCATGTGTGCGTGCTAGGTCATTCAGTGTCCAGCTCTGTGTGACCCCATGGACTGCAGCCCGCCAGGCTCCTCTGTCCATGGGATTCTCCAGACAAGGCTGGAAGTCTTGAGGCTTTCAGCCTCCAGGAGCTCACAGTTCCATGGGAGACAGAAACATGGCATGGATAACTGAAAGGCAGCCTGGCACCCACTCTAGCCGAGACACTGACGTGGCCGAACAGGAGCACAGAGAACGGCACCTGCCACAGACGGGGCTGAGGGCGTCAGTGCAGCCCTCCGGACCTTAGGGAGCTAAGACACGGTGAACCCACGTCCCAGTTACGCCTATGTCCTGGCACAGTCGCTCTTCTCACCCTCAAAAGGGGACGACAGATAACATGGTCTCATCGTTCAGCTCCCATGGAAAAGACAAGGGGACGAGAGGGAGAAAGGGGAGCAAAAGGGGACAAGACATCCGAAGAGTCCCTTTCTGCTGAAACGTTTCTCTAGTTAAGCTTCTCCATCTCTACTTATGCTTTTGCTCTATATGTACAGACTCAATTTTCTTCAGAAATGTGGGCTTCCTAGCTCCCAGTATATGCACTACTGGAGTTTTGGGCACACAGAGCACAAAGATATCATTATCTGACTCACTTTTCCTCAGTTGTTAACTGACCATATATGAGATGAAGCAAAAAAGAAAAAAAAAAAAAAAGTAGTAGCTTTGGCAGTCTCCTAAGAGCCCACGAGCTCCCCAATGACTGAAAGAACCTACTTGAGTCTTCCTGAAGCATAAGAGGTGAAATCTTTGCAGTAAGAAACCTTTTAAGCCCAGAATCCAAATTTAGATTTCCCTTTTGGGGTTTATTAGGGCTTCCCTGGTGGTTCAGTGTTAGAGTCTGCCTACAATGCAGGAGACCGGGGTTCGATCCCTGGGTTGTGAAGATCCCCTGGAGGAGGGCATGGCTACCCCCTCCAGCAGTCCTGCCTGGATAATCCCATGGACAGAGGAGCCTGGAGGGCTACAGTCCACGGGGTCGCAAAGAGTCGGACACGACTGAGTGACAGCCTTTTCGGTTTATCAGGGTATCAAAGAATCACAGGTTCTTGGTCACTGCCTGACTCTGCTACTCCATACGACACCTTAGGCAAGTCATTCACGGCATTTCTGTGTAGCAAAAAGTCCCTGTTGGTTGAGCCACAGAAAGGACTTGGAGCTCAGTCTTTGTGCATGTAAGGGCCCCGTCCTGAGACCAGCCACCCTGGAGATGAACTTCTAGTTTCGAAATATGTTCCTCGTGACTTCTTGACACAGATCTAGCATAACTTTTGTCTTTCCAGGCTGGGTTCCTACTCCGTGAGATTCCAGACAGAGCCTCCATGCCACACCCCAGGCCCCTGTTTACAATAGTGTCTGGAATTCTCGGGACATGCCACAGTTCCCCTCCAGATACCACATTTGGCAAGTACTGGGAGGCAAACCTTTTCAAGTGGTATGGACTTCCCCAGCCCTCTTTTTTTGTCTTCCAGCGTTTGCTTGTCCAGACTGGAGTGTGTATTTCTTTTCCCTCTTCAGCTTTCTGACCCATATTCCCATAGATTAGCTGGCTGACTTGAGAGCCACATGAAAATCTCTCCTCTTTTTCTGTTTGTGTTTTAAACATTCACTCCCACAATAATATGCTCTTACATTTTACCACAGAATCTCTACCCCAGGTCTCTGCTTTTCCTACCTCCTTTCTCCCCCTTGGCCTTATGAGTGTCCACTATCATTTACTGCCGAGTAAACCGCTTCTGGGATTAGACTGGATGCCTCTGTTAGTGTCCTGGTCTTTCTTACCTCGGCCTTTAAAACACTGTGTTGTAACTCATCAACAGGCTGAATCTCACAATAAAATAATAACTTAATGAGGACAGCACTTTTATTTTGTTTACCATTGTATCTCTGCTTCCAACGTTGCCAGATATTGACCTGGATAAATAAATGATTGTTTTATTTGAAAACAAAATATTGTTCTTTATGACTTTCAAGACCTGGCCTTCTACATATGAGCCGTCTAATATACCCCAAGAGACAGACTGGGCCGACGAGTGCCATCTTCATCTTACTGATGCAGGGACTGAGGGTACATGATTTGCGTGAGGTAATTCAGCTACACGACAGCACCCAGAATCCAGGTCTCTGCCTCGGCACATTACTCTTCTTCTAGCTTCTTGGACAGTCTCCAGGTGGATGCCGCCTGCCAGGTTATTCTAATAGAGAGCACGCTGGGTGGAAGGCCCACTTACTCCAGGCAGGAGCTCGGACTCAGTCACGCCTGCTGAGGAGCTCATATGACCAGCGGTTTGTATCCAAGCATCTACTGCTTCAGAAACAACTTCCAAACCCTGCTGTGCACTGAGATTCTCTCCAAACACTCTCTCTTTATTCCCACCCTTAAAATAAGAAGCATTTACAGAGGGAAGCACAGAGGCTTTAGTGTCCAGTAGAACTGGAGTCAGATCTCATCTCAGCTCTTTATAGCTTTGTGATTCTCTGACCTAACCTCCCAGAGCCTCATAGCTCTCTGAGATGCTGCACTCTTTACAAGCAAATCTGTAAAGCTCCTCGCCCTGTCTCGGTCCAGCGTAGTTGTGTGGTCATTCAGTAAAGGGCATTTGGTAAATTCAGGCTTAAATTGAAAAAAGTAGGGAAAAATCACTAGGCCATTCTGGTATGACGTACATCAAATCCCTTACCATTATACAGTGGAGGTGATGAATAGATTCAAGGGATTAGATCTGGTAGACAGAGTGCCTGAATAACTATGGACGGAGGTTTGTAACACTGTACAGGATGCAGTAACCAAAACCAATCCAAAGAAAAAGAAATACAGGATGGCAAAGTGGCTGTCTGAGGAGGCTTTACAGATATTTGAGAAAAGAAGAGAAGCAAAAGGCAAGGGAGAAAGGGAAAGATAGACCGAACTGAATGCAGAGTTCCAGAGAATAGCAAGGAGAGATAAGAAAGCCTTCTTAAGTGAACAATGCAAAGAAATAGAGGAAAACAACAGAATGGGAAAGACTAGAGATCTCTTCAAGAAAATTAGAGATACCAAGGGAATATTTCATACAAGAATGGGCAGACCAAGGACAGAAAGGGTAAGGACCTAACAGAACCAGAAGATATTAAGAAGAGGTGTGAAGAATACCCAGGAGAACTATACAAAAAAGGCCTTCATGATCTGGATAACCATGATGGTGTGGTCACTCACCTAGAGCCAGCCATTCTGGAGTGTGAAGCCAAGTGGGCCTTAGGAAGCATCACTATGAACAAAGCTAGTGGAGGTGACAGAATTCCAGCTGATCTATCTCAAATCCTAAAAGACGATCCCGTTACAGTGCTGCACTCAATACGCCAGCAAATTTGGAAAACTCAGCAGGGGCCACAGGACTGGAAAAGGTCAGTTTTCATTCCAATCTCAAAGAAGGGCAATGCCAAAGAATGTTCAAACTATTCTATGATTGCATTCATAGCAAGGTTATGCTCAAAATCCTGTAAGGTGGGCTTCAGCAAGATGTGAACCGAGAACTTCCAGATGTACAAGCTGGATTTAGAAGAGGCAGAGGAACCAGAGATCAAATTGCCAACATTTGTTGGATCATAGAAAAAGCAAGGGAATTCCAGAAAGACTTCTACTTCTGATTTACTGACTATACTGAAGCATTTGACTGTGTAGGTCACAACAAACTGGACGACTCTTAAAGAGATGGAAATACCAGACCACCTTATCTGTCTCCTGAGAAACCAGTATGCAGGTCAAGAAGCAACAGTTAGAACCAGATATCAAACAACCGATTGTTTCAGAATTGGTAAAGGAGTATGACAAGGCTGTATACTGTCACCCTGCTTATTTAACTTATATGCAGAGTACATCATGTGAAATGCTGGCATGGATGAATTATAAGTGGGAATCAAGACTGCCAAGAGAAAGATCAACAGCTTCAGATATGCAGATGATACCACTCTAATAGAATCAAGATTGCCAGGAGAAATAGCAACAACCTCAGATAGACAGATGACACCACCCTTATGACAGAAAGCGAAGAACTAAAGAGCCTCTTGATGAAAGTGAAACAGGAGAGTGAAAAAGTTGGCTTAAAACTCAACACTCAGAAAACTAAGATCATGGCGTCTGGTCCCATCACTTCATGGCAAATAGATGGGGAAACAGTGGAAACAGAGAGACTTTATTTTCTGGGCTCCAGAATCACTGCAGATGGTGACTGCAGCCATGAAATTAAAAGACGCTGCTCCTTGGAAGGAAAGCTGTGAGCAACCTAGACAGCATATGAAAAAGCAAAGACATTACTTTGCCAACGCAGGTCTGTCTAGTCAAAGAAAGAAAGTGAAAGAAAGTGGAGTCGCTCAGTTGTGTCTGACTCTTTGCGACCCCATGGACTGTAGCCTCCAAGGCTCCTCTGTCCATGAGATTTTCCATGGACAATAGTACTGGAGTGGGCTGCCATTTCCTTCTCCAGGGGATTTTCCCGACCCAGGGATTGAACCCAGGTCTCCCGCATTGCAGACAGACGCTTTACCATCTGAGCCACCAGAGAAGTCCTATAATTTAATCAAAGCCAACAAGCCACAATAATGTCTGGCTCCTTGTGACCCTGTGGACTGTAGCCTACCAGGCTCCTCCATCCATGGGATTCTCTAGGCAAGAATACTGGAGTGGATTGGCCATTTCCTTCTCCAGGGGATCTTCCCGACCCAGGGATCGTTTCTCCCCGGGTCTCCCCCATCGCAGGCAGATACTTTACTCTTTGAGCCACCAGGGAAGCCCACCACTCAGACGGTGTCCTGTCTAGTCAAGGCTATAGTTTTTCCAGTAGTCATGTATGGATGTGAGAGTTGGACTATAAAGAAAGCTGAGCACTGAAGAATTGATGCTTTTGAACTGTGGTGTTGGAGAAGACTCTTGAGAGCCCCTTGGACAGCAAGGAGATCCAACCACGCCATCCTAAAGGAAATTAGTCCTGAATATTCACTGGAAGGACTGATACTGAAGTTGAAACTCCAATACTTTAGCCACCTGATGCAAAGAACTAACTCACTGGAAAATACCCTGATGCTGGGAAAGATTGAAGGCAGGAGAAGAAAGGGATGACAGAGGACGAGACGGTTGGAATGGCATCACCGACTCAATGGACATGAGTTTGAGCAAACTCCAGGAGGTGGTGATGGACAGGGAGGCCTGGTGGGCTGCAGTCCATGGGGTCACAAGAGTCAGACACAACTGAGTGACTGAACTGACTGAAAATCACTGTGGATGCTGATTGCAGCCATGAAATCAGAAGACACTTGCTCCTTGGAAGGAAAGCTATGACCAACCCAGACAGACTATTAAAATGCAGAGACATCACTTTGCTGACAAAGGTCCATACAGTCAAAGCTACAATTTTTCCAGTAGTTATGTACAGATGTGAGAGGTGGACCATAAAGAAGGTTGAGTGCCAAAGAATTGATGCTTTTGAACTGTGGTGTTGCAGAAGATTCTTGAGAGTCCCCTGAACAGCAAGGAGATCAAACCAGTACATCATAAAGGAAATCAACCCTAAATATTCACTGGAAGGACTGATGCTGAAGCTGAAACTCCAATACTTTGGCCATCTAATGAGAAAAGCCAATTCGTTGGAAAGACCCTGATGTGGGAAAGATTGAGGGCAGGAGGAGAAGGAGGCAATAGAGGTTGAGACGACTGGATAGCATCATTGACTCAATAGACATGAGTTTGAGCAAACCCTGGGAGATGGGAAAGGACAGGGAAGACTGGCATGCTGCAGTCCATGGGGTCGCAAGGAGTTGGACAGGATCTGTGACTGAACGACAACACCAAATTTAGTAAATTTTCAACATCAGCAAGGAATACTGATAGGTAGTCATTAAAATTCAGTGTTTGGAGAAGGAGAAATATCACATGACATCCCTTATATGCAGAGTTTAAAAAGAAACGATACAAATGAACTTACAAAACAGGCACAGACTTAGAGAACAAACTTACGGTTGCCTGGGGGAAGGATGGGGGAAGGGATAGTTAGGGAGTTTGGGATGGGCATGTACACACTGCTGTATTTAAAATGGATAACCAACAAGGTACAACACATGGAACTCTGCTCAATGATATGTGTCAGCCTGGATGGGAGGGGAGTTTAGAGAAGAATGGATACATGTATACATATGGCTGAGTCCCTTCCCTATTTGCCTGAAACTATCACAATGCTCTTTGTTAATTGGCTCTACAAAAGAGAAAGTTAGGAGAAAGCAATGGCACCCGACTCCAGTACTCTTGGCTGGAAAAATCCCATGGATGGAGGAGCCTGGTAGGCTGCAGTCCATGGGGTCGCTAAGGGTCAGACACGACTGAGCGACTTCACTCTCACTTTTTACTTTCACGCACTGGAGAAGGAAATGGCAACCCACTCCAGTGTTCTTGCCTGGAGAATCCCAGGGATGGGGGAGCCTGGTGGGCTGCTGTCTATGGGGTCGCACAGAGTCAGACATGACTGAAGCGACTTAGCAGCAGCAACATCTCCAGTAAAATAACAAAAGTGAGAAGCATTTCATAATTGAAAAGAGCTACAGACAAGTGTCCCTCTAGTTGTTCAAGGCTCTGCTTTAAATTGACAAGAATCACTAGTTGGTTAAGTCATTTTTCTAATCAAACTAATTTCTCATAGGGTGTGATAAGGAGCCAAACATGCGTGTTACAGTGATTTTTACCTTTTTCTCACAAAGATGATAGTGAATGCCAATCTGACTAAGAAAATATAAAACACGGTTTAGTAATGTAAACAGAGAAAAGACTAAGGTGAAAATGAACAGTGCAGTTATTCTTACAGTGAAACTTCCACCTGGCTCCAGGGCCAGAAGTGCTTGCTATGAGAAATTTAAGCATCCCCATCTCATTCATTCATTCATTCAACGGATTTCAAAATGAAAATTCAGTACATTTGCCAAGACATTAAATACATCTGATGTAGAAATAGCAGCCATACAACTAAGATCTGGGATTCATTACAAATGTAGAAATATTAGGGCTTTAGAAATCAGTTTAGATCATAATTTTTGAAGATTATATTGTTCTTTAGTGAAGGACTTGATTCTGTAAATTTAGTATTTCTAATAAAACATTTGTCATTGTTGTTCTGTCACTGAGTCGTGTCCAACTCTTTGCAACCCCATGGACTGCAGCACCCTAGGCCTCCCTGTCCTTCGCCATCTCCTGGAGTTTGCTCAAACTCATGTCCATTGAGTCGGTGATAAAACATAACCTAACATTAATTAAATATACCATTCTTCTGTTACCTTGAACTTACCCTGAGTTGTTTCATTATTGGAAAGCACAGCTTTTACAGACGTGGTTGGTACAAATGTATGTTCAGGGCACGTGATTTATTCTGAAAGAATCAGCTACCTACTTGTGTATTTTTTTAAAAACTAGGCAGGAAAATAATACAACTTTACATTTGTATAGAGCTTTAGGTCTACAAAATGATTGAAAAGCCTCAGTACATGTTCAAAGATATGCAGAAAGGGGAAGTGCCTACTCAGAGCACAGCGCACACAGCACCGCGAATTCAGAGGCCCCCCCAGCAGAGCGGACCCCGATGACTTCCGGGGGACCAGACTTATGAACCAGGCACACCACAGCAGCCCGAAGGAACTCAGACAAGAAAATGGCACTCTGTAGCTGAAGCCCTGACTGAGACAGGGCCCTTAAGGAGACAAACAGCAAGAGACAGGGAGAGAACCAGACAGGAGAGAGGACGCTGAGGCTTACACGTACTCTAGAATTTAAACAAGCACCAATCAGACAGTGACATATAGTTATTTGTATTTCATGTAATGGTTTTAGCATCTCTCTTATATCACTCCAGTTATTGGCAATTGCAAATAGCCATTATTATGCATACATAGCAAACAGTGCTATATAAACTCAGACAACTTTACCAAAAAAGTCTATTGATATTAAGCCATTAATTATAATAAAAATAAATACAGACTCCCTTGCATCATCAGAGGCTGTCCCAGGCTTCCCCAGTGGCTCAGTGGTAAAGAATTCACCTGGAACTGGCGGTGAGACGGCTGACAGAACCTGACAGAACGTCTCAGCAAAATCAACCCCCAGCTCAGGGCAGGTGCTTAACAAATCCTCATGAGGGTCCATTGCCATGAAAAAGTAAAAACTTTAAGCCCCAGTGATATGAAAGCATCGAGAAGTAAGATGTATTCAACGCTGAGTGGAGCAAAGGAACGATGAGGTCGCTAGTCAGCAGTTCGCCAGAAGATGCCTCTTACTCCCGCGCTCAGCAGTGTGAGGCCACTCTTTGTGCCGAGTGTGGGGCTGGTTTTGTCCCAAGAGCACACTGCCACCAGAAAACGAAGTGAAAGATTTTTTTTTTTCCCAGCCGGAAATGTTTTAGGACCATGAAGAGCCAGAGCTTGAATCAGAAAATACATGAGTGTCCCTTCAAAGCTATCATAACTAACTATTTCATTAGTGGCTTTCAGAAAAGAAACATTTCAGTCATATTTCTCTGCCTTGCTGATTGAATGTTTGAAAAACTCAAATCATGAGACTCTATACTCCTTGATCGTGGTGTGCGTGTGTGTGAATTCATTCAGTTGTGTCTGACTCTTTGTGACCCCATGGACTGCAGCCCGCCAGGCTCCTCTATCCATGTGGTTCTCCAGGCAAGAATACTGGAGTGGGTTGTCATGCCCTCCTCCAGGGGATCTTCCCGACCCAGGGATTGAACCCATGTCTCTTACATCTCCTGCACTGGCAGGCGGGTTCTTGATCCTGGCAGTATTGGAATTTTTCCAAATATAATGACACCGTCATCCACTAGATTTGATGTCAAATATTTTGAATCACTTCTAGAGTTCGTGGATTTGTGTACCTTCCATCAACCAAGTCCTTTCTCTAAAGCCGTGTTCATCCAATGACATGTCAAAGAGCCTGTGTGTTCCGTCATCACAGAGAGAAGCAGGAGGGTGGATATGCAGAAAGAGAAGAAGGGAAAAGATGAAGATCTTTACAGAGAGGAGAAATAAATCAAGGAAATAAAATCTTCCACGGGTTTCCTCAACCTTTGCTTAATCAGATTGAAGACAGCACATGTGATAAACAGAACCATGTCAGCTAATAAGTAATGCTCTCAAGAGAATTTGACTATGTGCGTCTTGACTGCATGACCTGGGCAGCTGTGCTTGAGTTCAGTCTTCTTTTTCACACACAAGGGTCATTCCCTTGCTGTTAGAAGATGCTGTCGCCTCTGCTGCAGTAACCTGCCTAGGAGGCTTCCCCTCTTCCTCATCTAATTTCAAAATCAGAAGGAAGAGCCTGGGTGGTAGATCACATTACTCTTCCTAATTATTTACTGCTCTTGTGTAAAGGATTATATGCTTCCACCCATCGCCAAGGAATGTGGAGGACGGGGTCCCTGGGGAGAGAATGTACGCCCTCTTCCACGGGCTTCACATGCCCTGCTGGCCCCACTGAACTTGAAACGGAAGTGAGAAATGCCTCATCCAAGCAGAAGCACCGAACCCAGCCAGAAACCCCGGGATGGACACGTGACTCGACCCTGCACCAGGAAGTCAGCAGGACGTAGGGGCACACACTCCGCCCTCAGCCCTGGTCCCTCTGCCCAGGACGCAGACTCAGGCCTGCAGATGGGGCAGCAGGGACGGGAGAAGTGTCAGGATGCACATCGATACCCAGAATGACCGAGTGGAGAGAGAAAGCCATGAGGTGCTCACAGTCAGCTAAGGCGCTGAACAAAGGAAAGCAGACGCACTGAGCCCCATGGCCTGGCTCCACCCCGAGAAGGGCGTGCTCTGACCAGGCCAGCTCCCTCACACCAGACTCTAAAGTGAAAGTGCCACGGGGCAGAGGGGCACCTGGCCAACAGTCACACCCTGAAATAGGAATAAGAGATGCACAAACCGCTGAGGCTTTCTGTTCTCATCACAAGCCTGCAGAAGCTGGCTAAGCCAGGCGTGTTATAATCGTATACAGAACAACAGGAGGGTGCGTTAGGGCTCGAGACCCTCTTGGGAGAGAGTTCTAACACAGTTCCTTCCGGGCACCCCTCCCCTTGACATACACACTGACTCTCCAGGTGGGGAACCTTCAGCAGAGGAACCAGCTCTTACCACTGGTGATTTCCATCCCCTTCATCTGAAGTCCCCTCAGCCCTTAACTTATAACCCATCAGATACACAACAGTGTGTCTGTTTTTCAGAGGGTTAAAAGCTGTTAAGGGGGAAAAAAAAGGTAATAGAACTTTTCTGTTACATAGCTGGCACCTTGTATACAGAGAAAAAACCAATACCCTTTGCCAGATCACATAAAGGTCACTCTGCAATCTGAATTCAAATTTTAAGAAAACACTGTGCTTACATTATGAAGTAAATAAGTCTCTCCAGTTTTTGAAAACTAGAAAACAAAACTTATCTGGTTCTTTTTTCTGTCAACTCCTTACCTTCTGTGGACTCTTTTATATGAAGGCGTTTGTTGAGTTCATCCAATTTGTTCTTCATGTGTGAAAATAAAAAACAAAGAAAAGGGAAAAGAAAGCAGATCAGAAACGGTCTTTCTTTCCAGCACCCTTCTCTCTATTCAGTACCCAGCTAAATTCAAAATAGGATCCTAAGCTTCATCAATATCACACGCTCTATAAAGTGTTACTACTTTATCTCAAATTGACACTGAGGCTGTACTTCTGAGCGATCTCTGGTGTTGAACATGCTATTTAATCTCTCCATGACTTTGCTTCCTTTTCTTAAAACCATGGATAATCATGGGACCAGCCTCCCATGTCCATGATGAGGATTAGGGCACATATATACAAATTAACTCTAATATTGCCTCAAAAGTTTGGATTAATCTCTAGGTACACTAAAGTGATTCCCAAACAAATTTATAAAATTGCTTTTTCTAAAGTAGAAATGGAATGATCCAGCCATCCTGAAACTGTCGTGACTCAGCGATTCCATTTGCACTGTGGATCCTGGAGACACTCGGCACGGGCACAGACACCTGCAGCAGTGCCGACAGCCGCAGTCTTGAGGCGCAACGGCTGCAGCTACCAAACGTGCTCAAGTAGCCAAAGGAACACAGTCGTGATGCGCTAGCTGTGCAATTACGCATTATAATAGCCATTGATATTAGCAATAAAAATGAATGAGAGAAAACTTCATGTATTAATTTGTAAAAACTCTTTAAAATACAGTGATCAACAAATAAATGCAGGATACATATGGTATAACAGCATTTACATAAAAAATATAAAACTTCCAGGGGACTTCCCTGGCGGTCCAGTGGGTAAGACTCCACACTTCCAGTGTAGGGGCCATCAGTTCAGTCCCTGGTGTGGGAATTGGATCCAAAATGCTTCGAGGAGCAGCCAAAAAAACATCTTTTTAATAAAAAATAAAATATTCAAAACTATACAATAGGTTATTTTAGGGAACTATACTAAAGGTATCTTGATATATTATTTGAGATACCTATGTACGGAGTGAAAGTACAGAGGCCTCCATGGCAATTATAGGGCTTCCTCGGTGGTAAGAATCCATCTACCAATGCAGGGGACTCCAATTGGATCCCTGGGTCAGGAAGATCCCCTGGAGTAGGAAATGACAACCTACTCCTATAGTCTTGCCTGGAAAATCCCTTGGAGAGAGGAGCCTGTCGGGTTACAGTCCATCAGGTCTCAAAGAGTTAGACACAGCTGAGCACAGCACAGCATGGCAATTATATATACTGTATTCAGGATATTGGGCTTCCCTGGGGGCTCAGATAGTAAAGAATCTGCCTGCAGTGCAGGAGACCTGGGTTCAATCTCTGGGTTGGGAAGATCCCCTGGAGGAGGGCATGGCAACTCACTCCAGTATTCTTGCCTGGAGAATCCCATGGACGGAGGAGCCTGGCAGGCTGTAGCCCATTGAGTTGCAAAGAGTCAGACATGACTAAGCGACTAAGCACAGCACAGGATATTAATTAGCTTTGAGGTAGGAAGGAAGTGGGATTGGGATGGGGGTGTCACGTGGAGCTTCCGTTCCATCTTTAACGTTTTCTTTCTCACGATGTCTATATATTGAAGTATTCATTTTATTCATCTTTATCTTTTTTGTATATCTGTGTTTTTTTTGTTTTTTTTTTTTTTAAGAAAAGTAGTCTTTTGGAGAAAACCATTGAGAAAATAAAGATGATCTAGAATCCCTCCAAAACAGTTTAAGATAAAACAACCAAAATATTTCTTGTTTCCCAGAGGAAAGGTAATTCAGAAAACAAGATCTAATAGATGCCTCTATAAATATAACTGGAATTCACTTCAAAGACCACTTCCTGTTGACATGGGCAACTCAACTCCTCCAGCTGAAGTCTTAGAATCACCTACTTTAATTAGTGCTGTTAATTCTCATCAGGAGCTAAAGTAGGAGACATTAAAGGGGATATAGGACTCCCCTGGCAGTAGAGTGGTTAAGACTTCACCTTCTAATGCAGGGGCTGAGGGTTCAACTCCTGGTCAGGGAGTTAGGATCCTATATGCCTTGAGGCCAAAAAACCAAAACATAAAACAGAAGCAATATTGAAACAAATTCAACAAAGACTTTAAAAATGGTCCACATTAAAAAAAAAAGAAAACTTAAAGATAATGAGCTCATATGTAAAAAAATAAGGCATGGGTGGAGGGACAGGAAGCAACCTCGCTCCCACGGCGGCTCCCAGACTGTGGCTCGCAGGCCCCAAGGAGCCCTAGGAGGCAGACAGTGGCAGGGGGAGGGGGAGAGACCAATAAGAAAACTAGTTTCCATTCTTCTGAGGTCTAATGAGAAGATCACACATTGCCTGTAATAAAACCACACGTGCAAAAATCGCAGATTGCTTTGCTTTGTGTTGGAACCCTATCAGCTCAGTGTGGTAACACTGGTTGTGTCTTGCTGTCAGGAGTACTGATTGGCAACTTTAAAGGTCATTGATCAATATAAAATTCAATAAGCCAGTCATTATCGGCTATACTCCAGTACAAAAGAAAAAGCTGAAAAATATCCACTGGGATTTCGAATGAGATTGCTTTGAATCTATAGATTAATTTAGGAAGAACTGCCATGAATATTGAGTCCTTCAATGAATGATGAGTACCGGTTCATTTACTTCAGTTCAATTCAGTTCAGTTGCTCAGTCATGTCCGACCATTTGCGACCCCATGGACTGCAGCACGCCAGGCCCCCCGTCCATCACTAACTCCCAGAGTTTACTCAAACTCATGTCCGTTGAGTCAGTGATGCCGTCCAACCGTCTCATCCTCTGTCGTCCCTTCTCATTTATTTAGGTCTTTACTTTCTCTCAATACTGTTATACAGTTTTCAGCATTCCTAGATATTTTATATTTTTGACACTATTGTAAGTGTTTTAAAATGTCATTATCCAATTGTCTGTTGCTATATTTAGAAATACAATTGATTTTTACATACGAGAAAAAAATCATTACTGGACATGTGCTTGTTCCAACAACTGTCCAACTGGCTGTGCGGGGCAGCACCTATTTGCACGCCCACCCACGCCCTACTGCCCGCTTCCCTCCCCTGCCCTGTGTCCAGGAGGCTGATGTCTAGGGACATCAAAGAGCAAGCTTGCCCTGTGGCTGGGCTCCAACAGCGAGAGGCACCAGCAGGGGGTGGCGAGGCCGTGCCCACACCCCCAGCTTCCTCTCTCCAGGCGCCATCACCCAGATTTCAGGCCCCGCCTACAGGGTTCGTTCTACATGTGCTGATGACTGTTCCTCCCCTTTCTTATTGAGATCCAGATTGGTGCCCTGGGAGCCCCAGGCACCTTTACCATCCCTCCTCGATTTCCCTCTACCCTGCCAGCTTTGTAAATAGTCTTCTCATTAAATGTGATTGAAACAATTCCTTTAAACCTTCTTGAAAAACTTCTTCTGCACGGGCCATCTGTTTCCTATTGGGACCATGACTGCTAGACATGTGATTCAGGTTGAAAAAAAGAAAAACGTTTGGTTAGGAATTGCGACTCCACAGAATAGCATGAATTTTATTTTTTGCTCTTCATTATCTATGCCTGTGCTGTCCAATATGGTGGCCACAAGCCACTAAATAAAATTAAAAATTTAGTTCCAAGTGCTCGAAAGCTGTGTAGCTAGTAACTACTATTTTGGATGATGCAGAAAGACCATTGTATCATCAGAGAAAGTTCTATCGGACAGCACTGCTCTACACCCAACAGGCTCTTCCATAATAAACAAAAAAGATTACTTCTACCTTTGGCTCTGCCTTATCATCACAGGTACAGCCCAGGTCAAAATCGGACTGAAGGTACATAACCCCTGGGTAATTGGGTCTGGTGACTTCCTCTGGCATAGTCGGTCTGAAGGTGTTGGTACGAAGGAGATGGTTCAGACTCCCGTGGGTCCCGTTATTTGGAGCCGGCTTCAATCCCAGGAGATCTGATGAGAAGAAAGAAAAGGGCCAGGTACTTTGTAAATGTTTTTGATGAGATAGGAGGAGAGTCAAAGCCATTCACCTTCCAAGGTCCGGAAAACTTGGAACACAAATCAGAATGGGATAACCAAATTCAGACGGCAGGCTCCCTTCTGAGCTCCCAAGTCATCCTTGCCTGATGAGGTCTTGGCAACAACTTTCTAAAATAGCATTTTCACGGCCTGATATCAAGAAAGACATTCCCACAAAGAAAGAGTGAAGGAAAATAGGGCCTCGCTTCGCCACCTTTATGTCTGTGATAGCTACAACCCAAGGACCATCAGCGTCAGGGTTGTCGCCTTCCTGCTTCTCTGTAAGACTTTTTATCCCGAGTTTTGAAGTGGGGCTTATGATCAATAAATAACCTCGAGCCTGCCCTCTCATGCACTCCACAGAAGTACAGGACAAGAGGAGGCTCTGGCCGTGTGCCCTGAAGGGCCGCTGTGAAATGAACAGGCTGATTTCAGAGCGAGTGAGAAGGCTGCCAAGCAGGCACACAGGGACTGGCCTGAGCCGAGAGGCAGGGCCGGGGAGCGCCGGCAGCCCAGAGGGGAAGGGACCCAGGAGACCCGACGTGCAGACTCCCCCTCTGACCGCCAGACTGGCGCTCCCTTACTAAATAGGAAAAGCTGTCCTCATCCAGCAACTAGAGACTCCAGGAAGAAAAATAATTAGGAGCACATAAATAGCTGGCCAGCCGTGCGCGGGCTGCGCTGGGAGAGATGGAGGCAGGGGGCAGGGTGGGGGGGCGCTGTGCCCAGCGCTCGCTTCACCCGGCCTGCGACCCGTGGTGTCAGACTGTAATGCTGTGTTAGATTAGCCGGAGGCTGCCAACAGCAACACCATGAAAACTCCCCATTAGTCAACTGTTGAAGGAAGACAAAGAAGCCTTAGAAGGGGGATGATATTCTGTCCCTTGAACCAATGGGCAAATTACAGCATTTTTTTAATGAAAAGATGAGGTGATCCCAGAAAACAGACACCTCATTTCTTTCTCCAACATCGAAAGGAGTTCATATGTTAACTCCGGATTGTTTTCTTGGTTTTGATGAAATAAGTGACTTACCGCACATAACGTTGTAAAGTTCAATGTTTTCAAATGGAGGTACTTTGGTCTTGTACTTAAATGTTGGGCCATAACCTACAAAAACAGTCTTCCGAAAGAAAAGAAAACAAACAAAAACAATTAGGCATTGCTAATATCCAGGAGCAACCCTCCCTCCAGTTATGAATGCTCTGCAAGCTTCACTCACACCACCATTCCCATCCTTTTTTAGAACCTCTAAAATACACTTCAATTCATAGTTCTGGGAGCATACCTGCATACTGTTGACCTTGTTATCAAATCCATGGTCTCCCTGGAAAAAACATTTTCCTGATGGTTTCTTATAAACCTCCAAAGGTTTCCTAGAGTGAAACGATTGTACAATCAATCAGGACTTCTCATAAAATTGGTCTGATAAAAAAAAGTCCAGTGCACAAAAAGATCTATAAGAAGTGGATTTTACTAATACAAGCGTATTCCTCTCCACTTTGCATCATTCCCAGGGCGATGAAAGATGATGCTGTCTTTTTGCCCCCAGTGCTTTGGCCTTGACGATCAGCCTAGAACAGATTGGGACCTGAGTTCTGGCGCCCTCCTCCTGTCTCACGGTCGTATTGAGCCGAGCGCTGGCCACAGGCACAGACATGCCCTGTAGGTGCTGCTCCCTGCTCCAGACCACCCCAATTAAGAGACTGTCACGCTAAAGGAGTCACACAAAGCTTCTGGTTTCCCAGTGCATATAAAAGTTATATTTACACTATACTGTATTAAGTATGCAGTAGGATTATGTCTAAGAAAACAACGCACATACCCTAATTTAAGAATAGCGCTGTTGGAAAAAGGGCACCAACAGACTTTCTCAATGCAGAGTTGCCACAAACCTTCAACTGTCTGCTCACGTGCCCCACTGGCTCCAGGATTCTCTGCTCCGGGACCAGGTCTGTCTGGCTCACTTCTATATGCCTGTCACTAGGCTCCATGCTTGGAGAAGGCAATGGCACCCCACTCCAGTACTGTTGCCTGGAAAATCCCATGGACGGAGGAGCCTGGTGGGCTGCAGTCCATGGGGTCGCGAAGAGTCGGACAGGACTGAGCGACTTCACTTTCACTTTTCACTTTTATGCATTGGAGAAGGACATGGCAACCCACTCCCGTGTTCTTGCCTGGAGAATCCCAGGGACCGAGGAGCCTGGTGGGCTGCCGTCCATGGGGTCGCTAAGAGTCGGACGCGACTGAAGTGACTTAGCAGCAGCAGCAGGCTCCATGCTAAGCACACACCCAGCTGGCGCTTTTTAAATGTGTGATGTTTGATCAATGAACGGAGATCTGTATTCCATAGAAATATTTGCATATAGAGTTCCCTGTCAACAGATGTGTCTGGGAATAGCGCTGGAAAGTATAACCGAGGGCAAGCGCGGCACATGCGGCAGTGGCACGGCTGAACAAGAGCCAGGCCTCTCGGAGGCAGGGGCTCTGCTGAGGAGCAGAGGCCGGAAACCGTGCTCTCGAGACATCAGAAGCATTTGAACTTCCGTGTTGTGACAGGAAGACGCCTTTTGCTTAGAGTTATGTAGCAGTTTTCCAAAACACTTACATGTTTATTACGACAAATATTCCCTAAGTACGTACAGGCACACGGCACTGAAGTACAGCACTTGGGGAAAAACAAAGAAATTAAACGTTTGAGCCCTTGGTCTTGGGAAAACTACTTTCAGCTTGGGATAATTAGACATGTGCATATAATAGCTCAGCAATTCAAGTTCAACTGAGAAGATGTGCTGCTAGTTAAATGGCTGGCTTTGGTCTATGCTGATCTGCTCAACCGTCTTCATGTGTTACTAACGTCTACGAACTCCCAAGTTTTCTTCATCAACACATACGTGCCCCCTGCAAAGGAAGTGTGGCTTTTCAACCACTGGGTCACCGGGGAGGTCAGGAAATCTCTTTTTATAATGGCCAATGACCCTGCAGCACTGCGGCCACCTTAAGTGAGTGGAGTCGCTCAGTCACGTCTGACTCTTTGCGACCCCATGGACTGTAGCCCCCCAGGCTCCTCTGTCCATGGGACTTTCCAGGCAATAGTACTGGAGTGGATTGCCATTTCCTTCTCCAGCGGATCTTACCAACCTAGGGGTCGAACCCGGGTCTCCCACATTGTAGACAGACGCTTTACCGTCTGAGCCACCAGGGAAGTCTTGCAGCTGCCTTATAGAACCACATACAGTGGAGGGTTAGTCGCTCAATCATGTGCGACTCTTTGCGACCCCAAGGACTGCAGCCTGCCAGGCTCCTCTGTCCATGGGATTCTCCAGGCAAGAATACCAGAGTGGGTAGCCATTCCCTTCTCCAGGGGATCTTCCGACCCAGGGATCGAACCCAGGTCTCCTGCATTGCAGGCGGATTCTTTACTGTCTGAGCCTCCAGGGAAGGCCTCGGGGCCGAGGGGATGGTTATGAAGGTGAGAAACAGGGGCCGCCTGTCCCCGAGGTACCTTGCGACATGCCATCTGCGCTCCACCAGTAAATGGACGTCTTCGATCCTTCTGTTGTTGGCATAGTGCAAACGTTTGGGAAGGTGCTGTTTCAAGTAAGGCTTAAAGTGCTGGTCTGGTTTTTTACACTGAAATATAAATGGACATTGAATTTTGCATGGAGAGTCTTCTAGAAAAGCCCAAGACATTCTCTCCAGAAAGCTGAAGGAGGTTTTAAGTCAAAGGAAAGGCTAATTCGTGAGTAAATGGAATTTGTGACATCCCCGCCGCCCCCCCACCACCATCAAATAATAAACGCGGGAAACAGATTCAAAGCGGATTAGGTAACGTTGAAGAAGACATGGAAGGGTATCACAGAGGGGAGTTAGAAGTTTTTAAGATATGTCCCTGACTCGTGGGACCGTCACTCAGAGTAGCTCAAACTCCAAGGCTTTTCTCAAACACTCTAAGTCCAGGGGAGAGGTGGTGGGGTGGGGGGGGGGGGGCAGGTGGGGGGTGCGGTGCAGAGAGAAGGGAGCACGGTGAGGTTCACGAGGTCACATCCTCAGGCGCTTTTAAACTGTCTAATCTGGGTGGGGAAACAACAGAACGGGGTTGTGCCCTGGTTCAGAAAGTGCAAGGGTCTATTTAACCAACGATGAAGGTTTTTCAGCCCTAATGGCATGATCAAAATACTCCCATTCTGGATCATTGCCAAGACCATTAGGGAGCCCGCTGTTGTCCATGGGCCAGGATTTTTGAAAGCTCTTAGGGAAATAAACACACTGGATGGCAGGGCAGCGAGGAAAACGCTCCTCTCACCCTACGGGGAGGCGAGCATGGGTGGTGAGTATGTGGAAGTCACTCCAAGGGCAGAGGCCCGGGGCACACAACACTTACCGTGAGATTAGCAATAATGACTTTCGGGTCATCTGTTCAAAGAGAGGAGAGAGAGTTCAGAAGAGTTGACAAGAGTCACCGAGAGAAACCATTTTTGCAGCAAGAGACTCAATTCTTTTCTTTTTTTTCTGGAAGTTATTTAGATTTTGTTTCAAGCACATGCAAAACTCTGTGTGGGTATTTAATAGTTCAGTAAGTGAAATACATCAAAATAAGTAGAAATTCTGATGGTAAATGTCCCTGCTAAGTCTGGGTCAACTTTTCTGAAAGGGAATTCCTCCTTTCAGAGCACCAGGATGTTGCTGAGTAAATGGCTTTTTAAAATTCTCCCAGCCTACTCACAGACTTAGAGAACAAACTTACGATTGCCAGGGGGGAGGCTGCAGGAAAGGGATAGTTAGGAAGTTTGCAATGGACATACACACACAGCTATATTTAAAGTGGACGACCAATAAGGACCTACTGTGGAGCACAGTGCACTCTGCTCAGTGTTACGTGGCAGCCTGGAGGGGAGGGGAGGGGAGAATGGATACATGGATATGTATGGCTGAGTCTCTTTGCTGTTCACTTGATACTATCACAACATTGTTAATCAGCTATACCCCAATATAAAATAAAAAGTTAAAAAAAAATCCTCCTAAAGAGTCCCTCTGGAGCCTGGATTGAGTTTACGTTAAATTAAACATCAGGAACTATATTGAGGCATTTGGGGCTTTGAATGTGACTCCCTATGTAGCCGTAGATCTTTGAAACAAGTGACCGCTCACCTTTAAGATGAATCTTCTAATCCATTGAGTTGTTTTTTTCTAAAGGGAATCTGGTTTCCTCAGTAATATCACAGGTCTAATGACATGAGTGGCTGCCCCTTGTCCGTCACACACACACACACACACACACACACACACACACACGGACCTCCTTTTCACTACCAGCAAATAAAAGATATTTTGGTCAATATCCTGAACTAGCTAAAAGCAAAACTATGCAAATAATAGCTGTGTGTAAACTGTGGACAGGATTGTATTATCTGAAGGTCCCCTTTTGGGCGTGGGGGAGTGGGGAGAAAGAGGAGATTGTAGGTTGGTTGGATTTTGTTTTGTTTTCCAAAAATTTGCTTCAGCATGTCATTACAGAAGCAGCAGAAAAGGAAAGCAGCGTTCGGAAGAGATACGGACAGGCAGGAGGGAGCCGTCCCCCGAATGTAAACACCCGCGGAGCAGGTCATGCCTGTCATTTCCTGCTGCGTCCCCTGGGCCCGGGGCATCGTCAGCGTGCAGTGAACAGGCCAGTAAACAGAAGCAAAGACTGGTGGACGCTGGTGCAAATACACTAGCGAGCTTGCCTGGCCGCATGAACATGCGCTCTTCAAAGACAAGGCTCGGAATCTTAGTTCTAAAGCTATGAAATTTAAAGAGAAATGTGGATTCCCTCCTATGTAAATTGGGCTTCAAGTCTAGTTGCATCTTTCAGTGGCAAGGAGATAAGTAGCAACGGTAGCCACACCCGTAACCCAGCTGGCACCCAGGCCACGTGCAGCCCCTCTGTGAGAGCACGGCAGGCGCTGTCTGGTCACTCACAACAGCTCTGCTGGGGGCCCTCACCGAGCCAGTGGGCCTTTAGCAGGTGGGGGGAATGTGCCAACCCGGACCCTGTTGGCAAGCCATGCTTTCAACCTCTACACTTGGTGACCTCATAAACCACAGTCCTCAAAGGGACCAGAGTGAGTTCATATTCTTCGATAATGAAGAAAAATTATCATTATCTCAGACAAATCCCAGAGAACTTCTAGGAAACAACAAAAGCTTGAGCCCATGTGTGGGACACCAAGCCTTCAGTCCTGAAATACTCAGCTCTCATGCTACCGGCTCCCCCAGAATGAAAGACGCCCCAGGACAGGGTAGTGGTTTAGGGTCAGTGAAGCATCTGGGTTTCAATCCCAGCTCCGCCACTCCTTAACTGCTGCCCTTTTAGGCGATTACTTCACCTCTCTCTGAGCCTTGATTATTACTGTTTATAAGAAGAGATGATAGTACCTGTCACACAGGGCCATTGGAAGGATTCAGTAAGATGTGTATATATCTGGCTGAAAACATCATTTTAACTACCATTTATTTTGCTTTGACTATGTGCCCAGCACTAATCTAAGTGATAAGTAGCGAAGCTAAGTAGAGAATCTCCCGTTTGCCCTTCCCAGTAATCATGTTACAGGTGAGGAGACGAAGGCTCAGTGTTTAGGAAGCTTGCCCAAGGTCACAGGGTGAGGCAGCCAGCAGAGACGCGAACCCAGACAGCCCAACACCGCTGTCTGTGCTCTCACCCGGCTTGCCCTGGGGTCTCTCACAAAGTGAATGGACGTGCTTTTTAAGATACAAGACGTTTAATTATTGGTAGTTAACATTTCACTGGCCCCAGGACAGTTTTTCTTCCCCTCCCCCCAAAATAACCTTCCTATTACTTTTAGAGATGTCTTGAATATCTTTAGACAAAATGTCTCTTGCATAAGCCCTAGAAAGCAAATACCAAATCAGGAGGCACCCGCGGGTCACTCTGGCGAGGGCCAACCTATCTCAAATGAGCAGAGAAGAGAGGACATGGGGGACCGAGAAGGCACGGAGAAGAGAGGGCAAAGACACCCACACTTTGTTTATTTCTCAACGTTGCCTGGAGCTGACCTTGGAACGCTTCCCGTTTGTGTTGACTCAGGAACATCGTTTGGGAAAAACTTTAATTTTCCAAAGCTTTCTGCTTGGTGCCAATGGTTTCTTATTCCCAAGGCTAAAAATGCTAAAGGATTTTTTTTTTTTTCTTTCCAAAATGCAGCATGTCTCTAATAAAACTACAGACTTCTCTAAAGCTAGGTGGTGGGGCAACATCTAAAGCCTCTTAGCCCACAAGTCAAAGCTCTCCTCTGGAGAAGGAAATGGCACCCCACTCCGGTGTTCTTGCCTGGAGAATCCCAGGGACGGGGAGCCTGGTGGGCTGCCATCTATGGGGTCACACAGAGCCGGACACGACTGAAGTGACTTAGCAGCAGCAGCAGCAGCAGCAGCAGCAGCAAAGCTCTCCTCGGTGACTTATCACAACCCCAGTGTGCAAAAGAGAAGCGAGAAGACCTTGCCTGTTTATTTTATTTCTAGTCTTTCAGAGCAGCTGCCGCGTTTCAAGGACTTCATAGCTTCCCCTGCTGGGTTCTGTCAATCACTTTCCATAAGATGAGGAGATCCCCTTCATCCAGGCTCCCAGGAAGCTCCAGGCTCTGGGGACGGTTCTAACCCTGTCATGGACGCCCTCGCTTCAGCTAAAGAGGAAGCCTGAGCCTTTGGTTGGAAAGTTCTTCTCTTGTAAACAGAAGTTTATGGTTATACACATGCCTCAAATTAAGTGTATTTTCCACATGATAAAAACAAGAGCAAATATTTATATAATGCTACCAGGGCCCAGGAACTATTCTAAGCGATGCCCATAGGTTTATTTTCACAACAGCCCGATGAGCTAGTTGTTTGTTATCACCACTTTTTTCCCCCCTCAGATTAAAAAACAAAAGAACTGAGGTTTAGAGTTTCAGTGACTTATTCAAGTTCACTCGGCTAAGAAATAGCAAAGCCAGGCTTTGCCCCAAATAGTCCGGCTTCAGAGAACAAGCCCCTTCTCACACCACTATGTTACCATTCTAAAAACTTAGTGTTTTAAGAGTCAACTTACATTTAGCATGATTGTTGAATTTGGGTCGAATTCTTCCTAGAGTTCCTGGCACTAAAATAATATCATCCACATTAGTCAGGTAATTGCTCAAGAATTCTGTTCTATCACATGTGACATCTTCCATTCCTATGGGAAAGGAGGAAAAAGTATTTTCAGGCAATTTTAAAATTAAAATCTCAACACAGACACTAAAGATAATATTCAGGCACAAGTGAATGTGAGGATCCCTCTCTTGAGATTTCTTAACTTGACTGTGGATTTTTTAGTGCTTCTTTATATAATCTTTTCACCAGACTTTGATTGAGTCGTATCATCTTGCAGCACCAGAAGGCTGAAAACGCATCGTCTCAGTTACCATTTTAAGTCACTCAGCAAGAACAACCAGATAAAGGAAGCAACCACGGTCTTTAAAAAAAAAAAAAAAAGATCATTACGAAGAAGATATATTCGTTAAAAAAATCCCAAATCTCTTTAAACTCTTTCTAGCTGGGAGTGATGCAAATCACTGGAATGTATAGTCCTGTGTCTCTTTTACAAAAATCTCATTTTCCAACTCTCTGTAATACAGCTCCCGACTTGAGTACATAATCCTCATTCTGCCTTCACTGGTGGCCTTGGATGTTACTGAATAAACAATACTGGAAACAAGAGAGAGAAAGAAAAAGGTCAATCCCAGTGACCACCCAAACTGAAAAACAAAATAATGCTGTAGACGGTGCAACCAGTTACAGCTGAAGCCAGCAACGAGAACACAAAAAGGGCCTAGGTAGTGAGTTTCTTAAATCAACAAATACTATCTGCCCACCAATGATTTGCTACCTGCCTCTCATCAAAAAAAAATTCCTTGATCAATGATAAAAAATAAATAAAAAGAAATTCAAATTTTAGAACGACAAATCATGGAGGCTGGAAGAGAACTTTATCATCATTTCAGAATTTACGAGATGAGATGAAGCTAGAAAGGTTTAATATATTGCTTTGTACAATCCACTATCTGAACATTCTTTAAGAGGGGGAACATAAATGATTTTTTTAAAGGATACCCTAAGGTTCTGGAATAAATAAATATAGAGTGGTCCTGATCTAGTAAAATTTAAATTATCACCTTCTAGGATCCCAGATTCAGACCCCTTCCTTTTTTTAATACAAACTGGAAGGAAGTAACCATGATCTTCAAAGAAAAATCTATGTATACAATCCTTATGAAAAAAAAATTAAAAATACCCCAGACTGCTTTAAAATATAGATAAAAAAATATATCCCAACATAGCACAAGGGCTATAGATTTGCCTTTTAACATTTAAAATCTCTGGAAGAAAAATTAAAACAATAAACAGCTATATGCTCTAGTACAATGTCTACTAAGGACTTCCCAGGTGGCTCAATGGTAAAGAATCTGCCTATCAACGCAAGAGACGGGTTCAATCCCCGGATCGGGAAGATGCCCTGGAGAAGGCAATGGCAACTCACTCCAGTATTCTCACCTGGAAAATTTCATGGAGAGAGGAGCCTGGTGGGCTACAGTCCATAGGGTCCCAAAGAGTTGGACGAGTTGGACACGACTGAGCCACTGAGCAGGCACTCACGTACAATGTCGACTAAACAACAATGTTCATCCAGGAAGGGCAAGTCTCTAAGTATATATGAACGGAAGACTAGAAAGATCTTCCATTTGCTCCCTTTCTAAGTCACTTCAGCCACCCCAGTGGTGAAGCATCTCTCTTGCTTTCAACGTGCTTCTCAAGCATCATCACCCTCCACCCTCCAGGCTAACTCTGGATGTGGGGTCGATGTTCTCATTCTACAGATGAGGAGGCTGACTTGGAGAGCGTTTTAAGTGGTACAGTGTAATCTGAACTCCAACGCAACCCATTCTCACTCCAAAGCTCGGACTCTGAAACGCCAGACAATGTTACCTTCTTAGAAAGAGAAGCTAAGCCATTTCAGAAGGCTTCCCACCAGCAAGACACGAATTTTATCTAGCCAAGACTTCTACAAGGCTCCAGTGGTGACTCGCTGGAAGCCATCCACCTCTTAGACATCTGGCTCCACCATGTGACCAAATGTCCTTGACACCTCTGGGTTAAGTTGAATCAACTGGGTCACAGGCTCCAAATTCTCTATCCTCTCTGCAGCTCTCCACCAAGTCAAACTCTTGGGGCATGGTTCTGCAGACAGTCACGTTTAGTCCCTGCAGAAGAGCAAATTAATCCCAGGGCTCTCTTTTTTTTTTTTTAATTCTCATAGATCTTCTAGAACATTCTGTAAAGAAAACTTCAGGCCCAGAGCAGCGGTTTGATTGGGGAGATTTATTTGCCCAATCTTAACAGAACCACCAGCTCAACCAATTTTCTTCTTCTAAACCCTCCTAGAAGGGAGCAGCCCGTTTTCCAGAGTCACGGTCTCAAATTGCTAGTTCTGGAATGCAGGAGGCGTTCTTGGAACTCGGTCTGCAAACCTGTGAAGTAAGAATGCCCTATGATGCATCCCTCCCCCAGCTCTATCAACATACAATGTTTATGATGCTCTTGATCCATGAATTTTTCTCCTTTATACAGTGATTTAGAAAACTGCTTCCTAAACCGTTTCTTCCTCTCTTTAACAGTCACCTCTGCTGAAACAGGGTCTTCTGGCTTGGGTCTAGAATTCACTCAGTGAATGCAGGGAAATAATTTCCCTTATATGCCACTTCTATAGCAGAAGCCTATGTCTCCACCTTTTCATCATGTTTAGATTTATTTTTTAGCCATGTGAATCATGTGAGCTCCTTTTAGGGTGTGCCTGGCAGTGATATGTCATATTCACAGAGGAAACTCTTACCATCACAAGGGAACTGTCTGCAACTTTTTTTTTTTTTTTTGCACTGCGAGACTTATGAGATCTAGCTCCTTGACCAGAGATTGAGTGAGCTTGGGCCCAGCAGTGAAAACACCAAGTCCTAACCACTGGACCACCAGGGAATGCCCTGCAACTTTTTAATAAGAGACAGATTTTGGAAGAAAGGACAGGAAGTCCCTGGTTTTGATTGACATGAACACAAGGGTTATCTCAGGTCATTTCATAGTTTTGAGTCACGGTCCAATTTCTTTCCCCATCCTAAAGAAAGGGGGAAGGAAGAAGCGGAATACAACCTGGGATTTCTGGGATTCCCCGACACCATCAGAAATGTTATCTATTTAGATAAAGAAAGAAAGTTTCACCGTGGTCTCCAACGAAGATGACATTCACGCAGCGGTGCAGGTTCAGTTGCTTCAATCCGTCCATTAACTGCCCCACGGTTTTGTCAATGTCCCTCAGAGGATTCGTCATCTGGAAAAAGGAGCAAATTAGTCCCTGAAGGTTTTTTTTTTTTTTTTTTCCTTTCAGTATCTCAAAGATCTTCTAAACATGCTGGAAAGAAAACTTCAGGCCCAGAGGCAGAGCTTTGTCTAGGGAGATTTTCCTGTCATTCTAAATGGAAACCTGGTCTAAGCACTTTTATTTGTACTCTTTAAGGAAAGTTAAACCTCTCCTCATCCAATCCCTTTCAAGATTCTTTGATACAAAAATTGAAATATTAAGGGCAATTCTCTTTTTGGAAATAAAATAGCCTTTCTAAAATATAACAATGTTCTTTACATCCAAGAATTTTTGAGAGTGAGCAGAAAATCAGATGGACAATTTAAGCTTCTTGACCCCTGAGTGAAATCACTTAGGCTTTGAACCATGGAAAGAAAATGGAGGCCAAGGGAATCAAAAGCAGCTCTGAGGTTAAATGGTAACCTTTCACTAATGATGCCGAACTAGAGCATCATTAACACGATGAGACCCATCTAGTGTTCCAAAAAAACTTAACTGTCAATTTCTGACAATAGATTCTCAAGAGAAGGGCCTCTCCCAGGAAACAAGCTACTCCTTCTCAATTTAGTCCCTTTCAGGCTGATTATGAGTACAATACAAATCTACAAGAGTTCAAACTTAAACAGAAGTGAATCACTGAGCTTATTCTAGAACTTTTCTTATTTAGCCTAATGAAAAATGAAAACTCAGTTCTCCAAAGAACATTTCCAAAGCGTAAGAATCATAACTCGTCTCTCATGCTCTTGCTTCAAATGGAAGTTTCTGACAGCATGAAAGTGAAACAGTCGCTCAGTCGTGTCCGACTCTTTGCCACCCTGAGGACTGTAGCCCGCCAGGCTCCTCTGTCCATGGGATTTCCCAGGCAAGAACACTGGAGTGGGTTGCCATTCCCTTCTCCAGGGGATCCTCCTGACCCAGGGATTGAACCCTGGTTTCCTGCATTGCAGGCAGAGTCTTTACTGTCTCAGCCACTAAGGAAGCCCCATAGCATGAATGCCCCCACGTATTAGAGGTACTGGGGATGTCCCTCGCAGCTCTGGGCAATAGAAAGATTTTCAGGAAACACCCCATCAGCCAAACTCCTGACAGTACTTCAGCGGACTCCGACAACTGAGCTACATTCACACACATCCACTCAAGATGTCTCTGACAAGAACAGAAGGGATCCGCATATCATCTTTCCTCAGACACATATTATCATCTTCCATTGGCATCTTCTCAGAGGACTCAAGATCTTTCCTCATATCATGTCATCAGTAAAGTCAAGGTGTAAATTTGTTTTCCTTTATGACAGAAGTCAGTATTTCAAATTCTGTCCCAAGGAGTAAGTCACAAGTGAAAGTTTCAGAGCGATGTATGCAGCATAATCTGACTAACGGAGGGTAGACAGTGGCGTTTGCTTCTGAGGAAACCATACTCTTCTCTAAGAACTTCACTTAGACAAAGAAATACCAAATGCACAACCTATATCAACCCCTGGCAACAGATTAATTTTCTTTGGTCAACAAGATGACTCAGGCTAAAACCCAGAACCTGCTTCTCAGTGATCAGTTCAAACAATAAATAAGATAGTGCCTTGGTGGTGTCTGAAGGTGTCTGGAAAAGTAACACCTAGCGGCTGTTGTGAAGGTAACGCAGAGAGAACACACGGCCCACGTCTCCACAAGGAGACGCGCCCGCCTCTACCCACCGTCTCCTCTCTCCTGCTTCCACGTCTCCACAAGGAGACGCGCCCGCCTCTACCCACCGTCTCCTCTCTCCTGCTTCCACGTCTCCACAAGGAGACGCGCCCGCCTCTACCCGCCCGCTGTCTCCTCTCTCCTGCTTCCACGTCTCCACAAGGAGACGCGCCCGCCTCTACCCACCGTCTCCTCTCTCCTGCTTCCCCTCCTTCCGTCTGTCCTCTAAGACCGCCTCTGAACTCGGAACAGGCCACTAACCTAATCCAGTACTCTACTGAGTTCTAATCTACACTGACTTTGAGGATTTCCCCAACTACCTTGATGGGTTGTTCTCAAGAACCAAGGTTACAAACAACTGTGACAAATTCTGTGGAAAAGTGCAAGCAAAACCAACAGCTCTCTTAACACTCGTTCAAGCCAAATGTTCATACTAATTTGGGGGTAACTAACTCTAAAGAAAATAGAAGGGTGTCTGTTTTTGGCTGAGAGTTCAAGAACGCTTCACATGAGTGATAACCTCTGAAGTACTAGACTCTTCTGGACTCAAAGCCAAGGATGACGCACCAAATGTTTTCTGAAATGCATTCAGCTGATTTTCAAACCAAGGCACTGAAGGGAACCTCCAGGGCTGCCCGCCACAAAGCTTTGGAACAATGGATAAACTTACTTTGTCCTGACGAGCTTCCGCGGCATAATGATCCATCCTATGTACTTTTCTTCTTCTTTTCTTTGGAGGAGTAACTGGTCTTTCCTGTCTCCTCTTAGGGGTAACCTTCCTCTTAGGTCTCTTAGCCGGAGTAAAAGGTGAACCATAACTACTCTCCTGTACTGGCGGATAGAGATGTGTGGACTCAGAAGCCGTCTGTCCCTCTGGGTCAGATAATAAAGCTCACACTTTGCCATCTAGGGTTAGTGAAGTCTTAGTTAAAAAACAAAAAGCAAACTAAGACTCCTTCTGAAGTGATTAAAAAAGAAATCGGTATGAGGGACGATTTGGGGAACTCTACAGAGAGAAGCCTCCTAAATTGAACTCGATGCTGCTGGCGTAGCTTCTTCACTGAGAACAAGAATATAATTTAAGAGGATCTGGTCGTGTGGATCTCTTTTGGCTGAGGAGCCTACTTGTGGATACCCCTGAAGGTGACACAGAGTTCTGTATTCCACAACTCCTGCGTCATGGAGAGGCTGGTCCTTGGTTATGAAAAACTCTCCATTTATAAAGTACTCGCTGAAAAATAAATACTAATCACTCAGTCATTTCAAGGTGCAGAGGGATTCATGGAGGTAGTTTCGATTCAGACTCGGACAGGTACCTGCTCAGACCACCAAACGCACCATGCAACAGCCACCTTCCTTGGAAAGGGTCAGGAAAAAAAATTTAAACCAAGGATGAAATGAAACATAAATACCAAACAGTCCTCCTTGGTCATGAATATACTGATATTTCCACAAATTAGCAGAGAGCTTCCCCCTGATAATTTACGTTTCTGGTAGAGAGGTACTCCAAGCCAAGAAATAATCATAAATAGAACTGTCATTAAAAAAAAAAAATTCTCTCATAAAATTAGATAAAATGCAAAAAGTCATCAAGATCTCTTCGTCTTAGTATATCTATATCAAGAAAGAGTCTACGTATGCTCTTTCTGTTAGAAACCCCCTCTTGGCGGTGGTCTGGAAGGCAGCGGCTGTACTGCGCATCTTGTTTTGAAAATCTCTTGGCGCTAAAGGCTGATACATAAACTGAGGAAAGAAGATAACCTTCTGGGACTTCCAAATACTGGAGAAAAACAAGCCCCTGATTTGCGGATGGTGCAAAGGTGAATTAAAGCAGCAAGGCCTGCCATCTACCTAGCTGACTTCTCTCAGGGGGACTGTTCTGAGAATCATTCGGATGCAAGAAGGGGCAAAGGAGGAGCGATGTTAGTGTGTCCCGGGGCGCGGGTGCCATGCGGCGTCACTGTGTCCAGAGCAAGCACTGCAGAGACACTGCCGTCCCATCCTCTCTGTCCCGCAGAGGATGGGCAGACACAGCACCTCCCCAGACTCTGGTTTGGTTTGCTGGTTTGTTTTTAAATGCTTCCAGTTTAGCCAAGTCCCCATGAGATGAGAAGCAAAAGGGAAAAAGAGAGTTTACTATGTCACGGTCACCAAACACATTCAGCTAGCGCTCAAGTCTGCCCATCAGACCCTCGGCCATTTGCAAGAAACCTCAACATTCCAAAGACTCCAGAAACGAGCCCTTCCGGCTGCAGGGGGTTAGACGAGCAGCAGGGGATTTAGTCAAAATGAGTTTCCATCCAGGGATTATACGGCACGTATCTCCTTTGAATGTTAGCGGTAGACGGAAGCTAAGTTTTCACTGACCAGCCATACTTTAGTCTGACTTTAGAAGATTGAGCCTGAGGTTATTAAAAGGATGGGAAGGAGAGGGGGCACATTTCCCTGCTTTTCAGAAGGATACTTTGCCGTCTGAAAGTAGTAACTAGCCAGCCAAAGCTCTGCCTCCGGGCCTGAAGAGCAGCCGAACCAAGAGTCACAGAGAGAAGCACAGAAGGTCAAAGAGGAAAAGGTTGGGCCAAAAACCAAAAGCAAGCATGTTTTCAGAACATTCACCATTACACTATGAAACCAGGAGCAATATGTCGCTGCTTGGAGCTCCAAGCCCCACGTGTGGTCACCTCATTTAATAACCTCGCGAATCACCCTGAGAAAAGGTACACTCAAGTATTAGGCGCAGAAAGCACAGTGTCTGCTGTACCGCAGCATGCAGCATGCTGCCAGGCTGGGTCAGTCTGACTGAATTTCAGATGCAAGGTATATTCTCCTTAGACGTAAAAGACAGCAGGCTACTGATTTCAGCAATAATCTCTCAGCTAGTATAGTCTTTGCATGCTCTATAAAGACAAGTGAGAGATATGGATTACTAGGTAGATAAACCAATTTTGTCTACCACACACACATAAAAGAGGTTTTTCTGGCTTTGCTTTCATGTTTAAAGAGTATAAACTGTTTTGTGTTTCTTTCAGTAAAAAATAAGATTTCTAGAACCAAATGAGAATTAGTTGAAATCTGAAAATACCCTTTTCCTCTTAAGGGAAGAAAGTGATCAAGTTCTCAGGTTATCGTAACAGAAGGTACATTCCAACATCTCATCATAAATGCTTTACCCAGTGGATATATGGGAATATCCCAGTTATAAGAAGCATTAATACTAAAAAGAATATAGCAAGAATCCTTCTAACTCTCAGTTCAGAAATACTGAGGAAAAAAAGATTTATATGTTTATGAGAATCCTGAACCTAGAACCATCATTACAGCCAATTAAAGCATCATGTATTATGGTTTATCGCCTCTCGGTACTTAAAAAGCTTTTAATTCATTTCTCGATCAACACACACACTTTCAAGTAAATAATTATAACTTAACTATGTATATGAGAAATCCAGAGATGTCTGTGGATAAAGAACATTCACTGCCAAGCCTTATAAGTTGTAAGGAAATGAAAATTATAAGAATTAGCCACCTTTTGACATAAAGAAAATGTTCTGTGTGGTTTGAACACGGCTGTTAATGGATCGCTTTGCTTATCTCCTGTGCTACAGGAAAGTTTAATGGTTTTCTGGTGTGGGAGTCAGAAGTTCCATTTCCAAGTTCACTTATCAGCCACGCAACTGGAGCAGGCCTCCTAAAGTACCAGCCTCTTGCCTTTTGAAGAATGGCTACACCCATCTCTGTTTGCCTCTGTTACAGGGTCTTTTAGGGATACTATTATCCAAGCAAAAGTGAACCTTTAAACAGGGCACATGGAACTGCTTAGGGCTTGGGTTTTAATTTTTTTTAACATCTTAATAAAATGCGGCTCCTTTTGTTCACTTTAATTTCAAGGAAAATCATCCTAAAGATAAAACGGCCATGCTTGCTCTGGCAAGAATAAGTTCTGTGTTTCATGTATGCAGATGTTTATCTCATTGTATCATTTGTGTTTCATAATCATGCACAGTGGTTAAACATCAAAGGAATAGGAAAAAGAGCATTGGAGTTACATGACTTCAGTGATTTAAGGCAAACTAAAAATGTTTCACATAGCCGCTAGCTTCCAGTGCTTAAAGAAACCACCACTGAACGGATGGTAAAGCATCCAGAAGTATTTATGGTTCTCAGTATTTACTGCCTTTGTTTAAACATCCTGCATTTTGATCAAAACTATGTAAGCCAAGACACACTTCTCTGTATTTCCAGTCATTCTTATGCTGGACATGGGAAGCGTAATCATAGCCAACAGAGCTGCTGCTGGGTATTTGAGAACAGGAGGCATTTTCCACCATTGAAGAGCCTGTGAGATAATTTCTCATCCCAAATCAAGTTTTATTATGTTGATGTAGACCTCACCAGCCCAGGAAGAAAGAGTGGTGGAAAACATTTAAAATATTAAAAGATTTAGGTTCCCAAATCCCATCATATTTTAAAATGATCTATGCTAGAGCACTGGGAAAATGTCCATCACTTGATAAAAGAACAACATAATAAAATCTCAACATGCCTTTCCCACCTCCTGAATCTGAAGTTCTACTGGATACTACCTTACAAACCAGTTGCTCTACTAAGATTCCTGAGTGTTTGCTATCAGAGTGTCACACTGCTTTGCTAAACAGATTCATTCAATAGTGTTTTTGTCTCAATTAAGAGTTTGCTTCCCTTAGGGGGTGAGGGATACGTCCACAGTCTTGATCCTGATGATGCTCTCACAGGTATGTACCTATGCCAAGATGTATCAAATAAAAAAGTGTCCAGTGCTACTGTGTTTTCCAGATTACCTGTACCTGCAAAGGCTACTGAGCTGACCTATCCTCTCGGAACCGCACAACCTTGCTAAGGGAGTTGAAATTCAGTTGCATGGCCTTGTATTGTAGGTTTCATCTCTAGATTCTTTTCCACTCCTATCCCGGTGACGGCAAAGGCCAGCCCTTTGTGGTCCTTCGTCTTCTGACTGATGCCTGCAGGACTGGAACCTATGAACACCAAGTGGCTGGAATATATGAACACCAACTGGAAGGCAGGAACACCCTCCTATGAACACCAAGTTTAGGATATGCTTGCATACCAAATCAATCTGAAATGAAGTTCCTGTAAGAGAAACAGGTATGTTTAAGATTCTTTTAAATGTTTTCACTCTTGTAGTTCCTTGACTCTGTATCCACCGTACACACAGCAACACGCTGAGAGACTTTGTGCAAATCCTGAGATCAGGTCAGCAGGCAGGCGGCCCAGGGACACAGGCTCTCAGGCAGAAGACAAGCTACTAACCTCAGGGCCAAAGGGGCCGTACTTGTGTCCAGAGAAATCAGGTTGTTCGGAATAGAAGGCATAGACTGAAGGCCTACGGGAAAATTGGAAGGTTCAGAATCTCCCCCAAACCACACACAATAAAGAATGTCACATATCCCTATACATTACCAAAACTACCTTGCAAATCAAGTGAATCACCCAACCACCGTTAGTCTTACCATGAAAAAAGTCTTTTTATTGTTTGGGTTTTTTTCTGTTGTTTTCTATTATTTCCACATCCACCACCCTCTACACTGCCCCCACTGTGGTAACTACCTGGTTACCACCTTCAGGAATAAAAACTCACAAGGAAAATCTGAATGCAAACTCAGGTCTTTGATCCCTAAGATGATAGAACCCAGTGAGAGTTCACGGGGCCATGCAATCTGCAGCCTGAAAGAACAACTCCATTCAAGTGAAAATAATCAGTCTTCTGGATTGGGAGTTTGGGATTAGCGGATGCAAGCTATTATCTACTGAATGGATAAGCAGTCCTTACTGTTTACATAGGATTATTTATACACAGCACAGGGAACTACAGCCAACATGCTGTGATAAACCATAATGGAAACGAACATGAAAAAGAATGTGTGTGTGTGTGTGTGACACACATGCGAGTCACTGTGCACAGTAAAAACCGCTGCTGCTGCTGCTAAGTCGCTTCAGTCGTGTCCGACTCTGTGCGACCCCAGAGACCGCAGCCCGCCAGGCTCCCCCGTGCCTGGGATTCTCCAGGCAAGAACGCTGCGGGGGTTGCCATTTCCTTCTCCAATGCATCAAAGTGAAAAGTGAAAGGGAAGTCGCTCAGTCGTGTCCGACTCTTCGAGACCCCATGGACTGCAGCCCACCAGGCTCCTCCGTCCGTGGGATTTGCCAGGTAAGAACACTGGAGTGGGGTGCCATTGCCTTCTCCGACAGTAAAAACTAATACATGGTAAATCAACTACACTTCGATAAAATAAAACCTTTTCAAAAGTCAGTCTTCATGCTTTCCCAATTCTTGGGATGCTGCTGGTTTATTTACCAAAGCCAAGAACTCCCTCGAGCTCTGCTGTGGTGACCAGGATTAACAGCTGGAGTAATTCATGTAATTAAACGGTCCTCGATAACCCACGTCCATTGTGCCCTAAATCCCTCTTAGGGAGGTTGTTTAAGGCTCAGAACAGCAAAACCAGTAACAACAGCAAACCTCGGCTGTGCTCCTACCGCACAGTCCATCGAGCTACTCACCCAGTTCCGCCCCGAGACAGAAACGCACTCAAGCAAGAAGGGGGGAGCCGGGGAGGGGACAGACCTTTCGTGGTCCGGCAGGGTCAGCCACTGCAGGATGGTCAGTATTCTCCGCTCGTGGGGGATCACCCTGTGGGCGGCAACCAGTAAGCATGAGGTTAGGAGGCATCGCCACCAACTGCAGCCTGCCGAGCGCCTGCCCTTGCAGCCAGGCCAACGGCTCTCTACTTACCACCATCTGTTTTCACTTCACTGAAGTAAAAGATCCCTTTTCCAATTAGTGTTTAAATGTCCATTTCTATTTGCAACAGGTCATGTTGCTCAGCCTCGGCCACAGAAGACAAGACTGGAAACTCTGATTCACAGTCAAGTCAAACTCTTGCTCACAGAGGCTTGGCTGCAGACGAAAAGGACCCTGGACTCGGAACCCTTGCTATTTAGTGGGTAAAGCCATTAGCTATGGCCACCAAGGGACCAGGACTTACATCCTCAGTCTGCCTTCTGCTAGTATGACCTCTCTTGACCTCTAGACTTCTTTGACCTCTCAGTTTTCTCATTAGTAAAATAAAGATGATAGTTACACACACTGCACAGCTTGGTTGAGGATGAAATGGGCAAGACAGGCAAAAGGCATGCACAGTGCTCAGCACACAGTGAGTGCTAACAGATGTCCTTACTTTCATTAACGATCAAGATTCGTCACCATGCTCTCTCGAAATAGCTGTATGACTTAAGAAACATTGTTGAATCTGAAACTTTAAGTTCCTCATCTATAAAATAAGGGGTTAGGAAAGGTATTCGGGAAATTCTCCTCTAGCTCTATAAAAAATCTATCAAGAATAGGCACATATAATTATGAGACTGACAAAAAGGGTATAATCTTCATCCACAATGACTTTTGTGTTTAAGTCTCATTCCTCTGTTGAAATATAATTACCCTCAGTCTGGCACTCGTTTTAAGAGCTCTCGGCTAGCATGATAGGACTGTATCATGGGTTGACTTAGTTACATTAAGATGCTCACAAGCTGAGTGATGTCTTTATGGGGAAATTTGCTTATTCTTTTCCTAACAAGAAGCATAACATACTCTTCTGCTCCCTCATCCAAGATCAGGCATTGGAGCATGTTTACAATAAATTTAAACTGAAGCCCAAGTTTAACTGTGGATGGTAAAAACGACTGTGGCCAAGAGTGAACCTTAATGTAAACTGTGGTCTCTGGGTGACATGATGTGTCAATGGAGGTTCATCATTTGTAACCAGGGTTCCACTCTGGTGGGGAATGTTGATACTGTGGGAGGCTGTGCCAGTGTGGGGATGAGGATGGAGGTACTGGGTTGGACAAAAAAATTGCTCAGGTTTTCCCATGAGATGTTCTGGAAAAACCCAAATGAACTTTTGGGCCAAGCCAATATACGGGAAATCTTTGCTCCCACTGTTCAGTTTTACTGTGATCTTAAAACCGCTTTAAAAAATTAACTATTAAAAATGTATTATGGGATACTGGGCGAGCCATTTCAGCTTTCAGTTTTGGTAGACACGAGCATGGGCTAGCCGGGTGAAAGACAGCCCTTCGGAGTCATGGCAGGCCGCTAGCATTGGCAGCCCCGCTCAGCAACCTCCCCCAGAGTCTCCCCCCACCCCACCCACCCCCCACCACCCTTGCCGGAGGGACGCTGGCCTGCCTGCCATTCCTCTCTCTAACGGCTTCTCGGTCGGAACTATCCTACCAGCCCAACAAATTCATGTTCACCATAAAACAAGTTCTCATTTACACAAATTCCAACGCTGCTGAAGAAGCCTGATCGTGTTTATTACATCCTACAATTGAATTAGAAGTAGGCAGAGCCAAGCCAGGTTAATCGCCTGAGGTATTTAATTCCTCAGCCTTAGAAATCCCCTGTATCTGAACAAAATAATTGCATATTTTGAATTCTTTCCTAACTTAAAAGAAAAGCGAGTGTCGTAGTCTTTCCATTGTGCCTTGCTCCACTGCCTACCTACCAGCTGCTTTATTTACGTAATTGGTGTTAAGTCACAAAGATGGATTCTGATGGACCCACTTGATGCTAACGGAAAAATACAGATTAAGAGAATTTGTTTCAAGCTCAGAATGCTCAGCCTTTAAACGCCTTCTTTGGATGGGGTACTTGACAAGTAGGGGAAAAAACATCAGCTCTGAGGTTTACATGGGTGATGTGACTGGCAAGTTACTTAACCTTTTGTTGCTCTGTAAAATGAGCTATCTTACAAGGTGGTTGTAAGGATTAAAAGAGGTAACCAATGTAAAGCACTTAGAATCGTGTCTGGCACATTAAAAAACGTGAGCTTCTATCGTTATAGACTGGATTCGTGTGTGTATGTGTCAGCTGCTCAGCCGTGTCCAACTCTTTGCAACCCCATGGACCGCAGCCCGCCAGGCTCCTCTGTCCATAGGATTCTCCAGGCAAGAATACTGGAGTGGGGTGCCATTTCCTTCTCCAGGGGATCTTCCCAACCCAGGCATTGAACCCAGGTCTCCTGCATTGCAGGCAGATTTCTTACCATCTGGGCCACCAGAGAAGCTCTGGATTCACAGGCCCACAGAAATGATACACTCACTCATGAAATATCTGTTAAAAGCATATTACATTCAAGGCATTTGTGTGAATATAAATAAAGATACAAGATACCCCTACCGAAAAAAAAACCAATACGGAAGAGTTACCATTCTCTGCCTGGAGAGATAAGCAGGTGATCATCCTTTTCTGGGCAAGGGCATGCCCATGGTAAGAGCGTGAGATGAGCATGTGGGGCTCTGCGTATCCGCTGAAACCATGACCTTGGGCACAACACTTCACCTCTCTAAGCCTTGGCGTTCTGATCACAGACATGGGGAGTCACACAGAGTGGTCTCCAAGTTTCCCTGTAGATCTAAGACTGCATTTATGAAAAAGCCTCAGAGACTAGAAAAGACATGGCCCCAAACCATGAATGTTTAACATCTGATGCAGACACAGTACAAACAGATCTGACAAAGGAAGCGGGTACCCCAAACAGAAAGGGATTCATGCAGTTGTCTTCACCATTACTGGTTGATACAGAATTTCTCATGAGACTAAGAACATTAGACATGTTAGAAGAAGAAAAGGAAATAGGAAAAAAAAAAGGAAGATGAACTAGATGAGGAATTTGGTGCTGAAGGGGAACAAATTACCTTAGGTCATATATAGATAGCCATTGTCTGGTCATTGTTGAAAGAGATAATGTGCAAAAGAAAACAAGTACCATTTGTTGATTCATTCTATCTTCATGATGCCCTAGGGTAAAGACACTATCATTCCCATTTAAAGATGAAGACATTGGTTTGTCAAGAGATTAAAACACTTGTCCAGGGTCAGCAACCTATTGCACAGCAGAGCTGGGACTGGAATCAATCCGAGACCCATACACAAAGGGAACTACTGCTCTGAGCATGAGTCAACAGAAAAGAACATAATGGAGACACAGCTGAGCATGATTCTGAAACGAAATACTATCATTTGAAAAGCAAGGCTAATTCTAGGTTGCAGGATGGAACCAGGTTAAAAAGATGACTGTCAAAGGTCTAAGTCTATCATTTGAATCTGCTTAAATTTAAAAATTTTCAGTATGGATGATGTGTAGATTTCCTTGACATATATTCCAATAAATACCTGGAAGTGTGACCATTTTTTTTAAGTTCTAAAGACTTTTTTTTTTTTAAAAGAAAGAAAATGAAGCCAAGTCACTTCCAGGATAGAGATAAAAGAAGAATAGTCTGAGAAGCAAAGCAAAACTACAGGCGTCTTTGGAGCACACAAAAGCTACCTTCTTATAAGGTTTGAAATGGGTGGAGAAAATTACCATTGAGAACCAGAACACTAAGCCTTTTCAATGAAGCTCTGCAGCAGTTTCGGGGGGTAAGGGTGAGGACTAAGTATTAATTCTACTGTTGGTGCCTCTCCATTCTGCCAGCCAAATATGCTCTGGAGAAGAAGAAATCACTTCTGTAAGCATCAATGACCGCCAAGGGTTAAAAAATGTTATGCATAAGATTAAGCTGGGAAATCAACATGTCACTTCTAACATGCACATTTTCTCAGCCAAGAAGATCTCTTTTTAAAAGGAGAGGGGGAGACTTTTAAGGGATACTCTCTGTCTTAGCTTCAAATCACCAAACCCAATTTCAATTTAGCTCTTCAAATCTGAAAAAGCTACCTTTCTTCCTGAATTTTGAGAATATAGACGGTACCATTCTGGATTAATCTGAACCTGTGATTGCTCTCAGCACTCTACTATTACAGAATAGTCAGATTTTTGTTACGGCATAAGAGGCAAATATGGAAACAGCTTTAGGTGGTTTAAAAAAAAAACAAGATGGAAAGAACATCTCAGTGGGAACAAAATTCCCATGAAAGTTGAAACAGATTCCTTCTCTTACTAAGGAACCTCAAACATAATCAACATGTTGACACTTTTATTAGGTAAGTTTCATCTTAAGACTGTTTCATGAACATTACTAATCGGCCCCATCACCTCTGTGGGGAAGAGAAGCAGTTTCTTTTCTTTTACTAAGGAAACACTAGAGCTTAGCAGGAAAAGGAGGGGGAAACAGAGACTTCCCCTTGGTCTCCTGTCTGAAGTTTCCAGTCTCCGGACGACTACATCAGCTGTTCAACAACACGTTTGGTCTTTAAAGTTATGAACCAAAAGAAATATAGAATGTTGTAATACATTTATAGAAAATGATAACTCAAGTCACAGCAATAAACAGTTTGAGAAATATACATTCCCTAGGTGCCAAGTTACCAAAAATCTACAAACAGGAACAGAAGAATCTAAAGGATGACTAGATGTGGAAGAGAAAAATCCTCCTTCCATTCTGTTAAGAAAAGATAGGGGGAAAGAGAGACGGGTGAGGGAAAGAGAATTGAGAGGGAAACAGAGAGAGAGAGAGGATCCCCCCCAAAATACCTGGAAGGTTATCTTGAGTCAGAAAATACTCATAAGTTGGTCTATACTAACATTTACATTTAAATGAAATAAAATTGAATGAATGTTTCTTAAACTGAATCATAACGGTAATTTTACAAACATTGACAAAATAGAGGTAACTTACACAGGCCAGAAGAATGTCCCAGCGATCACCCCTTGCTTCGTGGCTGTAATCCATAGCTAATGAGGAAAATATAAGAGGCTTAGAACATGTTTTGACTTTTGGTCAAAGAAGGAAAAGGTTTTAAAGTATATTAGCTCAGACATTTTAAACTTTACCCATACCCTACCATAAATCTCCCAATATTTGCAACTTTTTTTTTCACATCTGGAAGTCAGAATTATTCTTTCCATAAATGTTATTCAATACATTCTCTGCAAAAGCTTTCAAGTTCTGCTATGATTACAGTGGCTTTAAAAAAAACAACCTTTATTTCATCTCAAGCGTCTCTTCTGTACCTGTCCCTTCTGATCATTGTTTTGAACATTTCACTTATATGGCAGAATTCTGCTCATCAAGGACCTCGAGTGACCACATGTTTCCCTGAGTGTCGAAAGCCTACAGAGGGGAACCCCAGTCTGGCACACAGACGCCCGATTGCGGAACCCAGCTTTGCCTTGTTTTATTTTCAAAGAGGTGAATGAAACGGGGGTGGGGGGAGGGTTACTTTTTATTCTGGATTTCTGCTTGCACCTTTTACTTAGCTTTTTGGTAAATGGAATTTTAGGAGTGAGTTCCTGGGATAAGTTAGGTGACCCAAGCATGTCATTAAGTCTTCTAAAATATTCTTTTCAGGGACTTCCCTGGTGGTCCAGTGGTAAAGACTGCAATTCCACAGCAGGGGGTGTGGGTTTGATCCCTGGTCTGGGAACTAAGATCCCCCATACCCCGTAGTGTGGCCAAA